>NC_061112.1:151275110-151449314 GCF_002878395.1 Capsicum annuum | reverse complement strand
AATCAAACTATACACTTGAAACCATCTCAAAATAATCAATACTCATACTTAAACTCATATATACCTAACTTATGATCAATACATATACTCCAACACATATAACCATGGCTAATGCACGTAATTAAGTACGAGGTGTTACAATAAAAGACAAAGGGACAAAACAAGATAGATCCCGAACTACAACCCTGAAATAATTTGAATAACAAAAAATAAAACAAAACAAACTACCAGACCTCTTCCTAGTAGGGAGAGAGGTGACTTCTCAATTGCTCAGCCTGACATCTTAGGCACTGGTTTGCATATAAACATGACTAGAGTTTCCCTCACTGTCAATGTTCTGCACCATAATTGATCCATCTTGAATCATCTTTTCAATGTCTCTTTTTAAAGCACGACAATCTTCAATACTGTGACCCTGAACATCAGAATGATATGCACATCGTACGTTAGAATCAAAACTTCTTGAATGTAGGTCAAGAGTATACCCAAGGAGAGGAGTGATCATGTCTTGTTGTAACAATCTCTGGAATAAACTGGCATAGGATTCCCCAATAGGAGTGAAATTATCTTTTTTCTTCCTCCTCTTTGCGAACTCTGGCCTCAGAATAAACTTGGATTAGAGGTTCCTTGGTAAATTTGTGGGGGTCGAGGACAATGTTGAAGGACAGGTGCATGCCATTGTGGATAAGAAGATGGATGAGCATACAATTGTGCATTGTTCAAAGGATATTGAAGAAGTGGAATGGGATTTCTTGGATTTTAGGGAAAAAAACCTTGTTGCAAGTGGTTATGTGGATCTAATATGTAAGCTCGGGATTGAGTCTGACAGTATTGGTGGGTTGGACCTCTCAAACTCTGCTTTGGCCCTGGCATGATAATAGGTGTGTTTTCCTTCTTTTTTCCTTCAATTTTCCTTGGTTGATTGCAATGTCATCCCAAATGTTTCACAGAATCCTTCTGTCCATCAGGCTCTCCAAATTTTGATGTCTCAAAGCTGGGAGGAAGGTTAACACTTGAAGACATGCCCCAGTTTTCATATGAAACATCTTCATAGCCCATAAGTCCAGGGGAATTTTTCATATCATTTTCTACTCTCTTAACTTTCCCAACCACTTTCTCTAGCTCTTCTAGCATGCTAAGCTTCTTAGTAAGAAATTTTGGCGGTTCACTTAATTTAACGGTAGGCTCAAGAGTATAACAATGATCATCAAGAGTATTGAACGTGGATTCACTAGTGAACTGGGGAAGCACAATCGTTCGATTGATAGCCAAAGTGGAAGTCTTAGTAGAAGGTTGAGCAACAAAAGCACAAACGGTATGTGGTGCTGTGAATGTGGTAGACTTATACTGAGGAGCTAAAGAAAGAGTGGTGGAAGTATTGAGGTGCATTTGACGTGTAATGAATTCTGAGGCATGCTGTGGTGCATCAACAACAGTAGGAAACTGACTTTGCAATTTTGGTGGAAGACTCAAGGTATTTGCAGGGTCAAAAGTGGGGAACGGAGGTGGAGGTAGCCCACTGGCCTAAGTTTGGTACATTTCCATCATTTGTTGTCTCAATCTCAAATTTTCTTCCTTTAAACTCTCAATTTCCTGACTCTTTGTTTCCTCCATGGTGCCACTCTCTATATCTTTGTTGGACACAACTAAATCTTTCTTGGATTTGGTGTGATATGGAGGACCAGCTAGGAAACCACAAACCAACCACCTTAAACTAACTGAACAAGAGGCAACAAATATGTTAGAGTTCAACCTTTTTTTGAAACCTCTTTTTTTTTTAAAAGATCACCGAACCCAAGAAGGACGCCTACGTATCTCGCCCCCGAGAGGGGAGAATCAGGTGTGCGTAGTTCGTGAAGTCGTGCCAAAATGGCCAATTGAACTCTTTGTTTTCTTTCTTTTTTTCTTTTTCTCGAAACTTTAAGAAGAAAAGAAAATAACAATTTGTCAAAAGAATTGATGAAAATGTTTTTGAATTTTTCAGCTTTAACATCCCTATACAAAGTGAAATCTATGATTACCAAAGAAAATCTTTTTGGGTTTTCAGTTTTAAATGTCATATGAAAATGGAACTTGAACCTATTAAAGAAAAATCTTTTTGTAGTTTTCTTTTAGAGATGTATTTGAAACACCTACTCTAAGTGAAGAGTGAAGAAAATCTTTTTGAATTTTTTTAAATACGATCCCCGAACCAACTATAGGTTGCCTACGTATCTCACATCCCGAAAGAGGAGAATCAGGGGTGCGTAGTTCATCCAGATTGGACAATTAAAGATTATAGAACAAACAAAACCTTGACTTGAGAGACACGACTGCACGATGAAAATAAAATCTTTTTGGGTTTTTAATTTGATACTTCATACAAAAATGACATCAACAACTATGAAAGAAAAATCTTTTTGGTATTTTCGTTATACGAAATGTAAAAAATTTCTAACATCTTTTTTTGCATTTTTCTTTTATAAAAACTCCTATGAATGAATTTTTTTTTTGAAGTTTTCGAATTGTGAATGCATGCTAAACGAGACAAAGGAAAATCTTTTTGATGTTTTTGAGAAAATGAGTGTGAAAGGTAGAAAAAAAATCTTTTTGAATTTTTGAATTGTGAAAAACAAAAGTCAAAAACTCTCAAAACTAGGAAACTCTTTTTTGTCTTTTCGACTCACTTGTTCTTCTATGTTTTTCAACAATTCTTGCCTACGCCCATTACTTCTAACTCATGTTTTCCCCAAATCAGTCCGTCAAATAACCACATTACCTTCAAAGATGCAACATTTAGAACGTAGGGATGCTTTATAGGTGAGTCTCCTACAAAGGGCCAAGTGGGTCCCGCTAGGTCTCAATATGATGCAGATAAGAATGACCTAAAGGCCGACCTACGCTGGGGTCCACTAACAAGGCTGTTCGGAGGAGCGTATGGTCGATAATGGATTGCTTTAGCTATCCACCTACTCCATACAACCCAACGGCTCCCCCTCCTAAAATAAGGGTGACTCAACTATAGGTCGTGTACATACGTGTACTACGGACTTGTTGCAGAAAGAAAGACTCCGGTTATGCACATGATGCCAGATATAAAACGGTAACACATAAAGTAAAAACTGTAAACAAAGAGCACGTAAGCACTCAACAATGATAAACAATAACACAAAACAATACAAACAAAATGTCTATACACCTATAGTGCCAAACTAAGCCGATACAACTCCAAAATAAGCTTGAATTCTGAAAATTCCCCAGCAGAGTCGCCAGAGCTGTCACACCCCTTTTTTCACTCCAAAAAAGAATTAATTTTTATGTTTCGAAAGGGTTTTATTATTAAAGTGACAAAAGATGAAAATTATTTCGAAAAAGGATTCATTAGTTTCAAAACTCAGAGTCGCCACTTGGCATAAATCAGGTGTGCCAAGTCACCCGTGGATATCCTTTTTCAAAACGGTTTTGACTCTATAAAACTGATCCGCGAACAGAGATTCCGGCTAAGGAATTCTGTTGACCGATGGGAAGGTGTTAGGCACCCCTCGATTCCGTGGTTCGACCACGGTCGCTTGGTAGAGTATATCGGCTAATTTGGACACTATGAATGTATAAACCACACCAAACATAAATAAAACGATCAATCAAGCAAACGAATCCAAAAACAATGTCCAGTCCAAAATAGAAAAAGAATGCGAAAATGTAAATCCTATTCTACCCTACACTAATTTTATACTACGCTCTCATGCTACCCGGTGCCTCGGGCCTTCATCACGGACGTCCTCTAAATACAAAATATTTTGAGGCATTCCCCGGTGAATAAATACAAGTGATTGCGGGGCATTCCCCAATTAAATGAATACATTTCCAAATGCAAAAACTAAAATCAAACCGTTCAACTCAAATTCAACATTCAAACAATCAACATGAAAACTTATTCCTAAATTTTTGCCTACCCGAACCAACATTCGCCTATCCATTTCAACATATCATAATTTTATCACATTCAAATAATATTCATGCTCATTACGAATTAAACAAAACAATAATAAACCAAAGCTAATCTAAATTCAACTTTTTTTATCAATTTCTCAATTTCATCCCCCAAATCCATTTTTAACCACATTATCAAATCAGTTCGACTATCAAATCACTTTTCAAAATTCGAAACCAACAACATATACCCCAACGAAGATTCAAACATTTAAGCATACCAATCATTCAATCCACAGCAACAATTAACATTTTGCTCGAAATATTCAAAACCGCACCACAAAATCACGATATTAACCAACTTCGATATAATAAAAAAGTAGAGTTGAGGGATGGACCTTTGAAGAATTGATTTCGTTGATAATATAATCAAGAAAGTCCGAACTATAGAATTCCTAATAGGACCTCAACAATGATGAACTCCAACTCCGTATTGAAAAATTTGAGACCCAAAATTGAAGCTCCGTAAATTCAATCAAACTCGAAAACCGACACTGTTCACGTATTGTCATGTATTGTTCACGGTACTGTTCACGGCACTGTTCACGATACTGTTTCTCTCTCAATTTTTTTCCTCTCTCGCGCGATTCTCTCTTCTCTCCCTCGTTTTTTTTTTGTTCTTCTTGTGAGGAAGATGATTTAGTGATTGTTGTTATTGTGGAGAAGATGATGATGAAAGAATGAGCCCCCTTTTCTCCTTTTAGAATTTTTCTTTTATATTTTTTATTTGTTTTTTCTTTTTCTTTATTTATTATCCTATGTGAAAGCATATAACTGGTGGCTTGTGGGAATAAGTGTGTGGCATGTGAAAAAGTTAATGTGGCATGTGGAAAGATGAGGGTGAGTGTGGAAAAATGAGTAGGGCGTGTGCCTTTTGCATGTATCCAATGAAAAATGAAAAGTGAGGAGTTGAGGCGGCATAGTGAGGTGACAAAGATGCTATGTATTTAATTATTTTCAATTTTTTTTTTTTTTGAGAAATTATCAATTAAACAAAAGTATGGTAAGGTGAATAAAATAAAAATAAAAATTAAAAAAATAAAATAAAATAAAAATAATTAAAATATTTTTAAGAAAGGACAAAATTACGTGTCTACAATTACAAATTTATTTTGTTCCCAATAAGAAATGTTATGACTTGACTAATTCGAATACACAAGGAAAGATCCAATTTAGGATAAAGCCTATTTTCGTAGTTTGAACTGAAGACATCTACTTGAGATTTGAGAATATAAAATAGGCACCTAAGGATATTGCCTAGTGGTCGAAAAATATAACATCTCAAGTTCAACTTTCTTCTCAATTTATCCCAGCCTTAACAAAATTACTACTACTTGTAGCGGTAAGAGAGAGCAGATGCCCGTTTATTTAGTCGATGATAACAATTCGGACAGACACCACCATTATAAAAACAATGTGTATTAAGGATTCACAATAGTATGAGATTACAGTAAAACAAAATTTATAAATTTCATTCAGCCAAAATCAGTTACAACCCCATAGCAGATTCAGCAAAACAAGCACGCAACTGTTCTATTATACTCAACAAACGAAAAAACTTCTCTCTTGAAATTTTTGTTTGCCAAATTATTATATTTTGAAAAATGCACCTGCAACGTTGCAACGTGTCTCCACAACAAGGAGGAGGTATAAAAAGTGGAGTATAAGATAACAACGTGATCAATTCTGCAAATTTCCTACTAACTTAACAACAACAATATACACCGTATAGTCCTATAAAGTTGAGTCTTGGGAGGGTAGAATATAAGCAAACCTTACCCCGTAGAGGGGGTTGTTTCCAATAGAAACTCGACTTAAGAAAGTTTCCTACAAACATCGTTCAGATAAAATCTTAAAAGGATGTTGCATCCTATTATTCACATAGAACTTTCATAATTTGTACGAGTCAGAATCACAATGAATATTAAAGAAGCCATACAATATGCCAACAAGTGCATATGTGAATGAATGATAATGGGCTTCACAAGTAGTATCTCCTATTTACAGTTGAATTTCATTGATCACTGAACTGATACCATAAAACCCTTTTTCACATTACTAAACCACTGTGAAACCTTCATTAGGAAAGAACCTGTCTGCACATTGTATACGTAAAGAGAGTTCATGCAATGGCCGTGTAACTATCCCTGCGTATGGATCGTGTGTTAAATAAGGAAAGACATAAACACTGAGAGAAATGGTAATAATTCTTTTTTATTCATTGATAATAAACAGCATCTGGCTTTTTCTTTAGCAACTTTCTTAGTGCTCTAAAGTCTAAACTCACATTTTAACCTTCAAATACTGATCCACGGTGAGAGATTTGGGACCACCAAACCAATTGATCATAAATATCTCTTCAATCTCTAATTTGAAGATCTGGAAATTGTGACCCTTGGGCCAACCTGCCATTGTTTCAAAATAGTGACACATGAGGGCTGTTTGTTAAGAAAAGTAAGCATAGGATGACGGTGGTACTTTAGAATGGCAGCTCAAGACATTTACCTTCCATCTCAGGGTGTTTTGTGAATAAAGCAGTTTGAGCAAAGCTAGTTTCCTTTGGATCTCCATTTACCACTTTCAACTAAAACAGCACAAAGACAAAGTATGATAATGTTAGCAAGAATGTGGACGATATTTTAGTACTTTAGGACAAAGGAACTACAAAGCAACTTCTAGTTTTCTCGACTTCCAAACCATAAGTTGGCATATCAGCAGCTAGTTCATATGCTTACCAAGTTAATTCATCTACATAGTAATTGCTTCAACTGACACAAGATAGGGCAAAAGAAACCATAGGTGAAAACAGATCTCCAATTATACAGAGTATGACATTTTCAAGCATCGATTAGCAACTAGATCAAATATTATGTTTTTTAGTTTCCTATTAATTCTTCGACATTGACGCCAACCAACTACAGTGCCAAAACTAAAAAAAATGAGTGCGAATGATTACTAAGGAATCAGTTGGTGGAAAGTTCAGACTAGCAGTCTGTTTCAGAATTAAATGGTTGCAGCAAATACTTCCAAAATTCATGGAGCAAGCATAATATTGAGATTTCAGGACGACTCAAACTAAACAAAAATGTCAATGCATGGTAAAAGTTGCCATCACGTATTCAATCTAGCATAAGGTTCACAGAAGACTGAGGAATATCCTGCTCTACCATCCACAAATGCACAAATTATTTTTTACTGCTAAAGGGCATATCAACTAAATGTAGAACTAAGGAACAATGAGGGAATGCGCTGAACTTTGGAGTGAAAGAGATGGCCTGGAAGAGTGGGATAAAGAATATCTGGTATGCGGCAAAGGACTCTGTTTAAAAGACAGTTACACATAAAAAAAGGGCTCTTTTTTAAAAGGAGGAGAGTTGTTAGTGCAACCACCTTTCCTACGAGGGTAATTTTGGCACAAGATGGGTTCTCAGGATCTGTCTTGCCACAAGTTCCAATGGCATACTCACTGATTGTAAATGATGATCGCTGGTCTTTTAATGCATTTCTAGCAGTGGGATCAAGCGTTGTTAAGTAGAAGTACGGTATGCCACGGCCTTTGTCTGGTGACCCATCACTAAATGAGACGACATTCCTGCACAACAGAATGTACTTCAAGAGATTTAAATCTAATAAAACAAGTTATGACTGGCGCAAAACAAGATAGAACTGATCACATTTGACAAATCCTCTATCTCTACTTCTAAAGTTTCACATGGTACGAGAAACATAAAGTTCTATGCCAAAAGCCTCTAAAGATTTCAATGACCAAATCCCTTCAAAATTGGAGATAGAACTATAATCCTCAATTAAATTATCACCATTCAACTTTTTTTATGTATACATTTCCTTTTCCTAGATTGATACTTGATTTACAATCAATAACACCCTAAAAGAAAGACTGAAAATTGTATTCTAAGAGTAATCACGAAACAAATATATTTCTAATACCAAATAACATGATAACATTCCGCTTGACCCCTCCCACTACGAAGTAACATAAAATAAAAATACATCTCAAACCCTTGTTCTTTTCTTTTGCTCTTTGGTAGTGGAATGAAAATTTTGAACATCAGGAAACACACGACTGCAGAAAAGCTTTTCAAAATAGTCCACTTTTAGAATTCAAGACTATCAGATAATCTCAACTTAGCCATAAGCAAAACTTAAGACAAACAAAATAACTCCCCAAACAATATCAGGAGATATATATAGAGTCTAACATACATACCCGAACGGTGCTCCTCCCATATCACTTGCTATAGTACTGCAAAAGAAAGGTTACTACATCAGCTTTCAGTTAAAATAACTAGGGCTTTAACAAGCTGTTAGTATAATTTAGTTAGCCATACTGTTTTCTGTCATAGCCAATAAGCTAACTTTAGCTGCCACAAAAGACAACATCTTTAATGCACATTTAACATGCTAATTGACAAGGGGCTGCCAAAGTTCTAATCCCTTCCAAACAGGAAACAAGACAACAAGAAACATTTCTTTACACCTAAATACTCCCTCGTTTATATTTGTTTGTCTTACTGTTCTTTTTAATTTGTTTCAAAAAGAACGTTTGTTTCTTTGTTTTATTTTTGGGAACTCTTTAGTGGCATGTTCAATACCCACGATTAAAGGAACATTTCGATAAATTCAATGTTATCTTCCATTTATTTTCTCAACCTCCATGTCAAATCAAAATCTGACAAACAAATTGAAACAAGGGGAGTACCAACCACTCAGTAGTGACACGATCTATCTAAGGTATGATGAACTATGAAGCTGCAACTGACCAATCATGAACATATGAAACAAAATCAAGAACAATCAATCAACCCTCGATCCCAAAACCAATTGGGGTCGACTAAAAACAACAAACAACAGTAAAAGATTCAATCTTTCAAACAAAGCCATACCAAAGCTATAACAGGGAAATACAACATACTTGAGGACACCCCAAGAACTCTGAGAAACAAGCCATCGAGCAAATAAGGCAGCATCATCCGGTTTGGGTCTGGACAGTGACTGTAAAAGAGGACGCCCATCCACTGATTCTTGGAAAAAACCCAACAAGAACAACAAAGAAAGTAAAATCAAAGCTGCCCTGGTGATATTCATTTTGCTCACTGCAGAGTATATAGCGACGAGAAAGCGTCTGGTATTTATACTTGTCTTATGAATAGCGCAGATAAGGATTACAAGAATTTTGCAATTATGACTTGCTTATGACTGAGACTTGTTTATGTCATTTTATCGCAAAATATAGTGTTTATAAATATTTTTAAAATTTATCTAATATAAGTATTAAAAATATTTTAATTTAAAAAACACTGTTAAGTAAGTCAATCCAAAAAAAAATAAGTACTACTAACTTCGTATTAGAACAGACAGAGCACGAAATTCTCGAAAGGAAGAGCATGAATGATGCGTGCACACGGCAAGTATTAAAACAGGCTTGCGGTACCAAACATGGTGATAAATAACGTGGGTTTTACAAAAAGGTGCTTATTCCAATAAGTTAGTTGTGTCGTCTGCTGTTTGTTTTGTTGGTTTCCATGTTGCATTATGTGACTTGATGCGTGTAAACAATCTTTGAGATTACTTATACGAATAAAAATGAAAAAAAGAAGTAGGTGTAACAAGGAAGGTCAATTATAAAATAATATATAGAATAATAACAGCAACAACATATTCTGTATAATTCTATCAAGTGAGGTCTGAGGAGGATAAATGTTACCATTATCTAAAAAGTGAGATAGCGAGGTTATTTTTGATAGATCCTCGGCTCAAAATGAAATAATCTAGACAAGAAATAATAAAAGGATAAAATAAAATAGAATCGACACATCAAATAATGCCATATACATGATACACCAAATAATACAATTGATGGTCAAACACAATTTCAATTCCAACTTCAAAAAATTATGATTTTCATGGTCAAACGAGGCCTAAGTTTGTCCCATCTCAATAGCTAATTCCTAATATAGCTGCCCGAAAATTATAATATATAACTTTAGGACGAAATAAAAGTTCCTATTTATGACTCACCTAATTTAATTTTAACTCGTCTAAATATATGTCTGCACATACTTACTATTCTAAATTACATTTGATGCACTATAATTTTCACTATATGCAAAATTCGATAAAATATTGGACCACACACTTATTATACATAGTCTCAAATGGTGAAATGGTCTGGCAGACCCTTATACCTGTCCTGAATTATAAAGTGAATACCTTTACTTAGACTTTTGTCATCTAAACCCCTCAACTCAATTTTAAATCATTTTGATGCATATGTGGCATTAAAATATTGAGGTGGAAAACGCGTGATTAAAAAAATATTTATAATATTTAAAAAATAAATAAAAAACAGTAAATGGAAAAAAAAAAAAAAAAACTAAAATCCCCTCACCCCCACCCCCGTCCAACACCCTCCCTGTCCCCCACCGTCTACACACCCTCTCCCCATCCCCCACCCCACCCCGTCCACCACCTTCTCCCCGCTCCCCACCCCGTCCTCCTCCCTCCCAAACAACCACCACCACACCAACCAATGTAACCCCCCCCCCTTCGGACACACACAACACCCTCAAATTAGCCAAAACAGGCCCACAAGCTATATGATATTAATTGTTAATGAATTTTATTTTAAAACATGAATTTTTAATTTGTTGTTTTGTTTTCTATATAATGGTAGAGATATTTAAAAAAAAAATAGAGGAGATGATTTTTTTTTGTTGTTGAAATTTTTAATTATATAATATATAGCGAAATCTTGAGCTAACATCTCATCTTCGTTGTTGAAGTTTTTGGTTTTGTAATATAAATTATGAGATTTCACGATTTTGAATCGTAGTTTTATGATATATAAATTCTGATTTATATTATAAATTGATTAAGTTATATCAATATGATATAAATTGTTGTTTTTAATCTTTAAATAATGATGGAGATGAATTTTATTTTAAAATATAAAAATTTAATTTCTTATTTTATTTTTATTTAATATTATTGATTAATAATTTTAAAAAATAATTAATGAAGATATTATGACATGTCATTGATTTATACGACGCGGCTATGACATAGCGAAGACGTGGAACTTTTTAAAGGAGAGTGAATTACACACGTGAACAGAAGGGTTTAAAATATTGATTTTTGATGGATTTAAAGGGTTCAGATGACAAAGGACTAAGCAAAAATGTCCACTTTACAAACGGAAACAAGTACAACGGTCTACGAGACCATTTCACTGTCTCAAATTACACTTTTGTTTAAGCTATTGACAAAATGATCTCATGGACGCCTGTACTTGTCCAAGCTTGTAAAGCGAACACCGCTACTTAGCCTTTTGTCATCTGAATCACTCAATTCATCAAAAAATAATACTCCCTCCATCCCATTTTATGTATCGCCATTTGACCGGGCACGGAGTTTAAGAAATAAGGGAAGACTTGGTAAAATTTACCAAATTATCCTTTATCAAAAAATGTGCCAATATATATTTTTTTTAAATTAAGTGGGACCAATAAGGGTAAAAGGGTAATTGTGCATTTAAAAAGTTGTCAGATAAGGAAATGCGACACTTATTTTGGGACGAATTAAAAAGAAAATGATGACACATAATTTGAGACGAAAGGAGTAGTATTTTAAATTTATCGAACTGTTAACCAAGTCAATGTGATATTAAGGTGTCTGACTTGGACAATGGGCGTGACTACACGCCCATGGGAGAGAGCGGACATTGTTTTTATATTAAAATGTTTTTTAAAAAAAAAAATGAAAAAGTAACCCCTCGCTCCCCACCCCACCCCCAAAACCTTTCTTTTTCGACCCCCTCCCCCCTTCCCCCCTCCCCCCAAACCTTTCTTCTTCGACACCTACCCCCACCCCCAAAAACTTATTTGCAATTTGCATAAAAAACAGAGCAACAACTCCTTATCATTTGTTGACCCAATCACAATTATATTGAAGCAGAACAATCATGATGAAATTGTTCAACAAATTCAGTAGATTCATACAAATAAACTATAAATATTGTTATTTGAACCCCTCAACTCATCAAAAAATAATAATAGTATTTTAATTTTCTCTAACCGTTGACCAAGTCAATGTGGCATTAAAGTGGCTGACTTGGACGATGCACGTGACTACACGCCCATGGGAGAGAGCGAACATTGTTTTTATATTAAAATAATTTTTAAAAAATAAAAAATAAAAAAGTAACCCCTTTGCCCCACCCCACCCCACCCCCAAAACCTTTCTTCTTCGACGCCCTCCCCCCTCCCTAAAAAAAAAAACTTTCTTCTTCGACACCTACCCTCACCCCTAAAAATTTGTTTGCAATTTTGCACAAAAAAACAGAGCAACAACTCCTTATCTAGAGCGAATCTTCTGTTGACCCAATCACAATTATATTGAAGCAGAATAATTATGATGAAATTGCTCAACAAATTCAGTAAATTGTAAATTACAAATTGAAAAATGATAAAAGTTTTTTTTCCACGATGCATAAACATACATATAAAACTGTAGAAAATTCAAACAAAAGTAAAAATTCAGTAAAAATGAACAAAAAGCGGGTAAATTAGAGAAGACCTCATGATTATTAACAAATTTAAATTCAAAGAAGAAGGAAAAAAAGAGTTTTTGTTTGGTAGTTATGACTGAGAGAAAGTTTGAGTAATTTTTATGTTCTAATGAAATTATTGAACGAAAGATCAAGCTCCAACACCTTTTATACCTTCTAACTATGTGAAAATTGTCAGATTTCCGAGCAAATTGTAGTTATTATTCTAATTATTGTGTGGAAGAGTAGAGAAAAGGAAAATGATGTGAGGGGGGTCGAGATGTGGTGATGGAGGTTGTGATTTTGGGAAGGTGGAGGGTGAGAATAATGAATTTATATTTAAAATATATATTTTTTTAATTTATTATTTTATTTTATTTAATATTATTGATCAACAATTTAAAAAAATAATTAATAAGGATATTTATGATGTGGCATTAATTTATATGACGTGAAAATGACGTATAATTTATTTAGAGAGAGTATGCTACACATATTGTAGGAGGAGTTTAAAATTTTCTGCTTTGATGGGTTAAGATTCGGATGATAAAGAGGTAAGTAAAAGTATTGACTTTATAAATTTGAATAAGTACAAATATCCATCGAATTATTTTACCTAAATTACTTTTACAACGAAAATATAATACCTCTTAATCAAATAACAACAACTTGACGTGTTTTTGCCCTTTTTTTCCAAAAAGAAGAGCTTGTGATTCCTGGAAAGTCAGGTGGAAAGCAAATTCAGACAAGGCGCCAGCTAAATAAATCAAAGTCATACAAACAAATACAGTACAAAATTCCTTCAAGATCCAAAAAATAATCTAAGTCAACAAAATGGGATTATTCAGCCATACCGTCGCCGGCGGCGGATTCATACTCATCGGCGCTTGGGAATCTCTTACCTCTTCCTCCGTTCCCCTCAAAAATTCATCACAGCCGCCCACTTCCCAATCGCCGGCACATCCAACGGCAGATAAGCATGCCCACGATTCCGTTTTCTCCTCATCGCTTACTTTTGTATTAATTATGATCCTTTCGTTCCTCTTCGTTCTTGATTCTTTGTTATCATTCTTCGATGCAAGAAGTTCAAAAGATACCATTGGTTCCGTTCTTCAATTGCAGGTTATTGCAATTTCTCTTTTGTTCTTTCTCTATTCGGTTTTGGGTCTAATGACCCGTTTGAGAAAATCGTTTGTTTTGCCATCTCCGGTGCTCAATTTGGTTTGTCTGTTCGCTTTTGTGGAGGAGTTTTTGTTGTTTTTCCTTCAAAGAAAAGACCCAAGTGGAGTGGAGAACCGTTACTATGATATGATGCTTGTACCTATTGGAATTTGTGCGTTTTGTTCGTTTCTTGAATTGAAAAATCCAAAATGGGGGTATACGAAATTGGGGCGTGGGATTGGGTTGATTTTACAAGGGATGTGGATTCTGCAAATGGGATTTGCTTTTTTCTCTGATTTTATTGTACATGGATGTTCTTTGCATGAAAAGAGTAGAGGGAATTATACAGTTAAGTGTAAAGGTCATCCTGAGTATCATCGAGGTCGAGCTATTGTTACGCTTCAGTTCAATTGTCATCTTGCACTTCTTGTGACTGTGATTGCTTTTGTGTACTCAATTGTGTGTAAAAAGAATGGGATTGGTCGTGAACATATGCAGTATAGACCTATCGGAGCTGAGATGCAACATTTGGAAAATGCTGGTCATGGTCATTTCACGTTAGATTCGGATGAAGATGACAATGAGAATGGGATAAAAGAAGGGAGGAATGTTGAAATGCAAAAGGCTATTGTGCCTGTTTCTGAATCAGAAACTAATGGGTATCATAACAGTCCTTGAGGTAATCCATGGTTAGAATTTTTTGTCATTAGGTATAAAGATTTATTCTTTGCGGAGGTAGTTATGGTTTAAAGGTTGGGGTTATCTTTGTATAAAGGGAAAAAAAGTTTCAGTTTTTTTGTGTTTGATGATATTAGTTCAAATTGCAATGTTGTGTTAGAAATCTTCTTTGAAGTGATTTAAGTGTATTTCCTTTGTTGTGCGTCTCTGGAAGAACTGCTCTTTGATACTAATGATGAAATAACTTTTCTTATCACAAGGAACTTTACTATATTTCCCTTTCATAGTTCATTCTCTATATGTGGACTTTTAAACTGTAAATGAACTTTCTTTTGAGAATTTAGAGTTCAGGCTTGTTGGGTTTCAACTTTGTCTAGACTCTACATATTGCAATTGTACAGATAAGTGAAGTTCTTCGAAATCGCGAACTTCCTGTTAGCATCTCTAATTGACAATGCTGTAGATAAGTAAGAGAGGACTTGGTTTAATGAACATGATATATCCATTATATCTGGCACTTCGATCAATTATGTAAAAAGATGAGGACACAACGCTTAAAATGCATGGGCAGTTGTCTATAATTTACAAACATGGTCACAATTTTTGAATCACGTGCATTATTGCTCTTTTCCTGGGAACAACTTATTTATGCGTTGTTCTTGAAGCTGCTTTTGAGATATTTGAACACCACAGTATTGGAGTTGTGCATTCTTTGGCCTAACATTTGTAACAGAGGTTTCATTTTAGAAGGTAACATCCAGTATATTTATAAAATCATCAGCAAAGAGTTTATGCTGGAAGCCAAAATAAGAGAGTTACATCAAGTGAAAACAGAAAACAATCCTTTATCTTCTTACATGTAACTTTTAAAGATCTAGGAATGATTTAGGATCATCTATGTATTCTGATTTACACCAAAAACTAAATTAAAGAACACGATTCATCTTAATCCTCTGTAGAGTGCTCCATAAGTTCTTTCCTTCCAAATTGTCCTCCAAATTTTTCCATCTGTCTTTGTAAGTGGTAAAGTTTATCCATGTATTCCTGCATAATATCATTTCAAAAGTTCTCCCTGCTATAACCCATCTAGTACCTCTGAGGTTTATAAACAAATCCTATTGTTGGCTGGTCACTTTACAATGTAGAATCAGATGGCTTAGTTAACCAGCACAAAGTGGTCTATGCTATTAGTATCCTTCTTGTTCGGAGCACCTCTGTTCCACTTCAGTGATGGCAATAGAGCATTTCACCTAGACTGACTTTGAACTTCACGTCTAGTCTATACATAATCTGGCACCTACTAGGTGAAAAAACTACTGAAATCTGTTCAACTTTCACAAATCATTCACTTGCTGGTTATTGTTTGGTTACTTTTGGCATCAAGAGTCTCTAGTGCATATACTCGTGTTAAGGTCAGTAGGAACTAGACATTCAATCCCATAAATTATCTCTACGGCGCTGAATTTACTAGCAAAACTTATTCGTTGCAGCATCTCCTGAACTTTGAAATGCTGGTCATTCAGGAACTCGAATAAATGTACATGTTATATTGACGCTAACTTTCTTTTTAGTTCACATATTTTGGCAAAGTATTCTTATGGATAAATGTTAGTTTTACTCTGATTGAGCTATAACGACTTTATTTGCAATTCAGTCTGCTGAGACTTGGACTGCTATAACTTAGATATAGTCATATTAACCATTGATTAACAAGCAAAGAGGAGAGAGTCAAAAAAGAAGAAGAAAGAACTGGATTGGAAAAGACGAGGAACAAGTTTGGATGAGGGAAGAAAGATATTGATGGGCGATGGCTTGTTATCTGAGAGATATCTCATTACAACCATAAAGTGTAATTACAGTTTGGAAATAAGGAGTTTTTGTTGCTAGTACTTTCTAAATTAAAATAGGATGACACATTAGATAAGGAAGTCAAAGTATATCTTCCTTTATATACAACTGCAAAACCTTCACTTTCTACTAGAAATGAATGTCACTCGCATCAAAAAACACAGCATTCGACAGTAACAAGCTATCAGTCACCACAATACTCTAATTAACAGTCCTCCTCCTATAAAATTGACAGAAAACCATAAACATAAGGAAACTGGCAGCACTTGACAACGCCAGAAACCAATAATAGTTGTCTAGCCGGGCTTTGCTCATGTCATCGGCGAACCAGTTCTGCTTTTCTCCTATTGAACTTGTCAAATGTTCAATCACGGTTATAAGGAACGAGCTGAAGAAACTACCACACCCAAATACACTAGTATAAAGGGCTATGCCTAAAGTTCTCATATTTGTTGGAACTTCAGAATAAAAGAACTCTTGCATACCAACAACTGTGAATATATCTGAAATTCCCAAGAGAATGTATTGAGGCAGCAACCAAAATATGCTCATTGGCAAAGCTTCTGAAATTGAAGCCCCTATATTTCTGGCAATATCCAGTCTTTTCCTTTCAGTAACAGCTGCAATTATCATAGCTATCACCGATAGGAACATCCCTATTCCCATTCTCTGCATCACAGTGATACCTTTCTCATTACGTGTCAAAACACGAATGAAGGGGATAAATACCGTGTCATATAGAGGCATGAGCAGGATTATAGATATGGTGATTGAACTCTGAAGTGCAGCTGGTGGAATTTGGAAGTTACTTCCGATGTTCCTCTTCATCGTCATGCCTTGTTTAGTGAAAAATGTTGCAGGTTGTTGAAAAATCACTGCAAACATCAGAAGCATAATCCATACTGGCAGTAGAGGTAGTACTACTTTACGAATTTCAACTATCCCATTCTCCGACTTTTTATCCTCCGCGCCTTCCATGCCATCTGAATCTTGTTGACAGAGTGGTTTACTTTCAAGTCTATGAACAAAAATATAACCCATAATGAGGAGATTACATGGCCAACAAATATATATGTTATAGTAGGTTAGTTATCTTTTTTACTGGGTTACCGATATGTTAGAAGTGAGGTGATTTTCTGAAAACATTTTAAACTGGTCAGTACGGAGGATTTAAACACATTTGCAAAAGCTTTAAGAAACACTTACTCGATCTCAACAGCTTTTGACTTGTTAGATTCTGGTCCAGCAATCTCACCACAGGTGAATCTTGAGGTAGCTGCTCTAATAGCTTTAACTATATGAACTCCCAAAGACCTGATATGAATAACTTCGCCATCATTGTTGTGTGTATAGAATCGGTTGCCAAATCTGAAGACTACAATCGATACTACCATGGCAATACAGGGAATGGCGAAACCTAAGCCCCATCCTAACGTGTCCTGTATGTACGACATGACGGACACACCAAGTAGGCTGCCACAACATATGCCAAAATACCACCAGTGGAAAAATGCACTCTTCTTCTTGGTGCTCTGGTCATTCTTTGTACAGGGCAATTCGTCTTGGTCATCCAATTGGTCTGCAGCAAAAGCTTGTAAGGACGGGTTGTAACCTGCCTGGCCTAGTGAAATTAAATGCAGAGACCACGATAGCGATGAAGAGAAGCCCGATTTTTCCACAGAAGTCCATGGCCATTGTAATGCCAATGATGTCAAAGCTAAAAGACCCTGATTGTTTAATTGTCAAAGAGAGTCATTGTCACTCAGAATATCTCCCTTTTCAATGAAGCAACAATATTAATTTGCACTTCATATTAACATACGATTGAAACTTCTTTATTACTTCGTTAAATTCAAATGCAGTTCTACTATTTAGAATACAAAACTATTTACAACAGCAACGTACCTGTTACGGTCCCACGGTCCCACAAGTGTGGTCTGACAAGACTAGAAGGGTCGGGACAGAATAGAGGCTCGCCATTTTTTATTTAAATAAAAACTTAAACTAAATAGTGACAAATCTTTATGCACTAAGCAGACATAATGATTAATAAATGGGCTACAAAAGAAGTGACACCTAAATCAGCAATAGTAATAAATGAGTTGACAGTGAAACAAAACTGAAATACATTACTTTAAAAAGTTGTTAAACATGTATTAATTACGTGCAAGATTTAGGTTATAATGCAATATAATGTTATTGCGCTCTACAGATGGAAAAAAATAAAAGGTGGATGATGACTCAGTCTCCACGTAACTGGTCCACCTGGTTGTTGCTAATGTTCTCCATGTAGATGATCCATCAACTCAACACTAGTCACACCCAAACATGCAACATAAACATAGATTTCTTTCCATTCCCTGATAGTGGCAAAAAGTCATTTTTAATTCATAAATTATCTATTAGTTTTCAAGATTGGACAAGTAAAAGTGAACGAAGAAAATACTAATAAGGCATAGTCTAGAAGGCACAAATGCGGTGGTTCGGTTTGCTAATAAAGTTATCGGGGGATTACAATCCCGGGATTATTACCCCACCTCCTCTATGGAGAAAAAATATGAAGATTGTGATATAAAATATATATTGATACTACCTGATACTCGTAAACAAACACGAAATAAATAAAAGGTCAAATTTTACACTGGAACTAATATCCTTACTCCTGTAAACACAAGATCAACATGCGATATTCAAACCTTCCCTACATGTGAGATGTTTGGATTTTCCAAAACTCCATAGATATGCGGAAAAAAAAAAGTACCAACTCTAATAAGCAAATTCGAAGAAAATGTAAGCTAAGTGTGTAATACTACTATTCAAATCTTTAACGTAAGCACAACATTTGCAGCTATATTTTACTAGAAACTTCTTTAATGTTGGAAGGATTCAACAATTTATATTCAAACAAAAAGTTTTGCCTTTTACTCTATTTAACTAACATAATTTTCTAAACGAAGGAAATTCAATTGAACTATGATCATAGGTATAGTAGAAAGTTAAAGAGACGAAATGAAAGGAAACTTACAGCAAAATATAAAGAAGAAGAAGCCAATACAGTGGTGTAACGGTCCAAATAAGAATCAGCTAGAGGAGCAACAAGCAGTGGCAGCATAGAGGTAACACCACACCAGTTGTTAACCATCTTTGCTGCAGCTGAATTGCTCATTTTGGCCACATCTGTTAGATATGTCACTAAATTTGATGCCACCCCTTTGAATGAAAACCTCTCCATTCCCGCTATCACTGCCAAAAACGTCCAAGTAAAAAAAATTTATCCTCAGACAACAACAATAATAACATACTCGGCGTAATGTAACAAAGAGGTTTTTGATGAGGGCACACAGATTTTTTGCTCCGACCTCAAAAGGCAGAGAGGCTATTTCCGATAACAGATAAGGCCGAGTGTTCATCCAAACCCCTTCGGTAAAAAATTACACTATTTATTATTTTGTGTGTATATATAGCAGATGTTAGACCCTCTGACCTCTTCGTGTATTTAATTCTCATATTTTCAACACCTTAGAGAAAGTTCTTACTCCGCTTCTGATAAGGCTCTCAAGAAAACAAGAATGTCCAAAGCATTAAAAGAAAAAAAGGTCGACAATATAACTACGCCGCAATCCTAAACAATAGAATCTTGAGTGCTTCATTAAATTCAACTCATATCATTACCGTACCAGAACAGAAGATAATTGAATTAAAACTAGCTAGGAATAAAGTAATGAAGATGAAATGAAAGAGTGGGGGTGTTTAGGGTAGTTAGTTACCTATGAGGAGAATACATGGTTTGTTGAGATTTCTTCGACTTTGTCCTCCAGCCATGAAGGGAATCCAAAAAGAAAAGATGTAATTTATAAGTTGAAAAGGAGAAAAGAAATTGGTAAAGATAATTAACGAGGCTAATTAATTATATGCTGTTGCTGCTGGTGCTTTCAGCTGGTCTCACAGTTTCAGCCACTACATAAACAAATTAAACAGTGTTAATATAGTGCCTTGCTCGAAAGATCTCCTCATATTATATATATTTGTATTGGCTGGCTTGTTCCATTCCAACAAGGTAACTATTAACAACATATATAGTGATTTAAAGTAAAAAAAAAAGAAGTCTAGTCTATTTCAATTAAGTAGGATAACTTTAATATAGAGACGTATATTATAATGGAACACTAGACAAATCACCAAAAGCAGTCAAGAGATGATCAATGATCCAGCATAGGAAAGAAATGTTACTAAATTATTTCTTACTTTAGTCTTGGCAGACAATTTTGTCGCACCAATGTCGATAAACAGGTGCTAATAAATAGCCTTTTATTAATCGTATTACGTATGATATTCAAGTTGCGTGTAAATTAATTGAGATATCACTCTCGTATAAAGTAAGATAGTACCTATATTGAATTGAGATATTAATGATACACAATTGTGACTTAGCACTCTAAATGCACAAAAAATTAACGAAGTATTCTTTTTTTTTTTTAAGGTTAAAAATTAAAATTCAAACTCTAAAGTTAGAAGGTAGTAGTAGTTCATCACTAAATAGAACTTGTATTAATTCAACCCTAAAGCAAATATCAAACCGCGAAAAAATAAAAAAGAATCAACTTTTTAAAAAGTTTAAAAAATGGAACACTAGACAATCACTCAAATTCTCCTTTAGGGAATGAAAGTTGTTAAGTAATTAATTTGATTTTAAGTCTAAAAAGGCATGCATTATTTATTATACATCATTTCACGTTTTGCAGTTGGCAGTGTCGTCACGTCGGTTTAAATTTCAAGCGTTATATGTCTTTATGCTAAAAAGTTACATTAACATTTTTGACTCAAAAACGTATGTTAGTTTCACTCATGATGTATTAATTGATGTTGCACTATAATGCTTACTGTTGCTTGACATATGGCAATTGCAACCACTTGGATTACCTCAGAACCTGCCAGGTATTATCTACAGAAATATATTTTACTACTACTGGACAAGACGAGAAAATCATAACAGTTTCATTTCAAAAATTGGCAAAGCACGCTACAAGATTGATCAAATTATATTCATGACTAATAAAATGACTGCCACAAACTTCGATGTTTAACGGAATTTGGCGTTTTGTTCCATATAGATTACGGTTTAATCCTATGAACAATTTTTTTTCGTGTTTTTTTTCCTATATTTAAAAGTTAATGAAAGCTTCTCTTTTGGGAAAAACGTTTCAAATCATTCTAAATTAGTTTTCAACAATTTTTTTTTTTAGTAAATTAGTTTTCAACAAACTTTGCCGGAAGGATTCATTTTCACTCTTTTGACATAAGGGTTAGGCATTGAACTGAATACCATTTTTTAATAATAGTTATGTCTATAACCAAAAGCAGAGGTAGAATATCATTACAACAACAACAAATCCAGTGTATTCACACAAAGTAAGGTCTGAGGAGGGTAAGATGTACGCAATTCATACCGCTACCTCCGAAGACGTAGAGAGACTGTTTTCGATAGGAGCTAGAATATCATTAAGGAGTTTAAAATGTAAAATAGTAAATATATTAAGAGGTTAAAGGTTCAACATCTATAAATAATTGAACTATCTATAAAAAGTAACTTTGGAGTTCGAGTCCCGCTTAGAGCCTTGCTTACTCCGACCTTATCTAGAACAGTTTAAGCGTATCTTGACTAAATTTATTAGATATGTGTTATTTTAATTTAGGAAAAAGGGTCAAATTTACCCCTCTACTTTGAAAAATTAGCTAAATATATCCTTCATCATACTTTGTAGTCAAATTTACCCTCGGTATCATACCTTGGGATCAAATTTACCCCTTTTACTTTAGAAATTGACTAAATATGCGCTTCATCATAGTTTGGGGTCAAATTTACCCTTGGTGTCATACTTTGGAATCAAATTTACCCTCATTGTTAAAATTTTTTTCATATGTACACTTTTTAAATAGAAAAGCTCAAATGAACATTAAATACCCCATTTTTTAAAAATAAAATACATCTTAATCTATCCATCTGATCTGACTCGAGCCACAAAAAAGACACAAATAATAAATATACTCCCTTCAGTTTTGTTGGCCAATTTTTCAACGAAATTAAGCCACTAGGTATTTATCAGGCATAGCTCATGAAAAATTATTTTGCATCAGTGCAAACATAAAAAAATATATTCCTTTCTCAATTTGTGGATCTGCATCAGTGTTGAACTCATGAAAAATGACACTTGACAAACTAATGCAATAGATTAGGCCCATTAGATATTTCTCTGGATGATTGAGTTAAGAGGTCTCCTTATGCACCAATCGGACATCTCTTTATTCATATATATTTATAGGAAATTTTGATTTATACAAATTTTTTATCATGCCATTTACTCAAAAAATTTATTCACTGGTTCTAGAATTTTGATGCACGTAAAATTTGCATATCAAAATTTAAAATTTGAACGTAATCGAACAAGAGCAAAATTTGTAATAGATGTTTTCTCTAGTTTCATGCTTCTCCGTTATCCCATTTCGTTTTACGTTTTGTTCATTTGTAAACTACCTACCAGTGTTGTACGTTGAAAGAGAAGTATTTTTGTTTGTTGAAAAAATTTGACCAACAGAACTAAGGGAGGAGTATATTTGTTTGTATATTTTTTATGGATCAGATCGGCCGAGTTGAATTAGGATTTGATTTATTTTAAAAAATTTGGAGAATTTAACATTGATTTGGGTTTTTCAGTTAAAGGAAGGTTAAATGTGAAAAGTTTCTTAACCATGAGGATAAATATGGCCCCAAAGTATGAAATCGAGGATAAATTTGACCTCAAAGTATGACGAAGGATATATTTAACCAATTTTTCAAAGTAGAGGGGTAAGTTTGGCCCCAAAGTATGACAGCAAGGATAAATTTGACTCCAAAGTATGATAAAGGATATATTTAGTTAATTTTTTAAAGTAGAGAGACAAATTTGACCCTTTTCCCTTTAATTTATACGTTTGTCTATTAAAATTTGAACAAATGAGAAAATATCACCTCATATTTTTTTTTTATTAAAATTTAAACGTAAAACCTCCTAAGTTTCTTCCAATTTACTGACTAGTATAAACCACATCGTTAGGTGCTTAACTGAATAACAGTACGCTTGCAGTTACTGCAATCGCCATTGGGTACGTGCACTATAGAAGGGAACTTTCAGAAATCTTCACCTAGGTTTGATTACGTAATATTAATTTTCTTTATGATTATCTCTTAAAAATTTTATAATAATCATTTTAAGATACTTATCATTAATGAAAAGTAATTAAGTCTTACAAATTTGACCTTTCTTACACTCTTTTAATTAGCTGATTAAATTCCATTAGAATAAAAAGGAATAAATATAAAAAGTGATTTTTTTTATTATGGTATCAAAGTCGGACCTATCTCAATTTATTGTTCTTGATTTTGAATCTGGATCTCTACTTTATATTATCCATACTCCAGATGTTCTGGGCATGCAGGTAGGTGGACTAGTGGGTGTCAGGGTTTCATATCATTTGTGGAATGCGAACATGAAATTTTTATAAGTTAGCTTTTAAGGTTTCGCAAAATATCTTGAGATAGATCTAGATTAGGGTCCCGGTTTATTGCTGAGGGCGGTTATTTTGTGACTATGTCAATGTATACTGGCAAGTTGCAGGGAACGTACACATGCTACGATTTCAAGAATAGCCATGAGGTTTCCATGGGCATGAGACGACGACGACGACAACAACAACAACATATCCAGTATATTCTCATCAAGTGAGGTTTGGGGAGGATAAGTGTACGTAGTTCATACCACTGCTTCAAATGTGAGATAATTAAAGAGGTTGTTTTCGATAGACCCCGGCATGAGAAGTTAGAACTTTTTTTTTTTATAAAAGAAACTTCCAGGTGCCTATATGAGCATTGAAGTTGATTGATACGCTGACTGAAGTTGATGAGAAAGTAAAAAAATTGTTGGGAGAAAACACTAAGGAGATAGAAACTTTACAAAGGCCAGGGCAGTTTGGTGCACTAAAGCTCATGTTATACGTGGGGTTTGAGGAAGATTCGGGCCACAAGGATCGATTGTGTGCAGCCTTACCTTGTACCCGAGCAACATATGTTATGATCTGGAATAAATGTAAACCTTAAAAATGAGGTTAGCTAAGGTCAACTACATGAATTCTTTAAAAATCATTCATAATCCTCCATTCAGACACATTTCATAATTAAGAATTAATGAATCCAATAATAGTTCTCCAGGTCACTCCAAATATTCAATCCACATCATAATCTAATCTAAATGATGCAATATACTTTTTGGAACAAAAGAATAGAGCGTTGACATAAAGTTGCTACAATGACAACATATAGAGAAACTAAAGGAAAAGGTTCTCATCTCAAAGACAAAAAGGCAGTAATTATGAGTTGCAAATCTTTTATTTTGCATGATCACCAGGACAATAATGTTAGTGTTGGATGATCAAGTAAATTGCTCCAATTGGCAGTGAGGTGGTGGTGGTTTAGTGATATGGAATTCACTTCAATTCCCCTCTCCTTTTGACTCCACTTTTTCTTAATTTGGCTCTTTTCTTAGTGCTTGGAAACTCCCTCAAGTAAATTAACTTTGTTAAAGAAATGATGTTTGACACTAATTCAAACCCAAAAGCTACTCTACACACCCCCTTACCTCCAAGATTGGACATATAAGGGTCCAAAAATGGGAAATAAAAATTGAGATGGGTCGTGCTCGGCTATCTTGTTAAAAAATGGACCTTGAGTTAACTTAATCTCAAAAATTAACTCATAAAAGGAGGATTGTCGAAACTATATTTAATAAATCATTCATCACTTGAACCATGGATATAGGACTCTTCGCAGAAAAGACCAAACATTTAATCTTTCGAATATTCTCTACTACCCAATTAGTTGAAGCCTAACAACGTCAAGTCATCCGAATATATATTATATATACACACCATTTCTATAAAGCAACATCTGTATTGCAATAGATAATTTGATAAGATCGAGTTACCAGCTTTTTCTTATGTGTAAGTGCATCTCCCTATCTTGCATGCATTAAACATATAAAGCTATATCATAATAGAGGTGCTTTGGAAAAAAATGGAGCATGGTCCAAAATCAAATAATAATGAAAAACCAAATTGAACATCGTACTTTTCCTAAAGAGATGTGGATATAAAGGAGAGGCACCAAAATGAAAAATTGAATCAATGGGTAGTAGACCAGCAATGGTTTTATTGACAATAAACAGTCAATTTATTTATACTACATTTGTGTGTCTCAATTTAAATGTGACCTTTGTATAGTTAAAAATAATTTAACTTTAATATATATATATTTTTTACTCTTAGATTTATAGTCATACAAATATTTAGATCTGTTTTAGACTGATAGTCAGACAATTATTTTTATACAGTATATTAGAGATTTGAAAATTAAAGTAAAAGATATTTTTTGTTCAGTTATTTCTTATATACAAAATTGCATATTAATGTTATCTTGAACAACTTACTTTATGGATGGCACTTGGCTACTAAATTTGTTAGTGTCGCAAATGAATAATGTCCTACACGGCTATGTTGCTTGGTATCTTCAAGAATATTATTGCATTTGTGTCGGATTCTAAAAAGAAGAACTTTCAAGAATATTATTGCATTTGTGTCGGATTCTAAAAAGAAGAACTCCTTCTTTAAAGAATTATGACATGCATCTAGCTATGTTTTCGAAGAATTTGGAACATATAATGGCACTAAAGCTCTAAATTTGCACTGTTTAATAGCAATAAGACAATAACTTTAACAAGTTGCAAGTACAATTATGTAACGGCATACGTACCTACTTTAAACTTTAATCACGCAATGCGCCAATTAGATGGCGGGAATGCTCCGATTAAACTGTAAATTACTCGATGATTATTGACCTACAATTAAAATAAGAGAGAAATAACACAGATATTTAATTACGTTAGTAAAATTACGCTGGGTTTGTTGTAGTTGTTTACGAATCAAAAGAAGTAGAGTTTCAGCCGTTACCACTTAGTTGTTCCATTTAGCATATGCAATCTTGTGACAATGCTGTTTAATTTTGTTTTGTGAGATCATATTCAGAGAAGAAGAAGAAGAAGCATTGGCATTGGCATTGGGATTTGGATGGAAAATATTCTGTTAGCGCTTTTTAAGGGGTTTTGGAATTCTTCAAACTGTTATAATTCCCAAAAATAGCAAACTGTTCACTCTTCTAAAAGGAAATTACTAGCAGATGTAAATAGTTCTTGGAAAAGTACTTTTGACATATTCAACTGAGGAGTAAAACACGGCCATAAAAGTTACCCAAAAATAGCAGATGTAGACGAATCTATAATGTCGACATCAGCTTCCTTAAAAATTATGGTATGACATAATTTTACTTGCCAGTTTATTGCCGTAATCTTACCTTAAAAATAACAGCCCTAATGAATTACTATAGATAATCTTAGCAATCGTGAATAATCTGGTGGGTAAAAGAAAAGGAATTTATATTTTGTTGCATTTAATATATAGCTGCATATTAGGCTGACGAACCTGTTTGAATTTGCTAAAAGGCATACTACATATGTTTAGGGCCGTTTGGTCATGAGATTTTTTCAGTTTTTCAAAAAAAAAATAAAAAAAAATCGCTTTATGCCAAATAAAACTCCAAATTGACGTTTGGCCATTAAAGTTTGAAAGTATTTGGAAAAGTGAAAAACTAGAAAAAGTTATTCACGTTTTTCCATCTTTCTTCTCTCACAAAAATTCAAAAACAATAACTTCAATTATATTCATGGACAAACATAATACCAACTCCAACTTTAATTTTAATTTTCATGGCTATGAAACGCAAGACGGAACTAGAAAACACAATAGTTTCCATTCCAGCTACAGCCAGTTTCTGAGGAATTTTTCTTTTTAAACAAGTGATTCAAAAAGACTCATTTTCACAATCTGTCAAGCATTGTCATCATAAGCTTAATAACAAAAACATGTACTATATTCTAATAATAAACTAAACTTCTTCACTGTGTGACCTAAAAATTAACTAAACATTCTAATCCCGTCTACTTTAATGTCTTCTTGGAAGAGAACCATGAGCAATGAAGTTCTCCTTCATATAAGATAGGATATTCCGTTAACACCAGCAGTTTCAGTACCATAAGGTTCTTCACTGAATGTTTTCTGGAGTAGCTGTTACGGCCGAAACAATTCCCAACCCCTCAAGCCTCAACTGTCAATGTTTAAAACCCTCTAGGCAAACCGCAACTTTGAGAATTTCTACCTTCATCCCTCCAAAGTACAGTAATGTTAAAGTTGTGATCTGAAGAAAGAGTTGCAGTGGTGGTCCTTGCACGAGCACACCCTAATTCGGCTTCAGTTGGGAAAAAGATATACAAGTGTTCCTACCTTCACGAGTGGAACTTTAGTTCCAACTTGTAAGCCTGTATCTCCATGGGTGAAATGAGGACATGTCCATCATGAGCTCCATCTCCAAAATGGCCGCTATATCCAAGCATCTCTATGTCGTCATGCAAAAGATTTAAAGAAGTAGCTTTTACATTCGACACAGCCAGACTCTTGAACATGTCAAACAGATTAACAGGCACATCTGATACACTTGAACATTCTGACCTGCCCTTTCTACAGTAAGAAGAATCCCAGTGTCGTCTCTGAAAGACTAGGGCAAACCTAGGCTCTTCAAGTTGTTGGGTATACTTGAGAGGGCGTGGAACCTTGAAGTTGACAATATGCAAGTCACAAGGTAGAGAAGCTGCCAATGGAGAAAAGGACCTAGGGGGTGGCTGTACAGAGATTGCCTCAGATTTCTTAGCAATGAATACATGAAGAGGATAGTTTAGGTGGGCACCAACCAAATGCGATAGAAGAGACGGATTTCGAGGATGAGGACCTGTAGTGTGGTTTGCGGCTGCTGTAACATTAGCCTCCATAAGGATATGGAAAACGACATTCATTGCACGGTTATCCAGCACTCCTTGGCCTAGACCACGTCCATCATCCCTTACCAATCTCCTGTCAAGCATTATTTCTAACCATCCATCCTTGAGACTTGCAACACCCAATGACTGCCTAGTGTGGACAGAGAAGCGGTGTCCATTTGGTCCTTGCATAAATGCAAGGGAAGGTATTGGATAATAGTTGCCCTGTGTAGGGATCTTATCATAGGTTTCTCTACGGCTCATCTGGAATCCATTTAGATCAGAATAGAAAATCCTTTTGTTTCCAATATCAGTCTTGTACCTAACTATCAATTCCTTGTCATTGAATTCATGACCAAGAAGCTCAACATGATACTCCTTCTCAATAATGTGTTCCTGTATGGTACTGTGACCATTATATATACGGGTGCTATGGGAAATTGGAGATTTGTCCCATGCTGTAATTGGGTAAGAATAGACCTCCTGTACCAAATGGCCCTCCGAGATAACCATTGTCCCACCAGCTTGTACAATTGGCGCAGCCTCACCCTCCGGTTTGAACAGGTAGGCTCCACCCGAGCTAGAGTACATATCAATTTCCTCATCAATAACATTTTGTCTACCATCACTATGGCTTACTCTCTGCAACAAGCCAAACTTGGTACTAAAGGTGAGTGTCAGATGTTCATTCTGGATTGATGCTTCATTGCTGTCCAACTTTGAGCAAGTGTATGGCGCTGGGCAGGAGAAATTTCCAGAAGACACTAATATTCTAAGTTGTGCAGGTATGGCCTTCTCACATCCAGCAAATCCATTAGCAACATAATATGTTTGCAATCCCATGGCAGGTACTGAAGCTTTCCAGTACACACGATGTCTTCTAGATAAAGTTCTTTTCTTATCATGTGCCAATTCTGGAGATATCTGGCTTTTAATACATGTCCAGTTTGAGTCCAAGATTGTTACGTCCGGCCTCTCAACAGTGACCATAACGACTTCATTTCTTGTCTGCTCCGATGGATTAAAAAGGACCACTGTCTGAACTGTTCCTTGACGAGCGCTGAGGGCTTTAACCACTGGTTGGGCATCATATTTAGATCTCGACTGAGCTGGTTCAAACTGAGAAGGATATTGGTCATTTTTCTCATGGCGCATCCCTAGTAACACCTCAATAGCCTTAGATATAAAAATTTGAAGGTCTTGCAGAGCCATGTGCATCCGTGATCCATAGTCCTGCACCACATGGTCCTTGGCAGTGCCAGTGACCCCATCATGATGCTGAAAAAGTGCCAAGTTCCTTCTGGCTGCGGTCAATTTGTGGGAAAATCCAGTAGGGAATTTTTCACACTGTATTTTCTGGCAGTATCCTAACAGGAAAGCCATCAACATTTCAGCACTGCGAAGGTTATGCTCCAAAACACGATCAACTGCCTTGAAGAAAGGCCTAGAGACATAATAGCCACTCCAGTAATCCTGTTGCCTGTCAGCATAAGTGAAGAAATCACCTGAAAGAGAAGGAAACCCCACAATCTCACCAGATCCAATCTCATGTGGACGAGAATAGTTTACTCTGTCAGCCTCATCACGCAGCGTTCGGAAATAATCATCTAAAGTACCGAACTTAGCCTCTGCGTTCAAGCCAGGGTTGGAATTGATATAATCAAACAACATTTGGTAATTCCGAAACTGAGCCTCTGCTTCATCAACACTGACATATCGGAAATCGTCACCTAGGGGAACAAGAAGTGTATTTGTTCTATATAGCGTCGATTTCTTTCTGTACTGATCCAATAGTTTAAGTGCTCTTTCCTTCACATTTTCCTGTATGGTCTCCACAGGATGTTCTCCCCAAGGACACCGCTCATAAGCAAACCCGTACATTCGAGCAAAATCAAACTGACAACAAATTGCAGGCTCAGGTCCACAAGTATGTGGAACATCATAGGAATAAAATGGCATCATATGGACAAAAATATCAGTTCTTTCTTCAGCATCCCAGCTCTGTCGCCACACATATTCCAAATTCCGGTATAACGCCAGTTCCTTCTTCAACTCATAATGAGTTCTCTGTATTAGCATGTTCTCGAAACCCATACGCCGCAAAAGATATGCCATAGTTGGTGAATAACCGAAGGGATCAATAGACCAAGAATTTTTAGGAATTACACCGATAGTCGCATTCAACCACATATTTCCTTCTGTGATCTGAGCATGAATGCAAAATGGAGATTTAGATTAGAGAATAGCACATAATGGAATGAGAAGCAAATGAATATGAGACCAACAGGAATTAGGAAGGAAACAGAATAAGCACCAAAACATGCAAAACAAGGACGGTCGAAAGAGACCACTTCATCTCCAATTTAATAGAAAAGCTAATCTAAATCAATCTAGATTGGCAAATAAATTAGCAACTATCAAGCAACCAACTAAAGTCAAACAACAATTTTTTCCTTGTTTGTGAGTCAAACGACATAAAACCTACAAATATACGAAACTTTCATGAAGTGAAATACCATATACCAGAAAAATTAAGTTGCCTGTTATAATTGATACCCCATTGGTTTTTAATCTCAAACAATGAAATTGATTTAACAAGTTTTCCCTGCATGAGAAAATCCAGTTACAGCCAATTATTAATGATTCTACGAGAAATTTCCTTGACATATTTATTAGAGAAGAGGATTGGGTGAATTTTAAAGTTTTAAGCTGCGACTCTTTCATACATAAGAGGTACCTTATACGATAAATACACAGAGTAAAATATACGAACTACAATGGGTATGTTGTTGCATATAAAGTAAAACATGCCCGTTCATATGCAATTGTAGCCTCTATGAGAGTTCGATATCTCATTTTTGCAAAATGAGCTATTATCTACCCGAGTCTAAAATATGGCCAGTTCACACCATTCCTTTCAATATACATCTAGTGACAAATAATTACGTGTCAAAAGTCTATCAATAAGCATCCACCACAACAATACTAGCATTATATTTAGAGGACAAAATCACCATAGCACTTCCCTAAATAAAAGAAATATCAGTCTCGATTTCAGATAATATTCTAATCTGTTGTAAATTACAAATGACAAGCAAGAAGAACTTAGTTACATCCTATACTACAACCAAAGGGAAGAAATAATCTCTATTTTTTCATTTATAGATACAATCCATACTACATGTTTGAAAGGGAAGAAAAGCTTCTTGTTTACCTGTTCAATAATTGCAAAGTAATGTGAATTAGCCTGCAGAAAAAGGATAGATTGAAGGCCGTTAGTCAACCATAATGACATAAAACTGCCAAAGCTCCATTTACTCGGAATAAATTTGAATCCTACAAAAGCAATTTCAACAATCCAAAAATCTGTATTTGAACAATTTTTTCTAATAATTATGGCATTTCCTTTTAAATATTTTTTTCCAATAATGCACTAAAAAAAGCTATTTGTCACTGCAATTATAGGAAGAATTGTGACTCCCACCTTGCAGAGCTGTTCTTTAATCCGTATATTCTATTGTTTCAACAGTATATAACATTCATGGAGGTTTACCTCGTCATTCATCACCCAACCACCTCCAACAATTTCTAGCTGCCCATTCCTCACTAGATTGGTAAATGCCTCTTTCTTTTCCTCGGTTGCATCCCTCCACCATCTTTCCAGATAGGACATCTCTTCCCATATAAATTTCCTCCGAGAATCCTAAAAGGGACAGAATTCAACAACCAAAAAGTTATTCAGAAATTTAACATCCATAGTAAGCAATAACAACTACCACTACAAATATGCCTCAATCTCAAACTAGCTGAAACCTGTTATAACAATTTAAATACTCATTCTGCTCCATTTGGACCAGTTTCATTGCAATAATCAACAAAGGGGTTCTCGGAGATCATCAACAACAACAACATCCCCGGTGTAATCCCACAAGTGCCATACGTGGGATCTAGGGAGGTTACTGTATATGCGACCTCACAACAACAACAACAACAAACCCAGTGTATTCCCACAAAGTGGGGTCTGGGGAGGGTAAGATGTACGCAGACCATACCGCTACCTTCGAAAAAGTAGAGAGGCTGTTCCCGATAGACCCCCGGTTCAAGAAAAATAATAGTAAACAAGGAGTTGGATGACACAACAGAAATAAGAAATAAGAAATAATACAATAGAAATCAGAGAAATACGAAAATACGAGAAATAAGGGCAACACTAAAAGAGAAAATAGGAACTAAGAAATAAGAAATAGGACACCCACCTAGTCACAACATATACTCACATACCAAAGACACCTATGTACATAGTCCTAGGATTATTAACCCTGCTACACAGGATCTCTCTTGGCTGCCTACTACAACCCACACACTCACACTAGCCTTCTACCCTTATCCGCGACCTCCACACCTTCCTATCTAGGGTCATGTCCTCAGTAAGCTGAAGCTGCTCCATGTCATGTCTAATCACCTCCCTCCAATATTTCTTCGACCTGCCTCTACTCCTCCTGAAACCATCCAAAGCTAGCCCCTCACACCTACGTACTGGGGCATCCGTGCCCCTCCTCATCACATGCCCAAATCATCTCAGTCTTCCTTCCTGCATCTTGTCCTCCACCGAAGCCACTCCCACCTTCTCCCGGATAATCCCATTCCTAAGCTTGTCCCCTCTAGTAAGCCCACACATCCAACGCAACATTTTCATTTCTGTCGCCTTCAATTTTTTTATGTGGGAGTGCTTGACCGGCCAACATTCCGCTCCATACAACATGGCCGGACGAACTGTCACTCAGTAGAATTTGCCTTTAAGCCTAAGGGGCACCTTCTTATCATACAACACTCCCGAGGCGAGCCTCCACTTCATCCAACCAGCTCCAATACGTTTAGAGACATCCTCATCAATCTCACCATTCCCCTGAATCATAGACCCAAAATACTTAAAACTATCCCTCTTACAAACATCCTGGGAGTCCAACCTCACCACCACCTCGTCCTCCTGCCTCAAGTCACTAAACTTGCATTCCAAATACTCCGTCTTGGACTTACTCAATCTGAACCCCTTAGACTCAAGGATTTGCCTACAAACTTCCAATTTGTCGTTTACACCACACCCCCCACCCCCGCGTCTCATCAATCAGCACTACATAATCCGCAAATAACATACACCAAGGCACCTCGCCTTGAATACTCCGCGTCAATACGTCCATCACCAACGCAAAAAGGAACAGACTAAGAGTCGATCCCTGATGCAATCCTGTCTCAACCGGAAAATGCTCTAAGTCTCCTCCGCCGTCCTCACCAGAGTCTAGCCTCCATCGTACGTGTCCTTAATAGCTCTGATGTACGCCACCGGGACCCCTCTCACCTCCAAGCATCTCCAAAGGACCTCCCTCGGGACTTTATCATAGCCTTTTCCAGGTCGATGAACACCATGTGTAAATCCCTCTTCCTTTCTCTATACTACTCCACCAATCTCCTCACTAGGTGGATTGCCTCTGTTTGCCTATGTCATCGAGCGACCAGGCATAAATCCAAACTGATTATCCAAAACGGACACGACCCTCCTCAATCTCCGCTCAACCACTCTCTCCCAAATCTTCATAGTGTGACTCAACAGCTTAATACCCCTATAGTTGTTGCAGCTCTGAATGTCAGCCTTATTTTTATATAACGAAATCATCGTACTCCATCTCCACGCCTCAGGCATTCTCCCAGTCTTGAAAATGCCATTAAACAGGTCAATCAACCACCTTAAACCTGCCTCACCAACATACTTCCAAAAATCTACCGGAATCTTGTCAGGCCCCGTCGCCCTACCCCTCTGCATCCTACGAATCGCCTCTCTGACCTCCTCAACCTTAAAACGTCTATAGTAAACTGAAATCACGGCTCTCCTCCGAGTGCTCCAGCTCCCCTAACTCAATGCCTCTGTCCCTCTCCTCGTTCAAAAGTCTATGGAAGTACTCCTGCCATCTCTTCTTGATGTGAACATCCTCCGCCAAAACACTACCATCTTCCCCCTTAATGCACTTCACTTGGTCGAGGTCACGACCCTTCCGCTCCCTAGCCTTACAAACCTATAGGCGACCTCACCTCTTCCTTTAAATGGAGAGACACTGTTCCAGCAGACCCTCAGCTCCAAACAGATGAAAAACACGGCGACGACAACAGCAAGCAATAAGAACAAAAAAAAAATTACAACAATTAAGGCTAGAGAAACAACCAATAGCAATAAAAATATAAGAACGCGAAATTACAAGACTACAACTATAATACTCCGAAAAGGTAAAGCAAAACACCCGACTACCTACTAACTTAATTCTTGACCTCCACACCATCCTATCAACGGTCATATCCTCAAAGAGCCAAAGTTGCACCATCTCCTGCCTAATCACCTCACCCCAATGGGAAAACAAAACACTCAGACAACCTACTAAACTACAATCCTAACTCTCGACCTCCACCCCATCCTATCAAGTGTCATATCCTCCGTGAGCTAAAGTTACGCCATCCCTTGCCAAATCATCTCACCCCAGTACTTCCTAATCCTACCTCTACCACTCCTCAAGCTCATACCAAAATCAGGTCAATTAAAACGATCAGATCAAACTAAAAATATCATCACATAACACTAAACCTAACAGTAAAATTTACCTTTGGAAGAGTTTCAACAAGGGTATCTAGGATGAGTTTGGACTGCCTATCATAATATTCCTCAACAGTAAGCCTCCAACCAGGATCATTATGCGAATGCGGTACGACAAATATCTTCAATTTCTCTGTATCCCATTCATTTCCTTTGTAATTCACCTTCCACCCTTGCTTCCAAGCACCACCATCTTCGTCCCGAAACTCAATCTTATCATACAATCCCTTCGTAGTAATATCCACAACCGCACCCGCAAAGCCATCGCTTCCAGGCGATTTCCGGGAACTGGTTTTTCTGATTCGAGGGAATCGGGTTCGGGCATTAGGAAAATGGGTCGAAAGAAGTGGTTTAGGGATTCCGTAGCTGTAAACGATAAAGATGAAGACGACAAGAGATAAAGAGAGACCAATTGTGAAGAAATTAGAGAAGATAAAGTCACGGACGGCAGTACGTCGGCGGGATTTACGAGGTTGTCGTGGGGAAGGTTTGGTGGTGGGGAGAAGTGAGTGGGCCCAACCAGCTCCGCCGCGGCGGGAGGAGAAGGCCATGATAAAGGGCGGTGATGAGCAGCGGAGGAATCAGATCTACTGAAATTTGGGTGATCGGAGACTGTGTGAAGTGTACGGAGTTCAGTGTGTGTGTGAATTGTGATGAGATGGAAAAACTAGTGAGATTTTCACAACTATTACCTACTGTAGAATACTTTGATTTTTCTTAATTGCTAATCATCACATACTGACTAATTGCAATTGAGCTAATTTTTCCATCTTAATTTTTTGAAAGGATAATTACCTTGAAAACTAGATCTCATTTTATATTGTTTCATCTTATGGTGTACCAGTTTTGGGCTTTAATGCTGTTTCGAAAGCTCCAAATTTGAGCTTATGCAACAAGTGGCTTTAATCGAAAACAACCTCTCTACTTCTTCGGTGGTAGAGGTATGAACGGCGTACATTTCATCCTTCCCAAACCTCGGTGTGTGAGAATATATTGGGTTGTTGTTGTTTTTGCAACAAGTGACTTTCGGCCAGATTGCAATGACTATTTTATCCTTAACCAGAGATTTTTGGTGTGAGTCCTAAATAGGGGTGTGCAAAAATCGAACCGATCGATAAACCGAACCGCTAAAAATGTTATCGGATTAACGATTTTTTATTGATTTTATAAAAAAAATTATTGGGTAAACGGTTCGATTTCGATTTTAGCTTATTAGGTTATCGATTAAACCGATAACCCAATAAGGATATACTAAGTTATTGTTTTATCCCTATTGATGTTATATATATAAATCTATCTCTATCTATCTATCTATAGATAGATAAAAAGATAGATATATGTATGTATGTACGTATGTATGTATGTATGTATGTATATATATATGCACTACTTATTGGGGGAAAGGACAGAAACGACATTTAAAATTAAACTATTTCCTTGAAAATAGCCATGGAATTTAAATTTCACTTTCTAGCCATTTCAATTTACTGACTGGTTCTATACCGTTTTTACACAACTTTTATACAGGTTTTATACAAATCTTATACATAAATATTCTATACGAAAATTATACAGTTTTAATACATAATTTATATAATAATTGTACATTTGCACTTCAAATTAAACTAATTCCTTGAAAATAACCATGGAATTTAAATTTCACTTTATAGCCATTTTAATTTACTGACTGGTTCTATACCTTTTTTACACAACTTTTATACAGGTTTTATACAAATCTTATACGGAAATTATACAGTTTTGATACATAATTTATATAATAATTGTACTTTTTTTTACACATTTTATACAACAATAATATAATTTGTATACACTTTCTATATATTGTACATATCATATTTGATAGAACTATACAATTTCTATATATATATGTTATATATATTCATATTCTATTTAATAATTATATCGTTTTTATATAATTTAATTATTATTTCTAAACAATAAAAAAAAGCAGAATATTTGATCAATTTAAAAATTTATAGTAAAAAAAAAATTGAAATATTTTTAAAAGGGCCGAATTACCCAAGTTGAATATTGTATCAATATTGTATATAGACCGTATCAGTATTGTATATGGACTGTATATTGATTACGTGGATCAAAATGACCCAAATTGGGAAAGATTAGGAAATGGTCATAAAATGACATTTGTTTAGCCGACTGGACATTAGTTGTCCAAATACCAAACTTGGGCTATAATTGGGCTATTATTTTTTAAAAAAGTCATAGAGTGTCCTTTTCCCCTATTTATTCACAATTCAGTGATTCAGAAAGTAGTAACCTATTCAGGGCAACAAAGGCACAATATAAAACTCGGCTATTATCGTATTGAAAAACTTGAAGCATTTATAGCTTCCAACAATTAGGATTTAATTTTTTTTTTAACTAACATTCAGTTCAAGTTTGAAGATTCTTGTAAACTAAAATGCATTGCGTAGGATTTTGGCGGTAACTAAGATTTTGTTTTTTATGTTAGTTGTTACTATTTCTATTTTATAAGTATTTTTTTATTATTAAACCGAAAACCAAACCGATAAACCGAAACCGATAAGAAAATATCTTATTGGTTAGTTATTGGTTTTACATATTTGAAAACCAAAAACCAATAAACTGAACCAATAACACATAAAATCGAACCGAACCGATCGATGTACTCCCCTAGTCCTGGATATTGAGAAGATTCTGTTGGGAGTGCTAACTCCCAGAATGGGTCCTGCAATACGCAATTCAAATTAGTCGGAGTTCTAATACGGATACCAAAAATCAAGTGGGAAAAAACTAAGTATATAATAACAACGTAAGAAAATAAATTGTATAACCATTTCTCACTTAAAAATTAGAAAACTACCCCATTTCGAATAGTTCGAGAGCAAAATTGGCCCATTCTTCCATGTTTTGGAGCAACCCTTTTTGTACCATTGTTCATTTTTAACCAACCATTCTCATAAGTTTGTGTCTTTTAGCCTGGAAAATCCAATTCCAGTACCTTTACAAAAGTTTCCTTTTCTACGACACGATGACTCTCATAGAATGTTTATCTCGCAATGGCCTTTTGCTCTGTCGCACATTTCATAATCCTTTCATGTTTAACGAAAGCTACTACATCATCAACCCGACTGACTACTCAACAATTCACCAAATTTCTGATCCATTGAAATCACCTTATTACAAAGTTATCTGTCTCCAAATTTCTGAACTTGAACCCGCGAACTATCAGATTGAGATTTACTCATCTGAAATTAAGAAATGAAGAGTTTCCGGTCCCCCTTTTCCTAGAGATTACGATATAAGTTTCAATAACGGACTAGTTTACTGGAATGGAGCTATTTATATCTCATGTAACCAGCGTTTCAACGTGGAACAAGAAAAGGTTCCTATTCAATTGAAGTCCAGGAGGATCGTCTATTTCGGAGAGTCTTATGGCCATTTGCACCTTATACAAGTGAATCTCCATAACTTAGCTTTGTACAACATCTACGAGATGAATCGTGATGGTACAGGGTGGTTCTTGAAGTACGAGGTTAATGTTGAAGATGTTGTGTTAGCATTTTCTTGTATGATTCGACGTTATCTCGAGACAACAGATTTTCATTACTATGCTATGGATGTGCTAAATGTTGTAAGGGGAGAGAAAGAAGAGGATACATTCTTGATCTTGCATATACCTGAAAAGGCCCTACTACGTTACAACTTGGTGGATAAGTCATTCTATAAGCTTTGTGATTTTGACAATGGCATTCATGATGTGGAATCTGATGATGAACAACTTGCTGTATGTCTGCATTTTGGTAGATCAAGCACTTACCAGTACATTGAATCTACCTATTGTTGGTAAGTAGGTTTTGTTGGGATTTTGGTGGAGCTGGGAAGATGGCAAACCTTTGTGTAACGTCGTCGTCGCCTCAGCTTGGAAACGTACCAACTTGTGTGGATGGTTGTTACCTATTGTATTATATTATATTGTGTTGTTAGTTTAAATAGAATGTTTATTTTAGTTGTTACTTAAGCTTTATTGTATAGTAAATTAAATTTAAATAAAATGCTTATTTTAATTGTTACTTAATCTTTATTGTATCCTACATTAAATTCAACGTAGTAACAAGATGTTACAAAACATCTCATGTTACATATGTAACAACCGATCTGGTGTGATCGCGAAGATATTTTACATATGTAACAACCGACCTGGTGCGATCGCAACGTTAATCCGGTTGTTACCTTGTTATAATCTTTTTCCTCATTTGGAATTTTGTTTATAATCATTTACCAAATCTATTTATAATAGTTTTACCCTATATCATATTTTTCTGGTAGGTTTATCCTGTGACATTGTGTAACAATGAAAGACGATACAGTTTATCCACACATTATATTCATCAAAACAATAACTTGCTATATCTACAATATGATACATGTTGAACGATACGTAACAACCATCCAAACACGGCAAGGTTCACCAGAATTTGTTTCTTGTGAGAAATAGTTGTCTCTTATGTTGTAAAACATGATCAATCAACAATAATATCTGATTGTTTCTTGTGAGAAATAGTTGTCTCTTATGTTGTAAAACATGATCAATCAACAATAATGTCTGATAAAGACACAAATTGAAGGTTTATCCTTCTCTTGCATTTTTCCTGTTGATTAGTTTAAATCCTGTCAATGAAAAGTTTGTACAAAAACAGTAGAACTTTTTAACTAATTTTGTATCTTGCTTATCAACTTGTGTTTGGTATGATTGGAAAATATTTTCCATGGAAAATGTTTTCCCGAAAAATAAGTTGGTTTTCTACTTATTTTCTCATGTTTGGTTGGTAAGTGAAAAAATATTTTTCGAAAAATATTTTATGTTGTTTGGTTGGTGAGTAGAGAATATTTTTTAGAAAAATATTTTTTAGTGTTTGATTGGTGAGTGAAAAATTATTTTTTAGAAAATACTACTAACTGTTAACTAGTATATCAGTGCCTCTAACAACTCAACAATTTGTAAGAAATAATTTAAGCATGACAAATAATATCAATATCGAATTCTAAAATACTACAATCACTAAATTTAAGCAACTATTAATTAGCAAATATATGAGACACTTTTCAACATTTTGTCAGGACAATCTCAAGATACTACAATCAATAGAAATATGACGGAACGACAAGCTTATTCAACCTCGTGAAACAAGTTACATCGATGACATGATGAAATATGCAATTAGCAAAAGTAACATAGGTAAGCCTTTCTCTATAAATATAAAATAACAATACATTCAAGGAACATTGGAAATGGAAAAAATCCGGGTTTCATTTTTTTTTATTTCAAGCAGTGAAAAATTGAAGCAAAGTACAGTGAAAAATATTTTCGAGTAATGTAAATTTTTTGAGTTATGTGAATATGAGTATTGTTGAGATGGGGAAAAGGAATGGGGATGGAGTCACAAGTCTCATTTGTCATTTTGTGAAAAATGACTTCCCTTAACTCATGAGGGAAGTCATTTTCCATCAAATGAAGGAAAATGAGTTGTGGAAAATATTTTCCCAACATCCCATTACAACCAAACAAAGGAAAATTGGAAAACATTTAACATTTTCCATCATACCAAACACAGTGTTACAATTGAACTAATCAGGTCATGTGAAAGCTAACAAAGCAAACATTGAAAGACAGGCAAATTAGTTAACAACAGAGAAATATATCAAGATTAACATACAGTCCAAAATTAAGGTTCATAATCTAATAGAAGATGTTTATGCACTAAATAGTACCCCAAAAATAAAATAAGAAACTAATATTCTAGAGGTTTAAGGAAACTCTTGTTAGCAAGGAGGGTAAATGATTAGGAAACCACAAAATATTATTTCATGGCTGTCAAGTCGTCCACCAAATCATATGCTAGATGGTAAAACTTAACTGCAAAATATTGAGGCAATGAACACTTCAAGCTTTCGAGATATGGTTACCATCTAGGAGGCAAATCTGCAGTTAATAGAAATATATAGCTGTTTAGTCACCTAAATTGAAATCACCGCGAGAAATCAAGTGATATGAAGTGATGCATGACATAATGTCTTAACAAAGATTCATGCTCAGATTTCACTTTGTTCAGAAAACATGGAAAAATCCAAAGAAAATGCAGGAAATCCAATATGATTGGAGAAACTAATCGTGCTGAAGATGAAAATATTAGAACACTTGGCCCAATACAGCTGCAAAATGTGTGCTTGAAGAAATGATAATTAACACCTTTGGCAATTGAGAAGTGCATTCGCAAGCCCGCTATTACCATTTTACCCTATTGCCAGAGACAAAACCTCCAAGAGCTCAATCACTAGTAAATACAGGAACTCTATAATGTTTGCTCACCTACCGAAAAATAAAAATGAGATAGTTTCTTGACATTATAACCAACAAAATCACGGGTGACCACCCGGGCAACCAAACCTGCATATGATGCAGATGACAGCGGACCATTTGGGTTTAATGTTTCTTGATTAAAGGGGCTTTTTCAGGTAAGCCTACTTGGTTTACCACCTGGACCATGTTATTACTCATAAGCGAAATCTTCAGCTATTTTGCAGATGCGTTCTAATTATATGTACATCTGATCTTTTCTATTTTACACATACTGCATACCATATAGTTAATACCTTTACCTTCACATTTTCTGACGAGAAACATCAACATATCAAACTGCCTCATAAACAAGAATAGACTAAGTTCTTTAACTATAAATGAAGGGGAGCTTTGAAGTAACTAATAAAGTTGTTGTCATGTGACCAGGAGGTCACGGGTTCAAGCCTTGGAAACAGCCTCTAGCAGAAATGCAAGGTAAGGTTGAGTACAATACACCCTTGTATTAGTAATAACACAATAATAATCTCATGTTAGAAACTCATATGAATTTTAAATTCTCGGCCAATGTGCTACTAAGAATTTTAAATTAACACTTAAAAGTGGTAAAGCAACTATATGAATCATCCCAGGCAAGGAAAATAGCAGAGACGTAAAACAGATGCCACCATACCTCTATATTAAACAAATAAACTCTTCGAAGGTTTTAGGATGGCATTAGTAAGGCCATGGTAGTAGTAAGAAAAAATCCAACTCAATCGTCTCTGTGTCGTCGTTTGTTTGACATATTCCCCCAATTAGATAACCAAAATTTACTTGAGACACCTCTCAAGTTCCAAGACTCCTCATGTCAAAGAATTCAATTAGTACTAATCAAGTAGTCATTGTTTTGACTATGGTGTAACATCATTTAATAAAAAGATTTGAACTTCAAAGTATTTCAACTAGTATAATGCACATATTTGAACTTTTTCACTTAGTCACATAGTTAGTTGGGTAAACAAGGTCATTTACAATGATAGGATATAAAAAAGGGCAGCCCGGTGCACAGAGCATACCGCATTAGCAGGGTCCGGGGAAGGATTGCACCCAAGGGTGTGATGTATACAATGTAAAATCCTAATTAATCCGTAACTTAGAAAACATGGATTTGATGGAGATGGATTAAACTAATTTGAAACCATCCATTCATAAGTGAAAGAGATCTCTATCTTGCTCCTTCAGTTCCAAATTTGTATCTTCAGTACATCCATTACATACTTCCTATTATGTCTGATATAAGAATGAAGTCATGATAACAAAATTTAAGCCACATTTACATTAGCAAAGCGCTGATCAAATTTAGTGACACGTGTTTTCAAACAAGAAATGATGTAATGTAAATTGGATTAAGGTCAGCTCATTATTAGTCTTATTGGAAGCTTCTACAAACAGCACAAAGTGCTCTCAAGTTACTTTAGAACAGGCTGAGAATAGTAATGAGTAATTTAGTGTCACACCTGAAATGGCTTCCATGAAGGGGAGGCAGGTAGTGGATGTCGCACTTACTGCAACCGAGTCCTTGATTCTAGAGTAAAGCAAGGGAAGCCAGGAATCTTATACAATATAGATATGGAGAAAGTCTTTGATAATGTTCACGGTGAGTTCCTTGTTAACATGTTGAAGTTGGTGTTATGGTGAAAAGTGGATATTCTACTGCATCTCTATTGTAAAATTATTTGTCATCATTAATGGGGCTCCTAAAGGCTTTTTGCAACCCAAAAGGCCTGAGGCAGGCGATTGTTCCCTCTTTGTTCACTTTGGTAATGGAGGGTTTAAGCAGGATGCTTATGACGTCACAACAACAAAGCTAGACCAGAGGCTTTAATCCTTAGCATCAGGGATCAGGGAGGGCTACAGATGACTTATCTTTTATATGCTGAAAAATCTTCAAATTTTTGTGAACCAGAAAGGGAACAGATTTACCATCTTAGACTGATTCTATTGTTCTCAATTTGGTAAGGAGGGAATCAGTACTACGAAACGGGTAGGAAAGTGGCCTTGGAGTAAAAAATTGGAAGTTCAAAGCAATAGTCTGTTATACAAGTGGCTGTGGAGATTCAGCCAGGAAGAACAGGCCCTGTGGAGGATTGTTATTGCTGCAAAATATTTTCTCCAGAACCTTTTGGACCACAAAATTACGACAATCTCATAATTTATATGGCATCTGAAGACACATCAGAGTGTTCTGGGACTCTTTCTGCTCCAATACAACACTCCAAACTGGGAAATGGTAGGAAGATCAAGTTTTGGATGGATATATAATAGGGGAATCCACATTGAAAGACCAATTTCCAGTCTTGTTCAACGTTGCACAGAATCAAGAAGCTACTACTGCAGATTATAGGTCAGAACATGACTGGAATTTTAGGTTTAGGACCTTAGGGGTGGAATGAATGGCTGGGAGCCCGAGATGTGTCATCTTTACTTGGTCAAGTTAACTGGATTAATCTCGCTCAAGCTAAAGTTGCCTCTTCAGTTTGGAAAAGCAAGGCCAACTGTCTATTCAAGGTTAGAACATGCAACCAGTAATTAAGGAATCCAACTTGTAGCTTTTCTAACTGGTCGTGGAAAACCATCTGGAAAAACAAAGTACCCACTTTCCAAAGCACCCACCCCTGAAGGTGGACTGCTTCACATGATTGGTGGCATACAGAAGTCTTACTCAGGACAACCTTCGGAAAAGGGGGATCAATATTTGCACCAGGAGTCATTTATGTGAAAGGCAGGATGAGGATATCAACCATCTTTTCACTGCACATTCACCTCGCACGTCTGGCATTTCTTAATATTATAAGGGTGGGAGTGCGTCGGTAACAGTAAGGGGGCGTTCTTTATTTGTGTCTGAAGTTTCTTGTTTGTGGGTTGAGTGTTGTCTATGGTTTCGGATATATAGTTTTTAGTAGTATCTTGTGGCTCTAGTATTATCTTGTGACTAGCGTTGTTAGTTTATTTTGCTTGTACAAGTTTATATGCATTTATGTTTTGTGTTTGCTATACTGTTATTGGTTCTAAGCCGAGGGTCTATCAGAAACAACCTCTCTACTTCACCTGAGGCAGTGGTATGGTATGCGTACACTCTACCCTCCCCAGACCTCACTAGGTGGGAATACACTGGGTATGTTGTTGTTGTTGTATAAGGGTTATAGCTGGGCAATGCCTAGGACAACTGCTGAGCTTCTAAAATGTTGGTACTTGAAAGGGCTGGGGTAGGACAAGCAAAACATACGGGATACAATGCATGTTTCCATCAGGTGGAACATCCGGAAAGAAAGGAAAAACAAGAATTTTTTAGAGCAAAATGGAATCTGTTATACACATTAAGAACAGATGCATCTCTTTCCTGTTTTATTGGTGCAACATGCAAATTGCAAATGATGCAGAGGCCACGATAGACTTTCTGAGCTCATTACACAACCTGCAATGAGGCTTTCCTATCTAAATACATTGCAACAGTTTGCTGCTCTTAAATACAACAACAACATGCCCAGTATTTTCCCACAAAGTGGGATCTGGGGAGGGTAAAGTAAAGGGTACGCAGTCCGTACCACTACCTCAGATTGAGGTAGAGAGGTTGTTTCCGATAGATCCCGGTTCAAGACAGAACAAGCAGTAGGTAGTAACAAAATAGTCTAGAAAAATGGCATAATATAAGAACAAGAAATAATAGCTAGTGACCAATCAACAGATATAATAACAAAAACAACAAAAACAAGACTACCACAAAGTAATACTACACTCGGGCTATCCAAAACAACCAACAACACCAAAACACCAAGACCCTAAAAGCATAGCACTACGACTACTGCCACGGATAACACTAACACCACCAAGACACCAAGACCCTAAAAGCATAGCACTACGACTACTGCCACGGATAACACTAACACCACCAAGACACCAAGACCCTACAAGTGTAGCACTACGACTACTACCACGGTTAACAGAACAAAGCACTCCTACCACCTTCTATTTAATTCGCGTCCTCCACACCATCCAATCTAGGTTCATGTCCTCGGTAAGTTGTAGCTGCTTCATGTCATGTCTAACCACCTCCCTTCAATATTTCTTCGGTTTACCTCTACCTCTACCTCGCATGAATCCATTCATAGCCAAGCTCTCACACCTCCGCACTGGGCATCCGTGCACCTTCTCATCACATGCCCGAACTATCTCAACCTTATTTCCCGCATCTTGTCTTGCACCGAAGTCACTCTCACCTTGTCGCAGATAAGCTTATTCTAAATCTTATCTCTCCTAGTAAATCTACACATCAATCGCAACATCCTCATCTCCACCGCCTTTATCAGGGGTTGGCCTGGTGGTAATTGGCTTGAGCTTTGGGGTGCTCCCTTTCAACGTCTCAAGTTCGATACCCACTGGGTGCAAACAATTTCTGAGGGCCATCGGACTGGGTGAAACCCTGAATTACCCGTGGTGCACTTGCGAGAAACACCTTGCCGATGGCCTGTGCACCCCGGGATTAGTCGGGGCTCGAAGAGTCTCGGACACCCGGTGCAAGTCAAAAAAAAAAACATATAACATAGTTGGCCTATATACCACACTGTAAACAAGACTTTGCAAGCAAGCCTCCGTTTCATCCACCTACCTTTGCCAATCAAAAAAGAATCACGGAAATTAAAATCCACGAAATACTTCCTAACACTAATCATGGGCACACTTTATGAATTTAACTTCATTCTCCAATTTATCAAGCATAACATCATATCATGCATACCCAAAATGACTTTACACAAATGTATACATAAAAAGGGGCAATTGAGTGCACTAAAACTACCACTATGTTCAGGATTTGATTAAGGGCCGGACCAAGAGTCTACTGTACACAGCGTTAGCCTGCATTTCTGTGAGAGGTTGTTTCCATGTAAAACCCATGACCTTCTAATCACATGATAATAACTTACCAATTATACCAAGGCTCCCCTTCACAAATGCACACATACACAATTCAAATACATGTAATCGCAACGGACACATAGAAGAAGCAAGATAATTAATCAAATACTACAAGATTTCACTTACTAAGGCAACTATCCGGCACGGAAAGTCACAAACTTTTGACACTTTCGAACAGTTATAATCAATATCATTCTCCTTCAAGAGCGTCCCAATAATCCTTTTTAACTTTCTCTAGCTCCTAACTTTAACATTCAATCTCATAACAAGTCCAAAAATCATATATAGTCTCATCAACTTCCAATAACACACCATTCTACTCAAACACATTCTTTACATTCTTAAACCCACCCAACCCAATAAAACCTCCCTCCCCAATATAAAATTCCTCTTTTGCCCTTTTCAAAACCCTAGAATAATCTCCCTCAACTTCCTAGGATCATCAACACATTCATATCCGATTTTCGAATCTAATTCCTCCTCATCCTCTTTCACTCGACTAACACCGGTAATAGGGAGAAGTACCAGAAGTACAACAAACACATATAATAACAAAAAACAACAGATAATAACATAATAGAAACTACAATACTACAATACGATAATTGAGGCAACAACAGAGAGTAATAGAAATGTAGATGCATCAATATCAGATAATTAACCAAGTAACTATAAGATTCACTTACTAAGGCAACTTTCCAGAGCGAAAAGTCGCAAACTTTGACACTTTTGAATAGCTATAATCAATACCATTCTCCTTCAACAACGTCTCAATCATCTCCTTAACTTTCTCAGGCTCCGAACTTTCACATTCAATCTCATAACAAGTCCCAAAGTCATAATTAGTCTCATCAACCTCCAACACCACACCATTCCACTCAAACACATTCCTCTCATTCCTAAACCCACCTAATCCAATAAACCCTCCTTCCCCAACTTGAAATTCCTCTTTTGCCCTTTTCAAAACCCTAGAACCCTCCACCTCCGTCAATTTCCTCGGATCATCAACACATTCATACCCGATTTTCGAATCTAATTCCTCTTCATCCTCTTCTACTCGACTAACACCGTTAACAATTACCGCTTTACCCTTGAGACACACCATGCATTTCACATTCTCTTCCTCTTTTGACCTCGCCAATTTCCTCGGATCATCAACACATTCATTTCCAATTTTCGATTCCTCTTTATACTCTCCAACACGACTAACACTGTTGTTAATTACCGTATTACCCTTGAGATTCTCGTAAAATCGGAGACGTAGAACTGCTCGTTGCGAGCTCAATTCGCCGGAAGCGCCGTCGAAGAAAGTGTTAAGCTGATGATGTGTCTTTTTGTGGTACGGGGAGAGAAGTGAGAGGACTTTTTGATGTGCGGAGGAGTCTGGTAATCGGAGTTTTACTTCGACTTCCATATGATTTTAATTGAGGCCGATGCGAGTGTTTTTGGTGGAGGGATCTACGGCGGTGGACCTGTCGAAGTGTTGGAGGAGGGAGGTGGCGCCGGTGGTGGCGGTGGCGGAGGCGCCGGTGGAGGGGGATGGGGAGGAAGAAGTGGCGGCAGCGGCGGCGATGAGGGCGGCGTGTTTACGAGCTTCTTCGAGTTCTTCTTTGTCTTCGATTTTGACTTCGATTTTGCTGGGTTTCCTTCTCAGCATTTCTCTGTACTCACTAGACTGTCATCAAGAAAAGAAGGGATGGGGCGGGGTTATATTTGGCCAAAAATTTGATATTTGAAATTTTGAATTATATTTGGTGGGGACAGGTGAATATATAATTAAAGTTGTTTATGAATTATTATGAATAATTTAGAGTGGAAAATAATTCTTGTAATAATTTCCAAATTAAATATTACACAAGTTGAGTTGCAAATTGTTCTAGTCAAAGTGTTTTGTGGAGTTTAACTGCACAAAATAAGTAACAGAAAAAATCATGGCTAATCGCCCTTCAATTTTTCATATGGGGAGCTTTGATTTTCTTACAATTGCGGAAACACTCCAATTATGTTTTGGAGACAAGGTGAGAGTATCATCCGTGATGAACAAGAAAAGAGATAAATTTGAAATAACTTGACTAAGTGGAGAAAAGATATACAAATATTTGATAGAATGATAGATTAATTATAATGAATGTTAGTAGAGATAGAGATATATGAAGAAGCCGGAGAGAGGTGATTAGATAGCAGTTAGGACATGACAATGTTCCTAGATAGGAAGATATCAAAGACGAGAATTGAGACAAAAAGTTAATAGTTGAGCTTTGTATAATTTTTTTTTTATTAATATTATAAATTATAATTACTTTTTTACTATTTTAATTTTTAGATTCTAATATTACTTGGTGTTCTTTTGCTACGGTTATTGTATTCTTTTGGTGTTACTATTGTTCTCTTCTTCATTGTTTGTAGCATGATTTTTTTTTTATTGTATTTGATTTTCATACCTTTTTTATATGATTTGCTTGAGTCAATGAATCCAAAATAGGAATAAGATTATCTACCCATTACCCTCTTTAAATCTTATTTTTAAATCTTATTTTATTGAGATTATTGGATATGTTATTATTGTTATTGTTCTCCAAATGTGCTTTAGGGTGAATATTAGGGCCATTTTGTTTTGTGAAAGAGGGATCACTTTGTATCGTGGTTGGTGAAATTCCTTCGTTTCATATTACTTGACATGTATTGATTTGATATATCATTTAAGAAATTTTTATTTAATAGTGTATCTGACAAATTTAATCTTATTATTTTTTAAAACTTCAAAATTGACTACTACCCCTCTAAGTAGTTGTTTAATATCTAAGGCTGGCATGAAAAGAACTTTTTAAAAAGAAAATTTCATAAATTAGACAAATAAACTAAAATAATTATTTTCATTATAAAGACGAAGTAAAATAAAATGAAGTGAATATTACTTACAATAAAAAGGAATAAGCTTTTATGTGTAGGAAGAATGATATACAATTTGTTTTCTTTTCAAAAGCTTTGAGGATGTGTTTGGTACGAAGAAAAATAAGTGGCTTTCTTACTTATTTTTTGATATTTGAAGAAAATAAAATTCCAAAATCATTTTAGATATAACCTAATCAAACACTAATGACTCGAGACGCGATCCCGGTCTAAGATCCCTACTAACAACCGGCATGATACAACTCCTGACCCTGACTCAAAATCCAAGACTCTTGATTCCAACCCTAATATAAGAATCTACTCTAAATTCTTACTCGAGATTTGACTCTCGACCGGACAGTTAGGGCCATGGATATAAACTTGACAAAAAATTCAACTTTCCCACTAGTTATCTGAATATCGATCCCAACCCGCTTTCACAACTCTTAATTTGCTACCTAGGTCCTAACTTTGACCCCAGGACTTGACTCCGACTGGTGACTCGACCTCGATTCTCGAACGAAATTCTGACTTCCAACCTGGACCTAGGGCCTAACCTCGAATCCTGATTCATAATAAAAAATCTAGGATCCGACCGGAATCTCGATCCAAGATCCGATCTTGATTAATCGAATTTTGACTCCCAATTCGAGATCAGAGACCCGAGCCTCATTCTTAAATGAAGACCTGAACACATATTCTCTCCTGGCTAAATATGATTCTATTATACTGATTACATATTCGGAAGTTCGTGTCCCTATTTCTCTCCCATGTGAATAAGGTCGTTTCAATAAAATTAATAGCTTAAAGCAAAATTTTCATAAGGCTTTCAATATATACAAATACACACCAAAAGAAAATTACAGTTATCTTTTTATTTTTATGTTCTTATTATTTTTAATATAGTATTCTTAAATGACATAAAGCCTTTAATATTTTTTTGGTTAAAACATAAAGCCTGTAGTTACCTCACATATTAATATTAAATTAAAAATTAATTTTAGTTCTAGTTAATAAGATGTATTATGTGGTTTGCAATACTTACCTTGGATAATGTTGTAAAAATTGTATTTTGTTATGAAATAATAAAGAACAAAGAAGAAGAATAGAGAATAGAGAGTAATTCTCATTTCTCTTGAGTGATGAATTACAATGAAGCAAAACCCCTTTATTTATAGGGAAAAATTAATCTTGAGTTTGTAACTTTTCCATAAATAAACATGCACAATATATGGTAAAGTAGGTATTCACTATATATGGTAAAGTAGACATTCACTATATATGGTATTTTTACAACACTCCCCCTTGAATGTCTAATTGATAGATAATGTGTCTCGTTAAAACCTTAATAGAAAAAATCCAGTGGAAAAAAAATCTAGTGAAAGAAAAAAAGTACACATCTCTAACAATAGGCATATAAGCTACCTCATTAAAAACCTTATAAGGAAAATCCAGTGGGGAAAAACCTCATAAGGAAAAAAAAGTACAGCGCGTATTAACTTCCCCTAATGAGAACATCCTTGAACCTTTGCATCCCGATCTTGTGCACCATCTTCTTGAAAGTTGCAATTAAAGGAGACTTGGTGAATAAATCAGCCACATCGTCACTTGAACAAATTTGTTGCACATTAATATCACCATTCTTTTATAACTCGTGTGTATAGAAAAACTTTGATGAAGTGTACTTCGTTCCATCTCCTTTTTATGGATCCCCCCTTAAAATGTGTTATGCATGCTGCATTATCTCTGTATAAAACTGTGAGCACATTGTCACATTTCAAACCATATTTTTCTCAAATGAGATGTATCATGGACCTCAACCACACACATTCTCGGCTCGTTTCATGAATAACTATTATCTCAGCATGGTTTCATGAAGTGGCTACGATAGACTACTTTGTATATCTCCAAGATATTGCAGTACCACCGCATATGAACACATAGCCTATTTGAGACCGAGCTTTATGTAGGTCAGATAAGTACCCAACATCAACATGACCAATAAGATCGGGACTGCAAACTTTCTAACAAATTAACTGAAAAAGGCTATATCAGGCCTTATAGTACTTACAAAATACATTATTGCATCAATTACACTAAGATATGGTACTCCATAACCAAGGAGTTCCTCATTCTTTTCTTGAGATCGGAATGGATCCTTATTCAATTTTGTACGTTTCTCATTTAAGCAAAAAATTCTATTGCTTTTGAAAACTCTCCAAGAGTTCCAATAATACTCAAATCATCGAATTATCTCTTAGGAGGATAATAAAAAGTTTCCCCAAAACTTTATATGCTTCGGGCATTTTGAATAGTTTAGAGATTTTCATATGGATTTTTGTCAAGTGACAATATCCAACATGTCAAGTGCGACATCTTCAAGTGTCTGAACTGCAAATCAAATAAGTTTTATACTTACTAAAATGCATCCTTTCGTGTCACTTGATAAATGTTTCTACACCAGCATACTTAAATTAACGTAGAATTCAGATCCTCGTAATCTTTTACAATATTACCTTAATATTGTATCTAAGATATTACTGATGATATATTATTTTGTATCGGTTCATAGTGTGACATAATATTTTGAAATCTCATCACTTCATTATTTTCAGGTACATGAACCTCTCATAAGGTTTTTCATGAAGTGTTATGGAGTAGGCTCTTCAAGAGCTCATTGCTTTCTTATTATGATTATTTGCTCCTTATTTTCAAGGACTTTCATTCGGAATCGATTAGTCTACCATGCTTCACGCATGCATAGTCTTTGTCCTTTAGAAACACAAAATAAGAGCACTTGCGCTTTATATGAGATGCTTCCGGCATTTGACTTGAATTATCTTTTGGATGAGGATCTGGTGATAATTCCTAACATATTTCATAGCGCTTCTAATCTCCCCCTTATGTTAGGAAAATTAACATATATCCTCTACTTCTTTTAGGAATCCATCTTTGTGTATCATGGTATATTCATTAGTTGTATACCGCACATCAAAACTATTAGATGGAATAGTTGGTTCATGACCTTGAACCAATTGAGGGGGAAGAAATAATCATAATTTATTGGTCTAATGCATATAAGTGTTATTGTATGCAACATATCATATTTCAGACCAACACATGAAACTTTGTTCTCATTAGCGATGGTTTAGCTATTTATCGAAGGCATTCAATGTCAATCCATCATTATCAAGATAACTTTCTTGATTGCACAATCTAAAAATTATGCTCTTAACTCAATTTTATTGAGCAAGCAACTTTATGAATGTCAAACTGCAGGTTGACAATGAATGTACATGTGATCATCTTATTGATGCATCTTTTCAACATGTCACATGATAGGTGAATGGACCCATATTCACCTTTTATATTTTCCAGATTTAAGGAATTCAATCCCAACATTAGTTGGTCCAACCAACTTATCATGAGAACAAGCGACATAAACAATTCTCGAAGAATCTTCTAGTTCTTCAATACATGTCTACTATTCAATATGCACATCTTCGAGATATCACAATCGTTCATGTCAATTTATGAACTTTTATTTTAGTAAACTCCAAGTTTACCATGACATGTACTTTTTCCTTTAGTAAATTTCAGATTTACTATTACATGAATAAATTTCAGATTTACTACTTTAGAAGTAGATTTCAGAATAACTCTTCTTGGTTATTCCTCCCCATTCGAAGGTGAGTTGTGAAGCCATCATAATCAAGTTCACGTTTATTGATAAGCTTTACTAAATATCACCTCATTCACCCAGAAAATGGATCTATGCTTATAACAATTAAAATTCTCATCCCCATGAATGAAATATAATGTGCCTTAAGCCTATCAAATTGATAGCTTATAACCTTTTTTATGATATTACTACTTCAGGAGCAAATCGAGGCATACATATGATCTGGAGATTTTTTCTCTAACATATCTTATGATCATAATATGTGTGTGAAAATATCACCACTTTTGATGATCATTATCATATTGTCCCTCCACACATATATTCGTGCATTCAATCACTTGTCTTCTTTAATGCATATTATGCACTGCTACCGCATTCACTTCAAGAATAGAGCAAGTTGTTACTTTCAGATTCATCATATATTGCTACCATATTCACTTCATGGAGCATATCAATGGGCTATTATGAATTTTCATCAAATATTATCTTAGCCATCATAATATAATCAATATGGTGTATTGAGACAATTCAACTCAATATCTTATCCATATAAAAACATCTTAGGCATAAATCGATGAGATTTGAATTCAATTGTTTTTTTACTCTATATACAAAGAGGATTATTTTGTTTCATTGTAGCCATTAGTAAAAATTTATCCGACACTCCATTAAGCAAAACATCACTGCTTTGCTAAGTAGGTTAACACTCGATCAATCCTGCCACTCAAAAACAACTCCTCAGAGAAGATAATTAGTAATCGAATTATGCATGAACTTATAAATTGAAAAGATACGCTACTAAAGGATATAGTGTTAGACAGTACATACACGTGTACTTGTAATGTTCGCAAGTAGTTATTATTTTTACATAGAACATCAAGACTTCAAAGACATAACTGTACTGTTATAAAATAATTTTATCTTTGGTAAACTCACCAACCGTAATAAAAAACTAAAGAATCATATCACCTTGAGAATTTGTTTTGTCGGGTAGTCCTTTCAGAATTTGTTTTGCCGAGTTGTTCTTTAATTAGTTGAGAGCACTCGTGCTGATAACATGTTATGGAATAATAAAGAAAAAAGAAGAAGAGTAGAGAATATAGAGTAATTTTTATTTCTCTTGAGAGATGAATTACAATGAAGCAAAATCCCTTTATTTATACGGAAAAACTAATCTTGGGGTTTCTAACTTTTCCATAAATAGACATACACAATATATGGTAAAGTAGGTATTCACTATAAATAAATATAATTTTATACAATTAGTTAAAAGATTTATCAATTAGTTAAAACAATGAAGGAATCTAAATAATTCAGTTAAGTGTTAGCCTGAACTCTCACATTATTGGTGAAGGTTTGAGTCTCCACTTTGTAATTTCCTCCCTATTTTCTATTTTTTTTAAATAATTAAACAGTTAAAATTCAAAAAGAAGTATGGATAAGCAAGTACGGGGTCGATATGTCTGCTTGTGTTGCCTGCTTCAGCTACTTCAATCGTGTTTTTATTATAGCATCCCTAATTAGTTATTATAAGTCATTTACGTATTAGAAAATTAATAATATTTAATTAAAAATTCAAATAAACATTTCTGACATATCTGCTTCAGTTGCTTAAATCCTAATTTTACTGTATCACCCTAATTAATTATCATAATCCATCCAAGTATTATATATATATATACTAGTTTAGGTGTACGCGCCTTGAGCATGTACATCACTTTAATGAATTCAAACATTACGCTAAATAGGATATTTGTTTAAATAATAAAAATGAATATAATAATTAAAGAGTAAATACATAATTACCCCACTGATGTTGACCGAGATTTTTAAAAAGACACCTAAACTTTGAATTCGACCCATTACCCCACGATTCTTACTTAATCCGTGGCAAACAAACCATTTTTCGTTGAATATCAGTCACAACAAGGAGAGTGAAATACACGCGTCAATCAGGTGATGCCACGTGTCAAATACTTTTAATTTATATATTTTTTATTTTTTTAATAAAATTTTACTTTTTATTTAATTTAACACCCCACCCCACCCCATCCAGCAACTCCCCCCAACAGCTCTCCTCCACTCCCTACCCCCATTCAGTACCCCCATCCCCGTCCAACACCCCCAACCCATCAGCATCTCCCCCAAACAACCCAACCCCCCTTCCGTCACCATTCTTTCTCCCCGTTCATTTTTTTAAAAATCAATTCAAAAAATAATGTTATGATTAAATTGAGAGTTTTATGATTGAATTGAGTTTTAAAGATAGTTAAATGATATGATTTATCTGAAAAATTGAGCTTTAATGATATGATTTAAGAAAAAAAATCAATGGAGGAGCTTTAATGGTGACATTGTGTTGAAGAGCTTTAATGGTGTTGAAGAAGATATTGTGTTGAAGAAGAAATGGTGGGTAGTTAAATGATATGATTTAGTTGTAAAATGGAGCTTTAATGAATGATTTTTTTTTAAAAAAAAAAACTTCAATGGAAGCTTTAATGGTGAATTGAGTTGAAGAAGAAAGATTGGGTGAGTTGGGGGGGGAGGGACGGAGAGGGAATAGGGATAATTTTTAAAAATAAATAAATATTTTTTTAAAAAAAAGAATATAAATTATATATTAAATTATTTTACACGTGGCAGCTTTTAATTTGTTAAAAAAGTCAAATCCAAACCCTTTCACGCGCCTATGGCGCGTGTATACACGCAAAGGGTCAAAATGGTGTGTTTGCAACGAAATAAAGAAGAATCGTGAGGTAATAGGTCGAAGTTAAAGTTTAGGTGTCCTTTTACAGATCTCGAACAAGATCAGGGGGTACTTATGTATTTACTCATAATTAAATTTAATATATTTTGAGTATGTAAAGATGGATAATTTATTTATTAAACCTAATTTTTACCAAAAATATTTTTAAAAGTCGATCGACATTCATCTACCATCTGTAAATTGTAACAAAATAATACAATGACAGAGAGATCAAAATAATACAATTAAATCTAATCTTTACACACAAAATTCTTTTCAAAGTCGTCCGACACTCATCTATCACCTGTAAACAATAACAAAATAATATTGTAATAGAGATATCAAAATAATATAACTAAACCTAGCCTTTACATAAAAATATTCCTCAGGTCGACCAACATTTATCTAACGCTTGCAAACTGCAACAAAATAATACGATAAAAGTGATATCAAAACAATACAATTAAACTTAAATTTTACACACAAAAAAATCTCAAAGTATGAACTGTAAACTACCACAAAATAATAAACTAATAGAGACAGTGGCGGAGCCAGGATTTCTAGCAAGGAGGTTCACAAGTGAACATATTATATAACCAAAGGAGGTTTGGCATCTACTATATATACATAAAAAAAATCAAGCATCCGCCAATCTAGACATGCAATCGAATCAAGTTAGATGAGCATCAATCATATTATCGCAATAGGCAAACCGATTTGTTTAGAGTAGAATATTTTTTTAATTGAATAATAGAAAGAAGAATATTAAATAATTCTTCTACCATATACTTTAGGTGTCTCATATATTTTAAGAAGTCTAGTTAATATAATAAAAAATAATTAAATAATAAATTTAAAAAATAGTGAAAAGACAAAGTGTCTTCTTATATCAAAGTATTTTACTCTAGAAGCGTCGTATTCGAAATTTATATAAGAGTATTTTATTGTAGAAGCATCGAATTCAAAATTTCAATAAATTAGGTGTATTAAGTTTGATTATATAAAATTTTAGACTAAGATAAATGAATATAATATAATCAATGGTATATATATTACTCACCAGTCATGATGTCGGAGATTTATCGCAACTTTAATAAATCATCAATTATTATCGAAAAAAAAAAGATCACCACAATCGATGAATTCTCTGCAATAAATAATTCTAGATAAATATAAACTACCACAATTTTGAGTAGACAAAAGCAAAATTTAACAGTTCTATTATGAAAAGAAAAAAAAAAGTTCATGCCAAATGCAATAAAGAAGTAGATTATAACCATAAGAGTTTCCATATGTGTATTTACTTTAAAGGAAACTTTTGATGTTTGTTTTTCACTTGGACTACACAAACCACGATGTGTTCATATAACTTAGAATCCAAGATGTAATACGATTTTGATTACATACACGTAACAATAAATTTTGGTAAATTATGGGCTTTCTATTTTTATAGTTTGTTAAAATAAGGAAAGATTTGACTAAAGTATTTAATTTATTTGAGTTCCATATATTTTAGGAAGTCTAGTAGAATGAAAAATATTAATTAATTTTCTTACCATATATTTTAGGTGTCCCATATATTTTAGGAAGTCTAGTTAATATAACAAAAATTAATTAAATAATAAATTAAAAAATAGTGAATAGACAATTTTGTCTAAAGAATAATCTTTTAACGAAGGGTAAAAAGTTTAAATTAATTTTCTAAGAATTTTCACACTTTTAATATATTATAGATTATAGATATACGCGTGTGCGTCGTGCGTGTGTGTGTTTGTTTGGATAAAGCTGCTGAAGCAGGCAACTCATGGATGACATGCCTGCTTCAACTATTTCAACCATGATTTTACTATATCATCCCTAATTAATTATTATAAGTCATTTATATAAATTAATAATATTTAATAAAAAATAAAATAGACATTTATGACAAGTCTGTTTCAGTTAATTTAACCTTAATTTTACTATATCACTCCTAATTAATCATTATAAGTCATTTACGTATTAAAAAATTAATAATATTTAATAATAAGTAAAATACTCATAAAATGATAAATTAACTCTTTATGTTTCAAATTAACTTGATGTCTTATATTGCGGCCACTTAAACTTTTTCCACTAGTATTTTTTTATAGTGATTTTGCTATATTACTTCTAATTAATTATTATAAGTCATTTAAGATATATTTGCTTTCAGGGCAGATTCACCTTTAGTTAAGGGGTGTCAACCGACACGCCTGACCCGAAAATTTTTACTATGTTGTATATATTAATACCATACATTAACGTTATATTTAAATAAATGACACAACTTGACAAAGTATCCGTTTTGTGCACTGGAAAGACTCTCAGTTTCCTCCCTCCAGGTTTTGGGGTTCGAATCCCATGCAATTCCTTTTCCACAATTTTTTTTCAAAGTGGCAAATTTTTCTTAAAATAGTGGTTTAAGTAGTGTTGAACATAAGATCTCGTCTAGTTTAAAACTAGACTTAACCAATTGCGCAATGGTATGTAATATGCATGACTATGGTAGAAAAATATTTGTCCTTTCTTATATAAAAATCGATACTGCTTAGTGAAAATTCTGCGTACGCCACTATCTGCTTTGTTGTTTCAATCATGATTTTACTATATCATTCCTAATTAATTATTATAGGTCATCTAAGCATTAAAAAATTAATAATATTTCATAAAAAATGTAAAATAAACACAAAAATAATAAGTTAACTCTTGATATTTTAAATTAACTTTACAATTTATATGGGGTTCACTTTAATTTTTTTCACACGTATCTTTTATAATAATTTTACTATATCACTTTTAATTGGTTATTATAAGTAATTTAAGTATTAGATAATAAATAATATTTAATAACAATGATAAAGTAGATACAAAATCATAAATTAAAAATGGTTGGATGAAGATTTTGTAATAGTAATATTTATGTTGAAAAGTGAGAGGAGTACACTTATTGAGATTTAAATGACTAGATTAACAAAAAAATTAAATACATAATTACAAGTTAAGATTTGAATGATCAAAATTTTAATTTTTATCAGGCAAAAATAAATTAAGAATAAAATACGTAAGCTAGAGAATTAAATTTTATTTTTTTTACTATTTGAGTAAAACATCTAGTACCCCTAAAGTATGATCAAATTCGCTACGACACATTCCAACTTCATTGGGGTCCTATTATCCTCCTGAACTCAGTTTTAGTGTATTTTTGTCATCCTTTTTAGTTGATGTGACACCTTTGACGTGAGTCTCATTTTTATGTAATAAATGTGTCATGTCAACACAAAAGGGTGATGAAAATACACTAAATTTGAGTTCAAGTGGGGTAATAGGACCCATGTGAAGTTGGAGTGTATCGTAACAACTTTGACCATAGTTCGAGTGTATCTCTTACTATTTTTTTGTTTTAATTTATGTGACACCATTTGATTTAGCATACAACAACAACAACATACCCAGTGTATTCCCACCTAGTGAGGTCTGGGGAGGGTAGAGTGTACGCAGACCATACCACTACCTCAAGAGAAGTAGAGAGGCTGTTTCTGATAGACCCCCGGCTTAGGACCAATAACAGTATAACAAATATAAAAGGTAAGCGCATATAAACTAGTATGGTAGACAAAACAAACTAACAGTATAACAAACACAAAAATAAGTGTATAATAAAATAGTATGGGAGCAGAAAAAAATAAAATGCTACTTTGAAATTCATGGTATAAATAAACCTTAGATTTTGTGTGATCATAAAACGTTTAATTAAAAAATAAAATGAATTTTGCAAAAACAAATTGTTTCTAAAAGTGTTAAAAATAGTTTGTCGTATAAATTAAAATAAAAACATATATAAATATTAGGCCTGTGCTGAGTACGGGCGATATGCCAGTAGTATTTATAGAACTATATATATCGATGTCGCTTTTAATTTTGTTTGTTAACGACAACTAATAGAAAGAATGATATGGATCAAGATTAAACACCATCCATTATTATCAAATGAACGGTTGGGTGAAGTCGTCTCCATTTTATTTCTTGACCACAATCAATGAAGAGAATGACAAGAATCGAGTTCGATTTGGAGTTCTTTTTTAACCAGAGTGAATGAAAAGAAACTCCAAGAAGAATATGGATGCAATTTTTGACTATTTTGGGTGTTATGCGTTTGTGACATGGCGGTTGAAGTTTTCATATTTGGGTGGAATGTAATTGGGTCAAACCTCTAGGCATCCTATACTTTTGTTTTACTATAGAAGGTCTAGCCATTAATATGTATCAGGTCCGTCGAGGCGATCTGATTCAGTTTGTAATTTGATAAATAAACTAAGATTTTTGCATAAGAATGGACTAAAAATTTGGTTCAGATAAGCTTGTTGGCCTGTGAGGCATGAATAATATGAATTGGTCCGGCTCGTCGGCCAAATAAAAAGTAATTATGTTAATTATGCTACTTCCTTCGTTTAAAAAAGAATGATCTTTTTGACTTGACATGAAGTTTAAGAAAATGAAGAAGAGTTTTGAATCTTGTAAATTGTAATCATAAATTAAAGTTGGGTCAAATATACCAAAATGTCCTTTAATCTTAAGGTCTCAAACATAATATGTGTAAAGTTAAAATTAAAGTGTTGCAAAAAAAAAAAAGAAAAATATTTATTCTTTTTTAAGCGGAAAAAGTAATATAATTTCAAAATCCTGTTTGCCATATAATCAACTTGGTGAGATGGGATTTTATTTCACTCAATTAAAAATAACATGTAATAAATAACTTTCTTTAGGAAATACACAATAAAGAGTAGTTAATTTTAAGGGCATAAGTGAGCGAATATGGATAGGGGAGTATTTTTAACAAAATAGATGGATGAAGGGTAGTTTTAAAGCTTTTTTGGCCTGGGTAAATTAGACATTTTTATAAATAAATAACAGTGAGCCAAGAATACATATGACAGACATAAATTAACTAAGTGAATGTTGTAGTTAATTGAGTGATGGGTTCTGTAGGGTTCTCTTACACAATCCAATGAATTAGATCGTGACAGTGCATTGTGATGTTTTTAATCTTGATTTTGTGAATATCTAACCCACCTTTACTCTTGTGACAGTGCATAAGAGTGAAGGTGGGTTAGATATTGACAGAGGATCAAAAAACTCACAATGCACACTTTAATAGTTCAAGAATGTTTTTTATTCTTTTCGTTTATTAATTAGTTCATCTCATTTAACCTAATTAATCTACCCATTTGACCCCCTTAATTTTCACAAAGGTAACGTTGTTTACATCAAATCTAATCTTTTAAAATGTTAAACATTTGGACAATAAGGAAAACACAAAGATAGGAGCAGCATGATAAAGAATATGAAAGAAATGTTTTTTCGTATTTCAAATAAAGACTAAAAATTAATTAATTCTCACTTTTTTTCTTTATTTTAGCATTATTTTTTCTCTTTTAGTTTTGTTATTGTTTAATAAATACAAAAAAAATATTTTATATATTATATAGTAAATAGTAACTTAATTGTAGAACCATTAATTACCATTAGTGAAGCTGTTTTCATTAACAAGGCTGTTACTATTCTTATTTCTTATTTATATACGTCTTAAAGTGCAAACTTCCAAGCAAATATAACTATTCTCCCCTTGTTAATTTTCCATTACTTTTTTTTTTTATAGCAAAAATGGTGCAAAAAATCTCCATTTCCCCTCTCATCTTCTTTATAATAACATGCAGAACTATTTTAGTACGATCGGAATTTATAAAAATTTCCGAAAGGCCTTATATTATAGGTAATTTTGGAATATTGCCACAAGAAATTCCGTTTCATAAAAGCCAAGAGTTTATCGAAAATCATTCGGTAAACAACTTTGGCTATGTAATTGGTGATGAGCCTCACTTTGAAAATTTGAGGAAACACGCGATCATGCTTCATGAGAGGCCTTATCTTAGAGGTCGTAATCCTGGACAATTACAAAGAAGTGTTACGTTTCATAAAGCTATTAGCCCACAACTTTCTGAGAGTCCTGCTATTAGTCCTGCCGTTAGCAAGAGGTCTAGTACTGATTCGAGAGATTTGAAGAAAAATTCTATAGTACTACCGAAAAGACCTTATCTTAGACGTAATCCTGGGATATTACCACGAGGAATTCCATTTCATAAAAGCAAAGGGTTTAAGGAAAAGCACTCTAAAGATGACGTTGACCATTTAATTGGCGATGTTACTTCTAAACCTTACTTTGAAATTTTGAAGAAACACGCGATCATGTTTCAAAGTCCTTATCTAATCAGAGATCGTAATAATCATGGACAATCACCACAGGGTGTTACATTTCATAAAGCTATTAGCCCAGCACCCTCTATAAGTCATGTTGTTAGTCTTGCCGTTAGCCCAATTTCTAGAAATACTAATTCGATAATACCGAAAAGACCTTATCTTAGAGGTAATCCGAGAATATTACCAGAAGGTGTTACAACATATCCTAAAGCTATTAGCCCAAGGGTTTCAAAGGCAAATGTTATTAATTCAATAAAGCATTCCACTTGGGTTTAATTAGCCCCTATTTTTTTTATCTTTTTTTTTTTTTCAGCATGAGTTCTTTACTAATATACTAGTGAATTTGATCGCGCTTTGCGCGGTAATAATTTATTTAAATAATTCTCTCATCATATCATATAAATAATATTGATGTAAAGTTCAGCAATGAATTTGATTTGTTCACGAAACGATTTCTTAATCGGCATGGATTTCACTTGCTTGGCACAACCAGCACATGGTTTCTTTTTGACATTACATACTACAACCAAAACTTGTTCTAAAAGGACATCTTCGGTGCCATTGGATGGATTCCTGCTGCCAAGACTATGAATGCAACAGAAGAGGTTTACAAAATTGCACGAGCATAAACTCTTATCATTCTCTGCAGTATCGTGCCTGACAGTTCTCTCCTGTAACAATAACATAATTGAAGAGCTTGCAAGCATTGTTTGTGTGAAATCATAGTTTAACAAAATCAACTTCAAATTATAAAATATGATTGGAAGCCTTGCTACTTATTTGTCACATTTCTAGATTGTAGGATAAGCTTAATCACTAAAGTGATACAATTTTTTGAAGAGTGACAACATAAAAAGAAGAAGCAAGTTTGTCCTTCCAAAAAGTAATGAGTGATGCAACAATTATTATTCCTCGTAATGAACTTGAAAAGATTTACTTACAAAACAACAACTTTAACAATTATCCCAAAAATAAAATGATCCAAAACAATCAGTTTACAAATCCTGCAACCTGCAAATCTGTAAATCAACAAACCTTAAAGAACTTGAAAAGATTTACTTACAAAACAACAACTTTAATAATTATTTCAAAAATAAAATGATCCAAACCAACCAGTTTACAGATCCTACAACCTGCAAATATGCAAATCAACGAAACTAAAATTAATAAAATCAGATATATTATGAGAAAAAAATTACAAAGAAAAAATATCAAAAACACAAATATTTACATAAAAGAAAGAAAATTAGAAAGAAGAATGGAAAAGGAAGAAAAGGAAAAATTGGATGAAAACTGAAGAATGAAAAAAGATTAAGCGTGTTTATAGTATGTGCAGTAATTAATATTAGAGTACCGGTTCACCTGTTTTCTGGCTTAAATGCTAGTTATTAAAATAATTGACTTCTGAACTTCTTAAAATAAATCAATTATTAAAATTAATAAAAGCAAAATAAGGATTAACACTCCAAAAAATTGAGAAAAAAGATAAATAAATTTCCTTGCTTCTAAAATGTGCCACATCAACATGTCTATTATCTTCTTTTATATATAGAGAGAGATTTACTATTCACCTCATCCTTTTTCATGATATACTATCATTTTAGGGGGATAAGAGATATAATTTTGAATTAAAATATAAGATTATATTATATTTTATTTGATTGAGTTTAATAAAGATATTATTAAGCAGTGATTTTTTATTCAAAATTAGTAATCTTAAAAGTTTGATTAAAATAATACAATCATAATATAAATAGTTATGAGATTGGTAATTTATAGTCTTCCTTTTAAATTGCTTTGTTAGATGTATGTGGAATTGATCCGACAAAATTCATGTTTTTTTCTGAAGAAAGAATTATATTCGTTAAGAACGAGAATATCAAGGTACATTAGAAAGTTTAGCAAATTGTGTGTGGGATTTGAGTAAAGTTTAGTTTAAAAGGGACACAGAGGTTTGGAAGAGAATAACTATTATGTGAACTCTTAAAATTTTTCCATTGTTGTAATAAAGGCTGAATAAAATTTATTAGAAGAAAAGAAAGAGAAAGAGAGTTAAAAAAATAATGAAGAGAATAGAATGAGTAATTTTAATAATAGTATTTTTTTGATTGTGTGTGTTTTTACACGTAAAGTGGGAGATATATATAGGCATTATATGCCTTGGAAATGTGGGTGAGCTACAGTGAATGATCTACATGGCAATCCACTAGTTATTTATTCACAATACTCCCCCTCCATGTATAAGAAAAATTAAAAGAATAAGATGTATATAGTTATTTGTAATACGTATTGTTTGTTGCCTCATTAAAAACCTTATCAGAAAAATCAGTGGGATAAAGCCTTGGTTAAGAAAAAAGGAGTGTAGAGCGTATTTACTCCCCATCATAAAAACATTACTTAATATCTAGGAGACGCATCCCAATCTTGTATCTCAACTTCTCAAACGTTGATGTTGGTAATGCTTTAGTGAACATATCTGCTAGATTATTACTTGAATAAAGTTGTTGAACATCTATTTCACCCGTCTTTTGAAGATCATAAGTAAAGAATGATTTTGGTGAAATATGTTTTGTTCTGTATCCTTTGATGTATCCTCTTCTTAATTGAGTTATTGTTACGGCTCAAATTCGGGACCGTGATGGCACCTATTCCATCCTCTGTGATAGGTAAGCGAAAAACTCAATTCCAAAAACAACGTCTCAACCTCATAGAAGCGTAAGAAAACAAGAATATAACCAATACTGAATAATCTCATAAATAGATAAATAAACTAGTAAAATCAATTCGTAGATGACCCCAGGTTTGAAGTCACTACTGCAAGCCACAAAACTAGAGAACCAAAAGAAAGTTTGAGTCTTTCAAAATGCGGAAAATGCATAAGATTAAGAACGAAGGAGATTCTAATAGTCTCTAAAGCCAGTAGTAACTACTTCGAATCTTCAATGATGTTAGCAAAGAAGGAACCACAGGGATCAATATCCAGAGGTCGTCGGATCTGTACCTACATGTAAGGTGCAGAAAAAGCAAGAGTGAGTACGAAACCATGTGTACTCAGCAAGCATCGTCGACCGACCCTAATTCAAAGTGGTGACGAGTGACACCACATAAATCATCTAAACACAAACACGCAACTTGCGCTCAGGAAGACCACCTTAGTTTAACTGAATAGTCAAGTTTAACAGTCATAAGGATATCATACCGCATTCAAAGAATTTCTCAATCCAGTGAAATAGATAATGCATACATAATAAGTACAAGGTCAACAAATCTAATTTAACCAAACCAAATGAATCCATGCAATGCGATGTAATGCAATGCATATACTGTGCAGACGTGCACTCCGATCTCAATAAATATACTGTGCAGGCGTGCAACTCCGATCCCAATAAATATACTGTGCAGGCGTGCAACTCCGATCCCAAATTAATAATAAAGTCAAACAAAGCACTTCGTGTCTCAAGTCAGATCAGACATCAAATTCAAAATCAACTCAACTTATCAAGTAAGAGTGTTTTCAAAACAGTTCAAACATACAATTAACTTATTTTTATTCCCTCAAACAACACTGGTACCCGCATAGATGCTCGTAACAATCATCTTTACGGGACTCCCAATTCTCATTACTCTCATTACACATAACTAACAAATATTCAAATAAACACTTTGAAAAAAAGTCTAAGGAAAATCTCAACTTGCCTCAAACCGAAGTCAAAACGTTAATTTACGAACTTCTTCTTTAATTCGTAAAACTTCCGAATGATAAGAATTTGTTCAAAACATTTAATCCCCATAAAAATATGCACTAATTTGTCAAATTTCAACTAAAATGAATCACTATTCAAACTCGAAATAAGAAATTCTCACTCTAAAAATTCTAGGTTAATTCTATAAATCTAGAAATCTATAATAATACACGCACAATAATGGACCGAGAAATCTTCAATAACGAAAAAAAACCACGAGCCATAAATCCATTTTTATATCTCATTCTCAATTACTGTCACTACCTTAGCAATTAACAGTAGCAGCGTCACTACTTCGGCCATAATTGGTCACTTTCAGTGGTACATTTCCACTAAACTCCAAACAAATAAACCCATAAGAATCTTATCATTATCATAATTACTCTTTTCTATTCACTTAATAACCATCCTTAACCCAATCAGAAAAAAAAAAAAAAAAAAACAAGAATTCCTATACTACTGCCATTGAAGTTATTTCCATCAGCCGCCTCTTTCCTAATTCACTCAATTTAACGCAATTATTTAATCTAATCACTAGTCATTCTTAAACTTCTTAAGATCACCATTAAATTATAAAGAATATATAATCTTGTTATCAAGTCATACATGTACTAGACAAATAGGACGACTCCACGGAAAGCAAACAGAATTAGTACACTAACCTGCTGAAGCCGTGAACGGTTTCACGGTGTAGAAACTGTTGTGCCTCTCTTTCTTAATCTATCAGGTTTTTATTATTGATTATTAATATATATAATAAATCCTTCCACTTGAATTTGTATTCTTATACATAACTCTCAAGAGCTAAGAAAAATATCAATTTAATCCATTACTATAAAATAAACACTAAAAATTATGAGATGGGTTAAAATAAGATAAATTTATAAAATAAATTTTGCAAGGTCATTACAGTTATGCATGCGACATTGTCTTCATATAATATTATTGGAATATTTTTTTTTAAAAGGAAGGTCACATGTTTCCTGGATGTGTTGAGTTATTGACCTCAACCAGACGCATTCTCAACTTGCTTCATGAATGACTATTATTTCTGTAGGATTTGAAGATGTTGCAATCGTGGTTTGTTTTATTGAACGCAATGACATAACTGTACCTCCACGTGTAAACAAATAACCTGTCTGAGATCGACCTTTATGTGGGTCAGACAAATATCCTGCATCTGCATAACCAATTAATTGTGAATCGGACTCATTTGAATAAAGTCGTCTCATATCAATAGTTCCTCGGAGGTATCTGAATATATGCTTAATACCATTCCAATGTCTTCGTGTTGGGAAGAACTAAATCTTGCTAATAAATTTACAGTAAAAAGATATATCTGGTCGTGATTACTAGAAGGATACATTAATGCCCCAATTGCACTAAGATATGGTATTTCAGCACCAACGAGTTCTTCATCATTTTCATGAGATCGAAATGGATCTTTATTAATATCAAGTGATCGCACAACTATCGGGGTACATAATGAATGTGCTTTATCCATATAAAATTTATTTAAAATATTTTCAGTATATGTGTACTGATGGACAAAAATTTTATTCGTAAAATATTCAATTTGTAGACCAAGACAAAATTTAGTCTTTCCAAGGTCTTTCATTTCAAATTTCCTTTTCAAACATTCTACTGTCTTTGTAAGCTCTTCAGGAGTTTCAATGATATTCAAGTCATCAACATATATAGCTATTATGACAAATTCAGATCCAGACCGTTTAATAAAGACACAAGAACAAATTGGGTCAATTTTATACCCTTCTTTCAATAGGTATTTGCTAAGGCAATTATACCACATGCATCCTGATTATTTTAATTCATATAAGGATTTCTGAAGTTTGATTGAACAATTTTCTCAAGAATATTTATACATTTCAGGCATTTTTAATCCTTCAGAAAATTTCATATAAATATCACTGTCTAATGAGTCATATAAATAGGTTATGACAACATCCATCAGATGCATATCAAGTCGTTCACAAACTGCCAGATTTATAAGATACCTGAAGGTGATTGCATCCACCATCAAAGAATATGTCTCCATATAATCAAGGCCAGGTCTTTCAGAAAATCCTTGTACCACAAGTCGTGCTTTACTTACGACTTTATTTTTTTCATTTCGTTTTCGCATAAAAATCCATTTGTACCCCACTTACTTTATACCTTTAGGTGTTTGGTCTATAGGTCCAAAAACTTTGTGTTTTTCAAGTGAAGTCAGTTCAATTTTGATTGCTTCTTTCCATTTTTGTCAATCATTTCTCTGTTTACCTTCTTCGATAGATTTTGGTTCAAGATCCTCATCTTGTTGTATTATTTCATTAGCAATATTATAAACAAATATTGTCCACAATTATATCATTTCGATTTCATATTTTTCTTGATGAGACATTACTGATTGAGATCTCTTTATTTTCATTATTTTCAGGTACTTGAACCTTGTCACACCCCTTTTACGTACTCCAAAAGATTTATATTTTAAGTTCGAAAGAATTTTATTATTTAAGTGACAAGAAATGAAAATTTGTTTCGGAAAAAGGATTATTAACATTTTTTATTCAGAGTTGCCACTTGGCATAATCTGGTGTGCCAAATCACCATTGGAAAATCCTTTTCGAAACCATTTGACTCTTTAAACTGGTTTGCGAACAGAGATTCCAGCTAAGGAATTCTGTTGACCGAGGGGAAGGTGTTAGGCACCCTTCGATCCTGTGGTTCAACCACGGTCGCTTGGTAGAGTATATCGACTATTTTTTGACACTAAGAAATGTATAAACCACACAAAAGCACGCAAAATAATCAAACAATAAACAAAACAAAACAATCCAAAATGTAAAGTTCAGTCCAATTATACAGTCCAAAAAATAGAAAAATACGAAAATATAAATCCTATTCTAAACTAAATCTAAACTAAGCTCCAATGCCTTACCCGATGCCGCGGGCCTTCATCACGATCATTTTCCGCCAACATGATACATCGAGGCATTTCTCGGTGAATAAATACAATGTGTCTCGGGGCATTCCCCGAACGAATGAATACATTTGAATTAAATAAGCTAACTAAAAAAACACATTCAAAAACACACATTCAAATATTCAAAGGATTCGATCAACATATCACACCTAAATTTTGCCTACTCGAACCTATATTGCCTATCCATTTCAACATATCACAAATCTATCACATTCATGCTTATTCTGAATTAAACAAAAGACAACAAAACAAAAATTAACCTACATTCACCTTTTATCAATTTCTTGACTCCACCCCCGCTAGCTTCGTTTTTACCAATTACACCAAGATTACTCCAATTCGTTTCATATATCATCGAAAACACACCGTGAGCACAAAAATCATGACATCATAACGTCAACAAACTCACCAACTACGATCACATCGCACATAATCACAACAATTAAACACATTTGAGACAATAACAAGAATATAGAGTTGAGGGATGGACCTAAACCGCTCTTTGACCAATATTATTCGACGAGATAAAGAAAACCCGCCTCCGACAACCTCGACTTAAGCTCCAACGACAAATCTTCAAAGGATCGAATTTGTTGATTATAAAACCCAAGATCGAAACTCTCAAACCAGAACCCCAACGACGAAATAAATCAAAATCGATGGCAAAAATTGAAACCCCCAAACTGCCTACGATGAATCAATCGAGACGAGTAGAATCTAAATCTCAAAATCGGCTGGAAGAACAATGAACGAGACCATAATCGTGATAGAACCCAAACTCGATATTCAAGAAATTGCTACCCAAAGTTGACTGCGACGAACCAACTGACCCGAATCCAAATGCAGTAACCACTGTTGATGGATTTTGGAACTGCTTTTGGATGAACAAAAGGGGATAACACTACTGTTGTTCACCTGGGCATCGTGAATCGATCCGAAAAAAAACTTTCAAAAAAAAAACCAACAAAACAAACACAATACTACCTCCTAAATCGAAAAATTCGAATAGAATTAGAACCCAAAACAAAACCCCTAAGACAAGATTCCCAAAATCCAAAACCGAATAAGAAGAAAAAAAATGGTATATGCCTAAACCCCTCTATCCGTGTTCTGTGTATGTTAGGTTTTGGGGTGTCTATGGCATGAGTTTTATGGAAGAAGGAAAAAAAATGGACCCCATTGTTGTTGTCAGAAAGAAACCAAAAAATTCGGTTCTTCGTATTCTTTTTTCTTTTATCTGTATCAATGGAATATGTATGTGAATATATCCTTTGTGTGTGTATATATGCTGTGAGGTGAGGGTGGGGTAGTGAGGTCAGGTAGGTGGGGTCACGTGGGGTAGGGGGTAGGGTGTGATGTGGTTTATTTTGATTGGATGGGTTGTTAGGATAAGATGTAGGGGTTAGGATAGGATAGGATTATTTAGGGAGTTTATTATTTTCTTGTATTTTGTGAGGGTATAATAACATGGGTGAGGGTACACAGTAGGATAAAATAAAAATGGGTAAAAGTGCATAAAAATTGAACTTTAAGAGGACGAAATCTCGTGTCTACAAACCTTTTCTAAGGTTTTATCGTTTGTTATGTCTTGTTGCTCTTCTTGAGTAGCTTCCTCCATATTAAGATTATTTTGATAATTTGCTCCTCTTCTTTTTCGAGGATTTTTATCTTTGGAATCGATTGGTCTTCCACGCTTTAAGTGTGGTTTAGACTCATTTGCATTAGGCAATTGTCCTACCGGGACATCAAATTGAATGGGAGCATTATCAGCTAGAATGTGAGATTTCGCAACTCTTGATAGGCCATTCAATGCATTTGGCAGTTGATTTGAAATGTTCTGCAATTAATTATCTTTTGAACTTTGAGTTGACATTTATTTGTACGAGGATCTAAGTGAGATAATGACAATGCATTCCAGTTATCTCCTTTTTCAGCTGTTTATTTTCCCCCCCTAATGTTGGATATATTGTTTCATCAAAATGATAATCAACAAATCTTGTCGTAAATAAATCTCCTGTCATAGGTTCCAAATATTTTATAATATAAGGAGATTCATATCCAACATATATCTCCAATCTTCTTTGGGGACCCATTTCTGTGCGTTGTGGAGGAACAATTGGAACATATACCACACACCCAAAAATTCTTAGATGAGAAATATTTGAATCTTGTCCAAAAATTAATTGTAATGGGGAGACTTTATGATAACTTGTGGGTATTATCCGCACAAGAGCTGTTACATGCAAAATAGCATAACCCCATCAGAAAATGGAAAGTTTTGTTCTTATAAGCATTGGTCTAGCGATTAATTGAGGGCATTTAGTCAATGATTCTGCTAGACCATTTTGAGTATGAATGTGGGCAACCGGATGTTCAATTATAATTTCAGTTGATATACAATAATCATTAAAAGCTGGGATCTAAATTCACCAGTATTATCAAGACGAATTAACTTTATTGTATAATCTGAAAATTGTGCTCTTAACTTTATTATTTGAGCAAGTAATCTCGCAAATGCCAAATTACAAGTTGATAATAAACATATATGTGACCATCTTATAGATGTATCTATTAAAACCATATAATAATTAATGTTCCACCCAGAGGGTGAATGGGCCCACATATATCAGCCTGTATACGTTCTAGAATGCAGGGGATTCATTTCCACTTTAATTATTGATAGTCTAGTAATCAATTTGCCTTGAGAATATGTAGCAAAGAGAATTCTCTAAATTGAAGAATTTTTGGTTCTTCAATGAGTGTCCATATGAATTTTCAATTATTTTGCGCATCATATTAGAATTGGGATGACCCAATCGGTCATGCCAAATAATAAAATATTTGAATTAGTAAACTTCTGTTTGACTATGATATGTATTTCAACAGTGATAATACTTGTGTAGTATAAGCCGGAAGAAAGAGCGGGTAATTTTTCAGGTATATATTTGTTACCCGACATTATTGTAGTAATATACAGATATTCAATCTTTTCATCATTTATAGTCTCAATATGATAGCCATTTTGGTGAATGTCTTTTAAACTTAATAAGTTTCTCTAAGACTTACTACAATATAATGCTTCATCAATTATCAAATTTATTTCTCCGATAAGTAATAAGTTATCTTTTTTGGGCCCTTCAATTAATCATGCACTGCCAGATATAGTATTAACATTCTCTTCATTCATCACCAAATAAGAGAAATATTTCTTATTTCTTAAAATAATATGTGTGGTAGCACTATCTATAAGACATATATCATCGTAATTAATTTTGGATCCAACTGATGATTGGGGGATTTCCATATTCTGAAGAAGAGTCTCGTGTTGATAATGTATTGTAATATAAAGACCGAATAAAATTTATGAGAAGGAAAGAAAGAGAAATAGAAAGAGAGTTAAATATATAATGAAGAGAATAAAATGAGTAATTTTAGTAGTAGTATTTCATTGATTGTGTGTACTTTTACACGTAAAGTGGGGAGATATATATAGGCATTATATGCCTTGGAGATGTGAGTGAGCTACAATGAATGGTCTACATGGCCATCCACTAGCCATTTATTCACAATACCAATCTCTATTATTCTTTTAATCTTTTACTAGTGAAGTTAGCTGCGCTTCGCACGGTCATGAAATTGTCCCGCCTCTTGCGGTCATAAAAGATTCGTTAAATTTATGAATTAATTTTTTTATTATCTAATTAAATTTAAAATTTAAACACATTTAAGGTATTTTTTTGACATGAAAATATTAATGTGTTTTCATGTAAAATATTTTAATCTCTTTTGGGTAGTTAAATACATACAATAATTGGTATGCCTTAACTTTCAACCGTTACAAGGTTAATTCAAGGAAGAAGTTACTATAGAGATGAAGGAGAAGAAAAGCCGCATACTCTTTAGAATTATCTTTTTGTGACATTCAAAATATTTTTAAATTTTCTTTCATAAGATTAAATGAATATATATTTTTAATAGTGAAAATAGATCTTGAATATTCAAATTTCTTTAGCAATCACAAAAACTCAATGAATACAGTTTTGTTGAATGTCATAATTGAGATTGAAATTTGATAGTAATCTCATTCAAAGTAGTGAACTAATAATCAAAAAGAAAATCAAAAGAATTGAGAACTATTAATTCAACCATTGCAATTTCAAAGGGGAGAAAGATGGATTATGAAGAAAAAAATAATTAGTATTAATGCTCATTATTTTAATTCAATATTTGCAACTTTAATGAACCATTGCTATTTTTTTTATATTCTAGAGTTGTAACTTATGTTTTTATTAGTTGAGTTATCACAACAGTTATTGTTGTAATCTAAATTTTCATTAGCTGAATTATCACAAGTCACAATGGTTACAATACTTTTTACTTAATTATATGTGTTAAGCTGGTGTATTTTTTAATTTATTTAGTTCGTAAAATATTATATTATTATTATTTAGTAAAATGAAAAGAGACATCCGAAAAGAAAAAAGGAAAAAAAGATTATAAGTTCCAAGAAATTCTATTGGAGTAATCTTCAAGTATTTTGGGAACTTTAAACTTATTAAGATTTAAGAATCCCACTTAATTACTGTAAGAAATAATATTATTGAAATTATTTTCATCACTGGCAAATGGTAATGTACATACTAAAAGATGTGTCGTAAATTAAATATATGATTATTTTAGGCATCACTTTATTTATAGATATTTATAAGTATTTAATTTTAATTTGTTAATGCTTTCATAACTTTTATTTTATTTAAAATCTAAATCTAAAAAATGTTTTAAAACGAAACAAAAAAAAAAAAAAAGAGTACAATATAGAACTTGTTTGCCACAAATTCATAAAATCCATTGGTAGGAATCTTTCTTCCTGCTATCTCTTTCTTTTACCTTAAATATATATGATAGAAAATTATTGTTAAGATTATTATTATGATCATAGAAAATTATTATTAAAAGGATTAATAAAGTGAAGAGGAAAAGATGAGGTGTAATTAAAAAATTTTAAATTTACAATGAAGGACAAATTAAATGGAATAAAATTTCTTAAGACAATTTTAAAAAAAAAAAGGAGGGAAAAAATAAAAAACAAAAGTAAATTTTTAATCAAAGACTATATACATCATCTTCTAATAGACCATAATTACACATAAATAGAAATTGTATATTTAAAGATAAATGCTTATATCATAATTAAGTTTTATGTTAGCAATAAAATAATAGCATACACAAAGTGTAAAACTCTGTAATCAAATTTTATTATCGGAGAGTGCATATCTTGTATTTGATGGCATAGTTAATTAAAATTACTAAAATAAGCAACAATAAGGACATTTATATTTATTAATAAATCACTCGGAAATTTTTACTTTTCTAAACTAATCTGACCAACTCTCTTGATGCATTATAGATTCATCTTCGTCTTGACGATAAACTCATACGAAATTAATTTGGCCATTTTCTCTTTGATGAATCTTATACCGCCATCAAGCTTCCTTCTTTATCTTGGTGAGCTTGTGTTTGGTTCTTATGACACAAGAAGAAATTTTAAATAATATTTCTATGCTCTTCATCATAAGAGCCATATTGCAAATTACATTTTCAATGTTCCTTCTTTTAGTTATTGAACACATAATTGATGAAAACAATGTGAAAAAATTGAAAAGTAGAAAAAGATATATACTAATAGAAAAAGAAGAAGGAGAAATAGAAATGAACATCCAGTAACTCTATAGATTATTGTTATTTATAGATTGATCAAGTCCCAAGAATAGGTAGTAAAAAATTGAAAAGACACATTATTAAGTGAGAATACAAATAGATACAGTTTTTTTTTAATAACTCATGAGCTATAATTAGGTGTAGTAAATATGATATAGTTTTTTAATTAATAAAAGAATGAAGAAAAAAATTTCAAAAAAAAAAAGAAAAAAGATAAATATTTTTCTTGGCCTGAGAAACATGCCACATAAGCATGCCTATAAGTCTCCTTTATATCTATACTAGAGGTGCATGGCCCGTGTCAGCATGGGCCCAACACTATCGACATTTTTTAGCACCAAAATTCGATGTTAATGAGATACAAACATAAATGTACATATTGAAATGTTTCATACAAAAACTTAAACAAAAAATACTTCAATTAATAACAAAGTCTTGGATCATCTTCTCAAAGGCAAAACACTTATAAATACAGATATTGAAATGTTTTGAACTACTACTAAGTCAAGAAATTCTTATAGATGGGTGCACAATATTATCAGATCTAGATATCCAAATATAACAACAGTTAGAATTGAAGTGGCAGCGCGAAAATATTTTCAAGATTAACTATTGTGATTTATAATACTTTTTATATAATTTTTAAATGATATATGTTATACCCTCTGTCTCAATTTATGTGGTATTGATACAATTTTTGAGAGTTAACTAAATTTTTTTCATATTTTTAAAATACTTTAAATTATTAATTGTTGTGATTTGTAGTACTTTTTCTTCTGTTCCAATTTACGTGACAGTAATAAAATTTAGAGAGTCAACCAAATTTTTTTATGTCTTTTTAATTACTTTAAATTGTTAATTATTATAATTTTTAATACTTTTACATAATTCTCAAATATATAATAGATTAAAATTGAAAGTAAAATAAACAAATATAAAAGGAAGTATCTAAGTAGGCAACACAAACAAACACGTCGATCTGCTACTTGTGTATCATTTTATGTCTATTTTATCTTTTTTATTAAATATCATTAATTTTTTAATACTTAAATGATTAATTAAGAGTGGTATTTAGTAAAATTACAATTGAAGTAGCTGAAATAGACATGTCATAAATGTCTATTTTTCTTTTTTAATTAAATATTATTATTTTTTAATACATAAATGACCTACAATAATAAATTAAGAGTGATACAATAAAATCAAGGTTGAAGGACACCAACTTAAGTTAAAACATCAAGAGTTAATTTATCATTTGTCGATTTTATCATTTTATTAAATATTATTAATTTTTTAATACTTAGATGACTCATCATAATTAATTAGGAGCGATATTTAGTAAAATTATGATTGAAGCAGTTGCAACAAACATGTCATAAACGCATATTTTTCTTATTTTAATTAAATACTATTACTATACTAATACATAAATGACTTCTAATAATTAATTAGGGGTGATATAGTAAAATCATGGCACAGCCTTGAAGTAGCCATGTCGAAACCAATGTTTTAATTAAATATTATGAATTTTCTAATACATAAATGACTTATAATAATTAATTAGGGGTGATACGGTAAAATCACAGTTGAAGGAGATCAACTTAATTTAATACATCAAAAGTTAATTTATCATTTTATGTTTATTTTATTTTTTTAAATATTGTTAAATTTTTAATACTTAGATGACTCATAATAATTAATTATGAGCGATATTTAGCAAAATTATGGTTGAAGAAGCTGCAACAGACAAGTCATCTATTTTTTTAATTAAACACTATTAATTTTTTAATACATAAATGACTTATAATAATTAATTAGGAATGATATAGTAAAATCACGGCTAAAGCAGTTGAAACAAACATCATAAATATCTATTTTTTTAATTAAATATTATTAATTCTAATATATAAATGATATAATAATTAATTAGAGGTTATATAGTAAAAAATATTATTAATTCTAATATATAAATGACTTATAATAATTAATTAGGGGTAATATGATAAATCACGAAGCAATTAGGGTTAATATAGTAAATAATAAAGCAGCTGGTCGAAACCAACGCTCTAATATATTGTAACACCCCGTATTCAAGTACATATATTGGCGTATTCAAGTACGTGTATTGGTCTTATTTATATGGAATTAATTTTATTTTATTTTATTTATACCGGAATTTGCCCGTCGATGGTTCCATACGAAGGTTATTGAATAAGCTTTCCAACGATATAAAGATTTCCAAAAACGGATAGGTTTCGGATATAATCGAGCACGTTCAAAACTATAAAACGGTGGCCGGGATATTGGGAATAGTAAATGTGCAGGAAAATTTCCTGCACACAAACTACTGAGGCCAGCCATTTTTTTGGGTCAACTTTGAACGATCATAACTCCCTTAATATAATGAACTGGGAGAGCTGCCACCTATGAAAAGAAAGATCTTTGAGTCTTCTTTCCAATTCCGACATCTGAGTAATGAGTTATACTCGTTTTACTTCAACCTCTCAAAATAGATTTTTAGGGTCAACTTCAAATGATCATAACTCCTTGTACAGGACGAACTGGGTGGCCTACTTTATATTAAATGAAAGCCCTTTGAATTATATTTCCAACGATACCAATTTCACCCAAATCCGATATCGGAGCAAAGAGTTATGGTCGATTTACTTTAGCCTATCAAAACAATCCACCATGGACAGATTCGGCTTTACTTAAATTTTAAGGGCAATATGGTCATTTTCCATCACCTCATGGACGAAAATTGGTCATTATATACATATACTTAGCCTCATATCCATCATTTATCATCCAAATTATTGAAGAATAAGAAACTCTAGCCTAAGTTCAACTCCAATTATCTTGTGATTCAACCGTAGAAAATCCAAATTGATTCCGTAGTTGTGTTCACCGTCTCGAGGGCTTCGAGAAGCACCCCTTATTTGTGCCAATAGGACTTCGAAATCAAAAGGGTCATTTTATGGTAAGGATGTAAATTATGTTGGTGTTATTTATATGGATATGTATATATATATGCATGTGAGCATAAGAAGTATGTTATTTGATTGTTGTTGAAAGATGATTGGAAATGATGTTGGATTATTCTTGTGCATAGTTGGATTATGTTGAATTGTGAAGGGATTTGGTGTAATGATGTGGTATTGAAATGATGATTATATATATATATATATACACATAAACCGATTGTTCAAGTTGGTTTTTGGAATGCTTTGCAAATATTGGTTGTATGGAATTATGGAAGAGAATTGTGGTGTTGGGTTGCTAATACTAGATGCCAAACATTTCATTGTAGATAAGTGATTTGTAAAGGCGGGAAGTTGTGTTGAATTGGTATCCGAATCTACAACGAGGTATGTAAAGCATACTCTAATGATGTTCTTTGGCATGAAAACACCAATGTTCCATCAAGTAAGATTCCGAGGTTGTCCAAAAACATGTATTGTTCTACATTACCAACGAAGTTGTTTCCATTCTATAAAGTGTCAAAATGTTTCATTGATATACCAAAAGGCTCCTATTTCATTGTTGTGATATTGATGATTCTGAAACACATTGTTGAAGTACCAATGAGTCTTTATTACATCGTTATTGTATAGAAAGTCAATTACTTGGTTCCTATTGATGTATCATTATTCCAACGGTACTATATTGGCATGAACACTAATGTAATAATCTCAAAAGCTTTTGAACTAAGCTATTGGAAAGATCTCTTATGTGTGTTATTTGATATACGTGTGGGTGGTAGCTCAGGGGCTTAAGCCTAGCATGGGCCGATCCCGATATTTGATATGATTACAGTTGATATGTACTGGGGGGGCAGCCTAATGGTCACAGTACGGTACAGTATTGATTATTGTTAGGTGGTTGGAGGTTCGGGAGGAGGAGGTAATGGCGAATGATAATTGTAAAGAATGAAATGAACGAATGTATATCGTTCCACAAATGTGTTTGAATTCAAGAACCCAATTCAGATTAATGATAAGATAATGTACATGATCATAAAAGTGTTTATGAAGTGTGGTTCACTTCTATTATGATTTATTCACTTGCGTCTGATTTTCTTGACCCCCCATACCACATATGATTATTTACATCTTTACATACTCAGTATATATTTCGTACTGACGTCCCTCACGGGGGACCTGCATTTCATGCTGCAGGCACAGGTACTTCAGCCCATTCACAACATAAATAGGAGTCAGGCCATACAGCTATTGTTGGTGAGCTCCAGTTTGCTTCGAAGCTTTCCGAGTCGGTCCCTTATGTTTTGTTATTGTACAGGAGTCATGTGTGGGCGGGGGTTTGTCCCGACCCTAGTTATGTCATGTATATCCTAGAGGCTTTGTAGACATAAGGAAGGGTAAAGTCATGGAAGTTTATATAGTGATGTTATATTTGTATATGTGGTGGCCCGACGGCCAAGTATTATATATATTTATATTTGTGCGTGTTGTGCTGATACAGGTAATTAGACCCTTCTATATGCAACGAAGTGTTGTCCAAATTTTTGGTGACATGTAAGTGAAAGTACAGGTATTTGAACGGGTTCTCCCAGGCCTTCTCGGCTTCAGGTGCCAGTCCGGCCCGATGGAATTTTGGGGCGTGACATATATAAATAACTTATAATAATTAATCAGGGGTAATATAGTAAAAAATATTATTAATTCTAATATATAAATGACTTATAATAATTAATTAGGAGTAATATGGTAAATCACAAAACAATTAAGGGTAATATAGTAAATAATGAAGCAGCTAGTCGAAACCAGCGCTTCTATTATATAGAAAAAAAATAATAATATTAAATAAAATAATATATATATTTTATAATAATTAATTATATGTGATGTAATAATTAATTAAGAATGATAATTATTAATTAGGAATGATATAGTATAAATACAGTTGAAGCAGATATGTCATAAATATTTATTTTATTTTAATTAAATATTATTAATTTTTTAATATATAAATAATTTATAATAATTAAATAGGAGTAGCATCAATGTCAAAGTGGTTATTTATTGGAATGGCATGAGTTGTAATTAATTCGAAATGAATTGACTTTTCTTATAGTTATTGATAAAGTCCAAACATTAAAACTCAAAATACAATTTTCCTAAGCAAACTAATCTTGCAAAATATTTTATAGACCTTAGTATCCTAAAACTTTGTTTTAATACCCATAAACTAACATGTCAAAACCATCATTTCTAATATATAGAAAAAAAATATAGAGATTCCTACTATTTCAAATCCTTGCGTTGTTCTAATTTTCTCTTTTGATTTATAATTTTTTTTGTTGAGTGTTGTTGATTTGGGTTTGTTCATTGACGCTTTCATTAATTTGTCTATCATGATGGATACTTTGCTCGCATGTCAAGGAACTCCTGCGCTCACGCTGCCAACAACTTGAATCTAATATTAGGGTCCATTCGACTCCTCAAACTAGGTCATTCTTTTTAAAATCGAGAGCGTACTTACCAAGAGTTTGATTCTTTATACAGCAGTAGTATTTATTTTATTTTTAAATTTTTAGATATAATAAAATTTTCATAAAAATGACGTATATCCCTGAAAAGTGAAACCTTGAGTACAGCTCTAGGTTACTTATGTTTTTCTCTTACTTTAACTAAACAACGCAGTTATATGGAATTATTTCTTTTCATATATATAATTACGCGTTGTATTAATTTTCTTAAAAAAAATCTTAATAGATCACTTAATTGACTATCTATGTTTATGTTATTGATAAAAAATAGATTGATACCTTATAATCCGCTATCAATTTTTTTTTCAAATGCTGCATTTAATCATATAAAATTAAATATCTCCAACCCAAAATCATAGTACCATTTTATGCAAATTCTATAATGAGAATATTAGTCTTAATATTCTAGTGCGAAAGCAAAAAAAAAAAAGAGAATTATCTATATCTATATCTATATCTTTTCGCTATTTTTTTTCTTTTATTATTTTTATGATATTAAATATTAACTATAATAAACATATTAAAAATTAAATAAAGAAGGTTTTCTCATTATGATTAAATTCCTAAGTTTATGGTGTCTTTGTTTTTGCTTTTTTTTTTTTTTTTTTTTTTTTTTTTTTTTGTACGTGCAGCACCAGGCAAAATCCTTTTCCACCTAAAATAGATTTGGTCCAAAAAAAAAAAAATAGAAATACCCCCAAAAATAGGTCAAAAGAATCATTTTCCAACTAAAATATGCTTGGTCCTAAAGGTTTTTTTATATGCCAATTTCATATTTTCCTTCTCACAGTTTTGGTCAGTTGTCTCTTTTTTAGATTTTTAAATTTAAATTCTCTTCATCAACTCACTTTTGCTTCCCTTTAGTTGATAATATTGATTCATGTAATTTTATTTTACCGCTTTTTAAAATTTATGCTACATATGAGACTTTAGTTTTGTTTTTATTTTCTTGATATCTTCCTAAAGTGTTTTATGAGTAATTTTTATTTTATCGTTTTTAAAAAATAATTTTATATGCTTCACTATTTATCTTCTTTATTTGTGATAGATATTCTGTCTAAGAAAGACATCAAACTTCTCAATTGGAGGAGATCTTGAATTAATTGTGGAAGATAAGGTTAGTGCTAAAATCCTTTAGATAAGGTAAGCGATTAGTTTGTATGTTCTAAATTGTAATTGCAAGAGTCATGTTTTATATTTTTCATATTGTTAAATAATCAGTTGGCGTGTTTTATATCGTAGAATTGCAACACTTAATTTTAAGCAAAAGTTTGCTGAACTTTTAAGTAATTTGGTAGTGTTTATGTATTCCTTCCATAAGAATTGTTTTATCATCAGTGCAATTACATACGTACATATAGATAAGAATGTGGTAGTCAAAATATTTTCATATTCGTGAAAATTTAAAATCACTTAATTTGTTAACGATTAGGAGGGTCTATCAAGCATTGCTGACTTAGCCGCATACTTAATGCCATATAAATTTATTCTGAGTGTCACCAATAGAAATAAGAAAGATAAAAATAGTGAAACAATTCTAAACAGAGTGCACAAACAAACGAATATGCCAAGTTGTCAACTAGCATCTTTGATAGTTAACTTTATTGTCTTAATAATATTAATTATAATCTTAAAATCATGGGATATCCAAAAATATATCGTAAGAGTAACATATATGAAGAACTGATATTCTTTTTTTTTTTTTTTTTTTTCTCTTGTGTATGTTAAAAGGAGTCCTAAATATATCAATAGGTTTAATGAAAATGATTGTTACGATATCTTGATTATCGTATTGATTTGTTATTGTTTATGTTCTGTTGCTTAATATATGTGGTAAATGAATGTTCGATCAACTTTAAGAAATTTTTGTGTAAATTTTAAGTTTAATCATATTATCTTATTATCTCGATTATCATATTATTTTGTTGTAATTTATGTTTTATTGCTATCTACTATTTTTTTCTGCTTAATAAAAGTGGTATATGATTGTTTTGGTCTTGCTTTAAGATTTTTTTTGTAGAGATTAAGTTTAGTTATATTGTTATGATAATTTGATTATCATATTGCTTTTTTCTATGGAGCTTGCTCATTTTAAATCTTTGAAAGCAATATCTTTTGTAATTTTACCTCTTCTTGATGATATTTTGTCAAATTTGAAATTTCTAATTAAGAATAAAGAAACGTCATTACTCCATCGTGTTTTGGAGGAACTTTTATTGTGAGTAACAATGTCATGAGTATGAAACACCTTAGAATAATTAAAGAGATAAAAATTAAATATACACAAAAAATATCATACTGAAAGAGGTATTAAGCGCCTTACAACTAAGTAATATAACTAAATTGTGATTTGATACAAATTTTTTTCCTTCAAATTCTTAAGATGTATACTTACCTGTTACATTCATCTTCTATATCGTAAGGGATGTTATTTCTTTTTGATGGTCAGGAATGGATTAGTTAATCTTTTATTTTCTTTTCAAAAAGAAATATACTCGATTGTATGTGATGAAGTTTAATTTGTGCAAAATATATCCAAAACCCAGCCTATTGCACGCGTAGCATGTTAATGCAAAATAGAACCAATAAGAAAAAAGGGTCCTCCAAGCCATGTTTTTAGCTAAAAAAAGGTCTTCAGGATGCTGAAAAATGTGCAATATATATTTTAATTACTTTGATTATTTAAACGAGATTGTGGGATAGAGTGTTAAATTGTGTGTTATTTTTCTAATTATTTATAATCTATAATCTGTCTCTATCTATATATATAATTTATCTATGTATATAATTTTTCTATAAATATACTAAAAATGTGAAGGGTTATAGAAATATTATTTGAACTTTTTGTTATTCATTAAAAGTTTTTACTTAAGACAAAATCGTCTCTTCGTTATTTTTCTCTAATATTTAAGAGTTAAAATTAATTAAATATATTTATGTTAAAAATCTTTCCTTATTAGAAATCATCAACATTAATGACAACTAATACTTTTTTTCATTAATTTAAAAATTATAAATCAACTAAATCTGATTTTAAGAAGATTTGAAGAATTTAGAAATCTATATCTATAATATATTAAAAGTTTGAAGACTTTAGAAAAGTGAATTGAACCTTTTGCCCTTCATTAAAAGACCCTCCTTTAGATAAAATTGTTTTTTTCACTATTTTTTTCAATTTATTATTTAATTATTTTTTATATTAACTAGACTTTCTAAAATATATGTAACTCCTAAAATATATTGTAGGAGAATTAATTAATATTGTCTTATCTACTAGACTTCCTAAAATATATGGGACTCTTAAAACATATGGTAGGAGACTTAATTAATAACACTCTACAATAGACAAAAACGTCTTTTTACAATTCTTTTATTTTAATAATTTTAAATTAACTAAAATTAAATATACTTTCTTATTTGAACTAGGTAAGAAATCCTAATATTTTGATATACTTCTAATTTTGATTAAGCTTGGAAACTCTTTCCAAAATTAATTCTAGTTGTGTCATAAATTAAATCTAAATATTAAAAGACACAACCGGCAATAACGATTGGCAGGCTAAACAAGCTTAAACATAAAGTCAAAAGAAACTAAAAGTCCTATATGAAGTAAAATTTTATTATTCAAACAGAGATTCAAGTAATTCTAGAGTCCTCTTTGCACTTTGAAGTTTCTTTTATTAGTCACACATATTAAATTCATTAATTTTTGAGTGTTGTTTTGATGTTTTTAATAATATATTTTTGTAATGTTATATGTGTGCTTCGTGAGTTTTTGAGATTTTATCCGTAATTTTTGTTTAAATTGATTCTTATTTTCTAATTAACATAATTTGTATTTGCTAGGTTGTGACCTTACCCGGAATAATGTGGCAAAACTAAAAATTTCAGGTAAGATTGAAGCTTTGTTGTATTCAGAAAATAAAGTAAAATTTGATTTTTCAATTCATGTAATTATAATTCGCTAGGGGTCGCAACTAAGGAAAATTACTACTAAAATAAGATTCTATTAAAAAAATACTTCTATAAATATTGACATGTACGTTAAACTAGAGAACGAACCGATTTGTCAATTGGGAGAATATGATTGATGCTAATCTAACTTGATTCGATTGCATATTTAGATTGGTGGATTCTTGAATTTCTAACCCTCAAAATAGAAGATTTGTGATCACTATTATATATATTTATTTTTATAGTTTATAGGTCGTAGATGAATGTTGGTTGGTTTTGAGGTTTTTCTTGTGTAAATGTTATGTTTAATTGTATTGTTATGATATCTTTATTATCGTATTATTTTATTTTAATTTACAGATGTTAGATGAATATCGGTCAGTTTGATTTTTTTTTTTAGATAAAGGTTATGTTTAATTGTATTATCGTAATATCTCTATATGTTTGTTATTTTATGGTAGTTTACAGTTCGCAGATGAATATCGATAGGCATTGAGATTTTTTTGTGTGAAAAATTAAAGTTTAATTGTATTATTTTGATATCACTTTTATCATATATATTATTTTGTTGCAGTTTTACATATGATAGATAAATATTGGTCGATTTTGAGGATTTTTTTAATGTAAAGGTTAGGTTTAGTTGTACTATTTTGATATCTCTATTATCGTATTATTTTGTTATTGTTTACAAGTGGTATATGAGTGTCGAGCGACTCTGAAAAAAAAATTATATGTAAAGATTAGATTTAATTGTATTATTTTGATGTCTCTATCATTATATTATTTCGTTGTAATTTACATATGGTAGATGAATGTCGATCGACTTTTAAAAATATTTTTGGTAAAGATTAGGTTTAATAAATAAATTCTTCATATTTACATACTCAAGAGAAATTCTCCATATTTACATACTCAAGAGATATTAAATTTAATTATTATATTCATCTTTATTATTTAAACAAATTTCCTATTTAGTGTAATGTTTAAACTCATAAAGTGAGATACACGCGTAAAGTACGTACACGTAAACTAGTTACATTAAATAAACTCATGCACTCAAATGACATAAGCATTAGGGATTTGCCGAAGAAGCTAAAATTGAAATAAAATGCATTTTATTTTAGGGAAAAAGCTAAAATATGTCATTGAACTATCAGAAATAGCTCATTTATGTCATCCATTAAAAGTTGGGCTTATTCATACCATCGTTGTTACAAAATCGGTCCATCCATGCCATTACTTTTTAACAGATGGTTTTTAAAAACAGTCTTGCCATGTGACAGCTTATTAGAGGGTCATGCCATTTTTTTTTAATAATTTTTTTTGATCCATTAAAAAGAATCTACGCAACTTTTTGATCTATTGAAAATTAGTTTGATCTATGCTTTTAAAATTTGATTAATTTTTCATGAATATATTCTTAAAACATTCTCGTTCGATTTGTTTTTTTTTTTTTTCTTTTTGACATATTTAAGATTTTTTTAATATTTTCTCTTTATATTTTTTTTTTTTTTTTTTCATTTTTGACATATTAAGATTGTTTTCATATTTTACCTTTAATATTAATTATTTTTTTCTTCAAATTAATTTCAAATACAATAGTAAACATCATTTAATAAATATATTATAATAAAATAACTATTTTAATTGACAGACGAGTAACTAAAAGGGAACGGAGAGAATATACACTCCACACTTTTTATCATTTTTTTTTTAAAAAAAAAGATTCACGTTAACTAAATCTTTTGTCATTTTTCAGTTGAAATTGAAGGGATATATAAACACCAAATATTATTATTATATTATTAATAGTTAGCTTCTCATTTTGCCAACTCTACGTATACTATATATGTCGGTATGTTGTCGCCTTTCTGTTTTTGCAATGATAAATAATGATGCATAAAGTGTTATGTACAAATGTTGAATGTTGATCAAGGGCGGCTCAACCCTTTAGGAGAAAAGACGGCCGCGCCTAATACCCCAAAATTTGAGGGGCCTATTTTTGTTTAGTAATAATTATTACAAATTTTAAGAAATATATTAAATACTATTTATAGAAAAAAGAAAAATTTTATATAAAAAAATAAAATGCAAGGCCTCCATTTGATTTTTGCCTTAGGCCATATATTTGCTTGAGCCACCCCTGATGCTGATGATGTCGTTCTATACTTAATAAAAAAATAAAAAACAAAAAAGTTACTTATATTCGGCTGACAAAATATTTCATGTATGTTAAGACATACTATATGCTTAATTAGAATAGCCTTTGGTTATAAATTTTAGTAGTAGATTTTTTTTAAAAAAATTATTTAAATATTTGTTTGATCATGAAAAATTAATCAAATTTTAAAAGTATAGATCAAATTAATTTTTAATGGATCAAAAAATTAGGTAGATTATTTTTAATGGATCAAAAAAATTTAAAAAGAAAACTATTTAAAAGAAATAAAAATAAAAAATAATGTGGCCCTTTGTTAAAAAGTAATGGCATGAATGAACTAATTTTGTAATAATAATGACATAAATGAGCCTAATTTTTAATAAATGACATAAATAAATTATTTCTGATAGTTGAGTGCATATTTGAGTTTTTACTTTATTTTATATTAGCAGTAAAAACTACTCCCTCATTACTTAAATTAAATATCATCTCTCCATTCTCTCTCCTTAGCTTCGACGTAAAGGAGCCCTTCTCCTCTCTATTGTTTTTTCAATCCACAAACTTTCTGTTACAGGTAAACACAATCCCCCTTAGCCTCTTCATTTGATTGCAATTTAGATCTTTATATTAATTCATTCCTTTGCATTCTCTTTTTCGTTCCGGGTCGACCCGGTTTAAGATCCACACTGAAATCTCAGATCTAGTTTAGCATTAGCTTTTTTTTGGTTTGTTATTGACGTAATTCTGCATATAGATGTGATATTTTAGCTCTTATCATTGTTTTTCATGTGTGCGTCTCGGCGATCCGCGAATTGGTGGGTTTATCATCCGCAAATCGCAACCTGAATTGGGGGAAAGCTGCTTAGAAATTAGAATCGGCCACTTTCGATTCAAAATTGTATGCAGGTTTACCGAAAAAATAAGTAAAATAGGAAATAGAAGGAGAAAAATTGTTAAGTTTATATATATATATAGAGAGAGAGAGAGAGAGAGAGATTTGATTCAATATTATATTAAGGTATACAGAACAAATGAATAAAGATGGGAAATTTAAGGAGAAAGATTGTTGATTTTATATGTATAGATTAGTGATAGAAGGTATTTAACAGTTTCGATTCTATATTATATTAAGGTATACTGGATAAATGAGTAGAAGTAGGAAATTGAAGAAGAAAGATTGTTTCTTTTATATGTAGAGATTAATGCAAGCAGAGTTAACAGTTTCGATTCAATACTATGTTAAGGTATACCGAACAAATGATTAAAAGTAGGAAATTGAAGTGGAAAGATTGTTTCTTTTTTATTAGACATAGTGCAAACTCTGTATGAGAACCTCGTATGCTAAGGATACTGAGGTAGACACATTGTATTGAGCATGGAGAAGCATAGGGAACCTTAATTTTGCACTTGGGGGCCGCTTGATTTCCCCTCCCTGAGTGGTATATCGTGTCTTTATGTTAATTGATTCTGACTACTACTCTTTGAATTTTCTTTTTTTTATATATATATAAATTTATATCTCTAGCTTTCTGTCTATGTCATAAATTTTTGAGTATGGGTCTAGTTTGTACTGCTAAGATGAGATTCTCATATAGCAATTGCGTTTTGCTGAAGAGTTGAGTGTTTATTAGGCAATAAGCACGGAAGCATATAATTTATGGACTTTTGTACTGCTGCAAAAGGGTCTTATTGAAATGTTACCCTAGGATCAATTTTGTTGTAGTTACTGTTATGCTTTGTCCTGTTGTCTGCAGTATTTTTCCATGGCTCCTCCACTCCTGTTATTTTGCTTTTTTCATGTTGTCTTTAATATTTTGTCGTGGCTTCTCCACTTCAGTTATTTTTCTTTGTCATGTTGTCTTTAGTATTTTGTTGTGGCTTCTCACCGTCATTTGTTTCCCCCGGCCTGCTTTGATATGATTCTTCTTGATACGAGGGCATATTAGAAACAACCTCTCTACCATCCAAGGTAGGGGTTAAGGTCTGAGTACATTTATCTTGGTGTTGTTGTATTATTGCCCGCTAACAAGAGAATCCATTTCTTCTCTTGGCTTAGCATGGGAAGCTATTGAAAATGCTCTTACTTTTCCACTTTCTTATTGTTAGAGGTTCAAAACAGTTGATGAATGTTACGCTAAAAAGAATGCAGAAGCAACTTTAATATTTATTATTCTTCATCAAAAAAACTCATTTGAGGTAGTGGTATGGACTGCGTACACTTACCTTCCCCAGACCCCACTTGGTGGGAATATATTGGGTATGTTGTTGTTGTTGTTGATTCTTCATCAAAAAACTCTAATTTTATTAGGGAGACTAAGAATTCTTATCAAGGCAGCTTAAATAATTATTGATGAGAACAGCGAGTGATAAGTACTGGGGTAGAGGAGAGGATATGGATTTGCACCTTTGGGCCCATTGACTATTTACTTAATAGTTGGTTTTAGTTTCTCAAATACTTTTCTGTGTACTTTGTTGCCTCAACAATCTTTTTTGACTATCTTTATAGGGTTTATGAATTAAGCTGCAGTCATTTCCCAAAATAATCATTCCTATCATGCATAGATATATTGGATCAATTGAATGCATAATACGAGTCATATGTCAGCTAATCTGTTTCGAGTTAGATTCTCTGCCTCCTCAAATCAATGGCTACTTCCATTTAGTGACTTTTCACCTATATAATCCTTCTCCTTTTTCAAATATCACATGTTCAGTGATAAACCAGTTGTCTTCTCTTCATGCCGCTGGATTTATGATAAAGGAAGATTTCTCCTTTATCTTTCTCTCTGGTGTATTGAAATGAACAAGCTTAAAAACCATGACACGTGAAAGCTCTTAATAATATTTTCTATTAAAGATTTGAATTTCCAAAGATTAATTCACCCGAAGGCTGTTATGTTATTACTTTTTTTTTTGCTGTATACATATTTTAGTTAGTTTAGTTGCTTGAGTTGCATTGTTCTTGGGCTTTGCAAGAGTTCTCTCTTCAAAAGTATATCTTTTAACTGACATATGTACTAACATAAGATCTGAGCATAAATGCAGGAGCTGTGGGATATCAGTAGCAGTGAGAAAATGCCAGCACAGAAGATTGAAACCGGTCACAATGACACAGTTCATGATGTTACTATGGACTATTATGGAAAACGTGTGGCTACAGCATCTTCTGATACCACCATAAAAATAACTGGTGTGGGCAGCAATGCTGCTTCACAACACCTTGCTACTTTGAGTGGTCACACGGGACCTGTTTGGCAGGCCGCCTGGGCTCACCCCAAATTTGGCTCACTACTTGCTTCCTGCTCCTATGATGGTAAGGTAATAATCTGGAAGGAAGGCAATCAGAATGAGTGGACGCAAGCTCATGTTTTTAGCGACCACAAATCATCGGTTAACTCCATCTCATGGGCTCCTCATGAACTTGGGCTTTGCTTGGCTTGTGGTTCTTCTGATGGTAATATTTCAGTGCACACTGCTAGGTCAGATGGTGGTTGGGACACTACGAAAATAGACCAAGCTCATCCAGTTGGGGTAACATCAGTTTCATGGGCGCCATCAATGGCTCCTGGTGCTTTAGTTGGTTCAGGTGTGCTTGAACCTGTTCAAAAGCTGGCATCTGGTGGATGTGATAACACTGTGAAGGTCTGGAAGTTATATAATGGCAGTTGGAAGATGGATTGCTTCCCTGCACTTCAAATGCACACTAACTGGGTGAGAGATGTAGCTTGGGCGCCAAACTTGGGACTCCCGAAGTCAACAATTGCTAGTGCTTCTGAGGATGGTACAGTTGTCATATGGACTGTGGGGAAGGAGGGAGATCAGTGGGAGGGCAAGGTTCTTAACGACTTCAAATCTCCTGTTTGGAGAGTCTCATGGTCTCTAACCGGAAACTTGTTGGCAGTTGCTGCTGGGGATAACAATGTCACATTGTGGAAAGAAGCTGTTGATGGGGAGTGGCAACAGGCCTCCACTGTTGATCAATAGAGTTGGAACTTGAAAGTAATAGAATTTTAAGTTTTTTGTCTTTTCATTCTACCATCAGACCTTTTTCCTAGCTGAGTGAGTTAGCCCTTTACTTGAGAGGACTGTTTTACTTTGATCTGATTCTTCTCCTCCTATTCAGTATGCATTTGATTTTACTTAAGCTAGGGGAGTTGGAACATGTAGAAGCTCATAAACCTTTTTCTTGTCTGGTCTATTTTGTATGCCTTTGTTGTGTTGCATTTTGAATATACATTCCTGTTCTTATGCCCCTGGTTGATTAAATGTGTTAGGTTTAATGAAACGACCACTTTTTGTACACGACATGACCCCCCTCCCTGAATTTAAATTGGTAGGGGAAAATATGAATTATTGAAAACCGTCGAATATTACTTTCATCTTACTAGTGTCAACTGCGTGATCCACTTGAGTTTGGACTGGATTAAATTTGGAGAACACTATTTTAGAATTACCTAACAAGAAGTGAAATTCAAGAGATTTAAATTGAATTATTTGCCACAGACATTAAAGCTCCACAATATGTGAGAACTTTCTATCTCTTAGACATTTTTATTAAACTAGTTTAGGATATTTGCTTAAATAGTAAAGATGAATATAATAATTAAATTTAATATCTTTTGAGCATGTAAGCAATAACAAAATAATACGATAATAGAGATATCAAAATAATACAACTAAATCTAAACTTTACATAAAAAAATTCTTAAAGCCGACCGGCACACAAAAAATTCTCAAAGCCGATCGAGATTCATCAACGAACTGTAAACTACCACAAAATAACAAACTAATAAAGATATTTCGATGATACAATTAAACCTAACTTCACCTAAAAAAAATTTCAAAGTCGATCCACATTCATTTAGCATCTGTAAATTAAAATAATATAATAAAATAATAAAGATATCAAAACAATACAATTAAACCTAACCTTTACACAAGAAATTCTTCAAAGTCAACTGACATTCGTCTACGACTATAAACTATAGAAAAACAATATAATAGTGGTCACAAAGCTTCGATTTTAATCCAACTAATTCTTGTCTAAGCAAAAATTTTGACCCTAAAAATAGTTTTGAATGAAAACAAAGAAGATATATACATACGCACATTGTGGTGAACACTTTATGGTCATCTGCTCATTGTGTAATAGCTCGCGAACCATATAGAAGATTTAAATCGCACTACACTAATCTCGTATGCTGAGTTTATGACTGAACGACAGATGGAGGTTGATTTTAATAAATGTTTGATCATAAAGTTTTTGGCTCTAGTTGAAACTAGTGAAGTTAAAGTTGTGTTTAATTAATTAGTAAATATTTTCTTTACAAATGAAAGGAAAGAGCTTTATTTGAAATTGAGAGAAGGGTGAGATCTATCTTTGAACTATTTAAAATGGAATAAAAATATGTTTCATTTGTTTTTTTGCTTAAAAATACCTCTTCATTCATTTTTTGGTTAAAAAATATCCCTCACCTTAACGGAGTGCCACCAAGCACACCACGTGAAAAAAATTATCACATGACCTCTCCACATCAGCATCTCATTTACATAAAAGGGTCAAAACTATTCCTGAACTATTCAAAATGGAGCAAAAATATTTTTCATTTATTTTTTAGCTAAAAAATACCCTTCATTTATTTTTTTAGCTCAAATATATCCCTAAATTTATTTTTGACTCGCAGATACTTCTCACTTTAATGAAGCACCACCAAGAACACCATACGAAAAAAGTTGTCACATGACCAGTCCACGTCAACATCTCATCTAATACTCAGCCAAACCATTTAATCCAAATTAATAAGCCATTTAATACCTGTACTCGATACATCTTCAAAACATTCAAACTATCTTCATAAGTAAAGTGTAAAAATCGATCCACCCTTCATTTAACTTGAACTCTCCCCCAAAAAATGGATACAGTCTAGTGATTTTGAGGGAAAAAAAAATTCTTAGTACGTGGGTTGAAACTTGATTCGTCTTTATCATGTCGAAGAATATGGGAGGGTGAACCTCATATACTAAGGACTTTTTTTTTCTTCAAAATCTAGCTTGCATCAGATTTTTTGGGAGAGTTTCAAGCGAAGGCGTGTTGAATTTTTTTAAGACGAACCAGTTACATTTATTAAATAGGATGTTAAGTTGAATGGTTAAGAGGGTTGGTTAGGTATTAAATTGGATACTGGTGTGGCCCGATCCCGTAGTAAATTTTTTTCATATTGCATGTTAGGTGTCACTACATTAAAATAGATGTATTTGTGAGCCAAAAATAAAGATAGGGGTGTTTTTGAGCTAAAAAATAAATAGAGGAATATTTTTGTTCAATTTCGGATAGTTCAAGGATAGTTTTGATTCTTTTTTATAAATGAGATACTGACGTGGATTGAATATATGATAATTTTTTTTTACTCATGGTGTGCTTGATAACACTCTGTTAAATTGAGGGATATTTTTGAGTTAAAAAATAAATAAAAGGGTATTTGTAAGCTAAAAGTAAATGAAAGAATACTTTTAAGCAAAAAAAAATAAATGAAAGATAATTTTACTCCATTGCAAATAATTAGTATATTTTTGTTACTTTTCTCCATGAAATTTATGAGAATGAAATGGGGAACAGTTTGAAACACACATTCAAATTCGAAATTCAAACTCCAAATATGAATTTAAAAAGTTTAATAACCTAATTTAAAAACACTGTAAAAATTTATTTGGGGGCATAAAATGAGGAACGCGTTAAAAGAAATTTACAATGCCCGCCAAATATCATCCATTTCCCTCTTTTCTTCAAGCTTCAGCGGTTTATCTCGAATTTTCTTAGGGTTCTTCTTCGATCCCATTTCATTTTCCGATTACAGAAAAGCCTAAAAATGTCATCATCAGTTCATACTGAAGATTCCCAATGGAAAAACCCTAGCATTTACAGCCGCAAGGACAAATCGCTCGGTCTCCTTTGCTCCAAGTAATTACTCCTTTTTTTTTTTGCTGCATTTGTGTTGTATGTTTGCGATTTTTAGGTGTTAATTCGATCTTAGAACGAGACGGATTATGTGAAATGTATAGTAAAGTATACTAGTTGTGCTTGAGTAAGTGATAAATTATTAGAGAATGTTGATCCACGAGGAATTTTAGGGTTTAAACTTATTTTGGCTTTAGGATGAGGAAGAAAGTAAATTCTGTATGGAAACAAAAGAAAACTCTCTATGAAGCCAAAAGTAAACACATACAGAAGTAAGTTCAACATTTACTATAGTTTTAATTTTAATCATGTATAAATAGTGTAATTTTCTGCCGAAGGGGATTTCTCTTACTCCTTAAGCCCTACCCGACTCCACCTCTTTTATGCAGCACAGGCAGATCTAGGATTTTGAATTTTATGGGTTCCTACATTGATTTCAAGTTAATATATGATAATAATTGGGTTCAAAGTTAAATATTTATAAATATTCTGTGAATAGTTAGTAGTTAGTATGTATATATAAGATCTGAGCAAAAACTACTAGATTCTTGTGAACCCACAAGCAACATGGATCTACCCTTACTAAGAAAACATGTGTAGACTCGAGGGTACTAGTGCTAGTAGTTTGATGGAATCCAAATGAACAAACTTAATTCATAGACATTAGTTTTGTATACTTACAAACTCAAAAACACTCTATAATAAATTTAACAAAACCAAGAGAAGTTTATTAGATATCATCATGAGAATCAAAGAAAAAGAATGGAAAGAGAAAGGCCTGGATTGAAAATGAAGGGCTTGATCCTCTCTTTTTTCTTCGTTTCCTCTCTTTGTGAGCTTCCTCAAGAGGTTCTCTTCGACTCAACAACAGACCTAGTGTAATTCCACAAGAGGTCTAGGGTGGGTAGGGAGGCTGTTTTCCATAGACCCGCACCTCAAGTAAAAGCATTCCAAAGCAACGGGAATGAAGAAGCCACAACAGATACTAAAGAAAGTATGCCAGAGCATTCTTACAGAGGAACAATAACTACAACAAGATAGTACGATAATCGAAGTACAAGAAATAGAAAAGCTCTAAATATGGTCATGACCTCCTTGGAGTCAATTTTTATTGGAACCTTCATGTTTATAGAATGCAAAGAAGACCTTTTACATAGCAGCTTAGGACCTCTCGCTGCCTTAATTTGTTGGAGGGGCACAGAAGTGATTTTCTAGTGCAGCAGCTCTAAGCAACTATTTTGCAAATCTTATTTTCCAGCGCAGCAGCTCTAAGCATCAATTTTGCAAATCTTTAGTAAATTGGCCATGTCTCTTTGTAGGAGTTTTATCATAGTTCAGCTCGTTGGAAAATTTTGCATATTAATTGTTAAAGATGAGAGATTATATGGTATATTGATTTATGATCTTTACCAATTTTTTGGTTTCCTTCATCTACAAAGTTAGATAGAAATGTGTGGAAGAAGTTGATGAAATGCCTTATAACATAGAAATTTAAGTAAAAAGTTCTGGATTTTTTCACTATAAATCAACATATCATCTTTATCATTACTTTCTTGACCTGATAAGTTCTGTACTATTCAGTTTCTTGAAGCTGTGTGATCGGGAAGGTGTGGACACCGTTGGTTTGGACAATGCTGCAGATAAATTAGGTCTTTGCCCCGTCTTCTCTTCCACCAATCCCCATATTATCTTCCAACCATGTCAACGCGAATGTGCAGATTTCTTCTCGCATGTGTTCACACAAAATCTTTTTGTGGTTGTAGGTGTCGAGAGGCGTCGCATTTATGACATTGTCAATATTTTGGAAAGTGTTGGGGTAACTCTTTATCTTTTCATCTTCTTCTCATTATCTTTATATGATTGAATGACTATGGGAGTTTATTTCAGGTTTTGTCACGAAAAGCTAAGAATCAGTATAGATGGAATGGGTATAGTGCAATTCCTAAAGCAGTAGATTTGCTTAAGGTAGTTGATAATTGATATGCATTTTCCTCGTCTCATATGGATATCTCCCGGGCAATTGATATTATTTGCTTATTTTGTAGAAAGAAGGACTAAAAGATCTGTCCACTGCCTCCTCCACTTGCCACAATGTATCAAATGTATGTACACCATGTTTCTTTCTTTGTCCACCCTTCCCCACAACAAGCCATCTATATAGGGTGATTTGGAGTGGGACTGTAACAGTTCAAGTATAGATATCTCTCACTAGTTCACTCAATTAGTTACTTTGATTTGCTCAGCGATTGCATCTTCTTCTACTAGGTCATAGCTTGTAACCATTCAGATGTTAAGGAAACAGGAGAAGGCAATACTTCTGGCTTACATAAAATTGGTAAGTTCTTCTTGGTAGGTGTGATGGTTGTGGTTTTTTGAATTGAAATTTTTTTCTCTAGTGGAGGGAACATTATTCAAAAGAACTGCTGGATATCATATATCACATTCAATATTTAGTGAGACTAACTTGAGGTCTGATTATGCAGACAACCGGAAGGAGAAGTCTTTGATGATTCTTGCCCAAAATTTTGTAAAGCTTTTCCACTGTTCTAATGTAAGTGCGACCATACAGATTTTCTGACCAGTTTTCAACTGTTTGCAAGCTAATGCCTTACCCTTCTGTAGGTTGACTTGATCTCTCTTGACAAGGCTGCATCAGCATTGCTTGGTGATATCCACGATCCAATGGCTGTGAAAAGTAATTCATTTTCGTAATATGTTGTTATGTTTAACTTATGATGAAAAATTTGATAGAACTTATTATCTTTCGTAAATATTTTGCAGCAAAGACCAGACGCTTGTATGATATTGCAAATGTTTTTGTGTCCTTGAATCTCATTGAGAAGGTTGGTCATATAATTTGAATGACCAGTAACTGAATATTCTCAAAATAATGAAGTAGATAATTATTTCTTCTGATCTTGATTTCTGCAATACATATGTAGATACGTAGCCCAGATAATGGAAAACCAGTATTCAGGTGGATAGCCTGGAAAGAAAATCGTACGAGTGGGTCCCCTGCAGCTGCTACATCAGATGAGTCAATGAGGAGAACATTTGGGACAGAGATCACAAATACAATTCCCAAAAGATGCAGGGATGATTCTTCATCTGATCTAATGTCAAACGGGCAGGTGAAAAGGTTGAAAGTTGCAAAAGATGACGAATTGAAAGATAAAAATCAGATCTCAGCAGAGCAGCATGATGAACGTGGTACAAAGGATTTTGTATTTGGCCCTTTTGGTCCATCAAGTCTTCCCAAATCAGGAGTTTCTGGAAAAGAAAATTTGAAACATATTCAGAACTTGGAAGATCTGGCATCTAAATACTATCCTCAGTACCAGAATAAGGGTAATTTCTAAATCTCATTTGAAAAAGTTGAAGCTCCTTTTCTTCTAACCATTCCAAGTGGGTTAGGGAAGAGGGGATGACACCTCTTTTGGGCTATATTCTCATATATGTTGGTTCAGAAGTTCACTCAGTTCACAGGCTCCTCATGTTAAGGCAGGATCTCACGTTTGAACTTGTTTCTATTCCCTTCTCCCTAAAGAATGAAAAAAGATATTCATGTACCTTTTTGCGGTCGTTATTTTCCTTTCTATCCTGCACTGATTACACTTCTTTTAAGTCAAGGGTTTATTGGAAACAACCCCTCTACCTCACAAAGGTAGGGGTAAGGTCTACATACATCTTACCCTCCCCAAACCCCACTTGTGGGATTACACTGGGTATGTTGTTATATATACTTAGATGTGCCACTTTTACTGCTTTTAGCCTTTGTTTTGATAAATCAGTCTTTAACTTCTTAATCCCCGAGATATTTTGAACTAGTTGTTAATCATTAAGGATCTTTGGTAATTGGACTTCATAATATTGAGCAATGTATAAGAAATGCCACAAACAGAGAGAACCTTTTATCACCAAGTCTTCTGTTTTTTTGTGAAGATGATAACTCCAATTTGCTTTGGTGCCTTTTTTCTTATTTTATGTTGTATACTTTCCAAGTAAGCATGATAATCTTGCATGCATGCCCAACAGTCTACAACTTGGCTGTGAAAATATTTCTAGGTGCAACTGCTTCTGCCATGTTAAGAGTTACCCATGATAGAGTAGATTTCTTGAATGGAAGTATTTTTATCCAATTTCTAGCACCCAATTCAGCTACTTTTAAGAGTAAATTTTATTTTTCTGTTCATGTGAACATGTGTTCATTATCCCATGTAGTTATTGCCTTAATGAAGAGGTTGAAATGTTTCCATTTGCTAAATGTTACAGCTGCAAGTGAGCTTTTTGCTCATTTTGTTGATGCATGGGAGTCATGGCAGGTTGAAGCTGCCAATGAGCTGCACAAACAACATGAACATTAATGTCATCTTGGATCTTTTTTATTTCAGATGGTATCAAGCACATTCAACAAGGATAGTTCTGACTTCTGATGCTGTTAGTCTCACTTGAGAGATGGTGGTTATTGGTTGAATGTCTCATGCATACATGTATCAGTTGAATGTGCGGCTTTTTGTCAGTGTCTGATAATCCAACACCTGACATTCGGTAATATTTGGTGCCATTGTAGTTCCCAGTTTTATCTGGATGAGTTTCTTGCACGGGTCCATAGGAGACAATCAACGTCTCCTACATGCTTAAATTTGCTGTATGCTTACTAGGTTTTAAATGGTAAATTCCTGTTACCATTGATGTTTGTATCTGTGTTGTAGTTCCCTCGCTCCTTTTCAAACCTCTTAACGCGATTCCAAACTGAACTACTTAATTTCAATGAGCTAAATTAACCGTGTTGTAAATATTATGCACACTTCTTAAATCTTTTCTTGTCATTTTCACTGTATGTAAATCAGAAAGTGAAGTATTTTGCATTTCATTGTGCAAGAGTGGAATATGCAGTATGTTGCCCAACTTATGTTTGATGAGGATATGTAAGTTAAGATGGGATCTGACAAGAGTTTTTACTCTTTATGGAGCCTCGTCCTATATGCACATTTTGCAGAATGGGATATGTACATCTTTAGGGGTTGTTTGGTATGTGAGATAAAATGGATATCCCAAGATTAAATCTGACATTAATTTTATGTTGTATTTTGTTGATGATATAAATTTATTTCAGGAAAACTTGATGTCGACAACCAAACACTGTAAATTTAATCTCAATCTTAATCCCAGATATCCAATCAAACTTGGACTACAATTCCAGAATAATTTAGTCTATGAATCAACTAACCCCTTAAAGTTGAATTGATTGTGACCTTTAGTCCGTTTGACAAACTCAAGCTTGGTTACCCTAGTTAAGTGGGAACCAAGCTGAAGGTTTCTTGATCTTGATCATGTTTTTGGATATAGTTATAAATGTGTTTAGCTCGGTCAACTCAGAGACACGTGCTTATTCAGAAATTTATCCCAAGTTCATTCTAACTCTTGATGCGGTAAATGGTACGCCACGCTTTGATCATACAACAGAACGTCTGAAATGCCAATCCAAAGTAATACTATTCATGCATAAAAGTAAATGACCATCTCTTCCAGAAAACAATAGATGAATAGCATATGAAAAGATGTGCCCTCTCATCAAAAGGAACATGTGGTATAGAATTACATTTATTCAAGTTTCTTTCAATATGTTTTAGGCCCATCGCAAGGCCAGAAAAATGCATTTCATGTCTATCTCATCAATGGAAAAGAAGACAAAAGAATAATAATGTTAATCCATATCAAAACATGACTAGGGGGCATCACTTTGGATCGCTGAAGAAGCCGTTGATTGATGGCATAATCTCTGGAGACTTGTTTCGAACAAACTTCCTAAGAGCATGCTCTGCGTATTTCTCCCCTTCCGAAAAGTTGTCCAGCACTCCTGCAGCCCTGTTTTCCTTGGTCACCCTGAGTTTTTTGCAAACATGAAAACATGGTCAGTAGGGACTAGGGTGTGGGTGTGGATGCAGCTGCATGTAGAGAGCAGTAAGCTACATGTTTAGCAGGGGTCAAAATTCACCCACCTTTCGAAATATAATGTGGTGCAAATAAGGTAAAAACAGTTTTAGTGAAACAAGAGAAGCTTCAAGTGACAAGTGTTGCTCAAAAATTGTTTTAGGTCACACGTTCTAATCTCCGGTATGGCATTCATGCTTTTCTATAATCTCCTTCATAGTATTCCAAACTCTGCCAACAACATACCGAGTGGAATTTAGGGAGGGTAGAGTGTACAAAAGCCTTACCCTTCTCTCGTGGAGGTAGAGAGAATGGCTTCATTGCCTAGCATTGGTTAAGAAGATGCAATTGAATACAACACAACATAAATATGGGTGGTTTCATTGCCAAGCTGATGTTATACCAGTTGATCAACTGATTTGATTTCTACCACCAGGCACCAACAAAGAATCAAATAAAATTGAACCAAGAGTCAATATTAGACCAATTTAACCGTTTCAAATTCTCACATTATGACCTCACTATGTGGGAATACACTGGATATGTTGTTGTACGTAGACCTTAGGAAGATATATGGAAAAACGGATTGAACCCTCGCCTACACAGTGGAGGATTGGACAGGCCACCAATGGAGTTACTTGAAATACCTAAATCAATCACTCAACTACACCTCAATTCTAAGCTATTTGGATGCCGGGTGATCATGTGAATTCTCTATATACATACCCGATCTATTCGAGCAGATCCACTCAATTCAAAATACTACTAACAAACAATTCTAAAATCCACATAGTAACCAAAAACAACTCTAGAAAACACTGATCTAAAACAAAATTTCATCAACCATGCTCTCAATAATTTTTTTCCCCAAAAAGTACATGTATCCAATTAAGGCAGGTTAAATCAAATACAACACAAATTAAACAACGCATAAATAAATATGTATACATCAGAGAAAAAATATGCGCGGACATCACGGTTATCAAAAAAATAAAGAAGAGAAGCGGTACCTGACTTCAGGATTGGTGCAGATATTACGAACCAATTGCATACCACAGATCCCTACAGCAACACCTACGGCTGCAAAAAGCGGATACACCTGTACAAGTACAAAGATATCATCTTCAACTACTCAGATCTAATCGCTAAACCAACGGTCAACAATAAAAGACCAAAAAGTCCATTAACAAAATCGGCGATTTCATAGCAAGTTAAAGGAAAGGGAAGGACAAAAGAGTAAAAAATACCTCGGGCCTCAGCCATCTGCTAATGGTGGAAGAAGCCATAGAGAAAAACCGGGGGGGGAAAACAAGCTAGCTTTATACGAAATTTTTTGGAGACTATTGATGACGACGACGACCTGCCTGTTCATTTTTGCTCCTATTTCGTATTTATAGTATCGAGAAATTCCCCAATTGGCTGCAATTGCGATTTCAATTTACGAAAAGGCCCACAAGCTTTTTAAAACATCCTTCAGGTCTAAATTCTCTTTTCAATTTCTCGAATGAATTGAAAAGTTTTTAAGACAGGAATCTTAACTATATGGGTGGACATTCGATTTGTTTTGATTGTTGAATATCGATTTAATTTTTTGATTTTTGGATTGATTGTTGAATATCTGTTTAATTTTTTGATTTTCGGATTGACGAAAATGAAAATCATAATCAAACCAAAACTATTTTGGTTTGGTTCGGTTTTTACAAATTTGGTTCGACTATTTCGGATTTTTATTTCGATTTTAAAGATTAAAGTAGTGAGCATTTAAAATTGATGATTTTTCAAGAAAAATAATCTTTTTTTTCAGACATATTTTTCATTCCCAAATATAATTAATTCAACACGCATGAAATAACCATAAATATCGACCTCGCTGAATCATCATCGTTGGCGTGACAACAGTGGCCGCACTCGACAGTGACTGCCGACGGCAATGACGAACTGAGCAAACGACTGTCGTTGGCGATGCTGAAATTTCAAATGAACTGACGAACTGAGGATGGTTGAGCACCGCTGCAGCCTTCACGTTAATGTTAGGGTCTAAATCAAAGCAGTATATTAGGATTTAGGGTTACTAAATAATTACAATTTATATATTTATATATTATATCAGATTATATTTTTAGTATATTTACATATATAATAAATTTTATATATATATATATATATTATAATGTATTATTTATATAATTTCAGTTTTTTCGGTTTATTCGATTTTTTTTTTGTAAATCCAAAAATCAAATCATTTAACCAAATTTCTAAAATTTGAAACCGAAACCAATCCGAAAGTCAAAAAACCAAACCAAAATTAAATTTCGGTTCGATTTTTTTATTTTTTCGATTTAAACCAAAATATGTCTCGCCTTAATCTTAACAGCTCGATTAGTTGACTAACTGAAATTTCACATAATTGGTGAGTATTTCCCTTTTTGTTCTAACCCAATATTAAAAAAAAAAATTATAAGGTTTTTAAGAGTTCATGCAATAGTCAAATTGTCACATTTTAACTTCTTTACGAAAATATTATATTTATTTGATTATCTTTTAGATGCAATAAAGAAATGTTGTTGATATAAAATATACAATATAACACAAATTGATTAATCGTAATAATATCATTTATAGAAGTTTGATTTTCTATATGGAGGCTTAGCTATACTATAACACTCTTATGATTTTGAAGTCATGTATATTTTCTTACTTACTTTCTTCTAACTACGTGAAAAAAAAAAATATGAATATTATAAAGGATAAGAAATTACAGAGAATCAATAAACATCATTATAACATTTGATTCGTTAAAAATTAAATTTTCAAATGAAGATCTAGGGTGATATTTATATCAAAAAGTTTAATATTTTTAACTCTTGTTTATATTATTGACCTCGTCGTAACCACAAATGTCTAATTTACATATTTTTCTTTCAGAAAGTTGTACAAACAAAAGAGAGCTACAAATTGATACTCCCTCCGTCCCATTTTACCCGTCCCAAATTTCCTAATCTGGTGTCTCATTTTACTTGTTCTTTTTTACTTAACATTTTTTTTCCATATTTTACCCTGTGCATTAATTACTTTTTCTTTAAATTAAAATATAAACATCATTTAATAGGGGTATTATAGTAAATTAGTCATGTTATTTATTATTTTTCTTAATTGTTGTGTCATCTCAATTTGAGACAGGTAAAATGAGACGGAGGAAGTAATTGCCAACTCATTAACTTTCAATGAAGGAAAAGAAATTAGAATCCATAAATTGGTATCATTTCTAGTAACGTAAGTGTTATGAAACAATATTAAATCTGTAACTGTTCAAATGTTAATCCAACCACGTTTATAACGACCTTTCAGCAATTTCAGAACTGAAATTTCATTTTTCTTTTTTTTTAGGCTAAGAATAACAATCACAACTTCTCAAGGGGCAAATTTGCATACTTTTTAAATTCTTCTAGAAATACATAAAACAAAGAAAAAAGTGGCTCTAGTGGCAACAAAAGAGTTATTTAACAATAATATAAAATGATTAAAAGCATAAGATTGGACCGACCATAAAAATGAAATTCCATATGGGTGGCTCATGTCAAGTTGCAACTTTAATTTCAAAAGATGCATGAACAAGTGGCCTACTTATTTGACCATTTTCTTATTGGCTCTTAATGGTTCAACTAGTATTGTTTTTTATTTTTCCTCCTTTTTACAACTAGGTACACCAAAAAATATGTACGTGTTGACAAGTGACCGATATTTCATAAAATTAATTGATATGCATAAAAATTGATTTAAATATTAAAATTATATTAAAAAATATTTTTTACTAGGGTGGCAGGGGTTGATCTATGTAGGAGGATTGGGGGTGTAGTGGGTGTCACGACACTCGCACTTTTTGGTTGAAATTCTATAAATTTATGTGTATATATGTATCAGTTAAGGTATTATAGTTACGCTTGACACCCACAAAACAAAGTGAGCTGATGGTGCAAGTGATTGAGATTATTGGGGTTTACCCAATAAATTACAGTTAAGCAAAGTAGAATCATTGACCTCTTTTAACAAAACACTTGATGACACCAACAAGGCAAACCTTCATGCTATACCAACTTCTGGTGATATATAAAATTATAGTTTACTTTGTGAATATTGACTTCACTATCCTAAAATATTATACGGGATATATGTTATTGTTCAAACTAGACTGGCACCCGGAGCTTTCAAATTCTGGATCCGCCTCTAGGGGGTATTATTAAGGACACAATTACGATTTGAAGATTATGACTATACCAAGCTATTGAGTTTTAAATAAATAATATGTAAAATATTTCAAGATAAATATAATAGTAGGCATTAAAATTATGAGAAAATACCCAATTATTCCTCTGAACTATACCCAAAAAGGTTATGTCACACCTCAATTTAAAGGGAGTCCTATTATCCCTTGAACTAATTAAAAGTGAAATTTTCACCCCCTTAGTGCCTATGTGACACACACGTGTGCCTACGTGGACACTTCAGTGTGTTGTGCCACGTAAGTACCATATATGCACTAAGGGGGTAAAAATTTCATTTTTAATTAGTTCAGGGGTAATAGAACTCCCTTTAAGTTGAGGTGTGACATAACCCTTTTGGATATAGTCAGGAGGGTAATTGGATATTATCTCTAAAATTATTGAATTTGTTCGAACATGTAAAGAAAATTTTGGTTTTGCTCATGTGTGTTATATTTAGGCTTAAGTCAATGACAGACACTTAAAGTTGTCTTGAAAATTCACTTAGACCACTCAATTAAGGCATGTACCTATCAGGCACCCCAAGTGCTAAAATTGATACCTATCAGGTACAAAATGATGATTTGACAAGGAGAGTGACGCGTGAATAGTAGAATAAATAATATTTTACTTTTTTAAATTTAAAAACTTATATTTAAATTATTTTATTAATATAATTTTTAATTATCCTATATTTTAACTATTTTTTTAAAAGGAAAAGCCCTCCCCCCTCGCAAGTCATCGTCTTCTTCGTAACCCCCCCCCCCTCCTTCCTCATCATCTTCAACCCCCCTTCTCATCGTCTTTAACTCCCACCCTCCCCGTAGCCGCCGCAACTTTTCCCACTCCTTTAGCCGTTTTCTTTTCCATTCAAAGTTTTCAAAGCCATTGCCAAAACCCATAAACCATTGCCGAAAATTAGAGAATAATCAATATACTTAATTTTCTGCAGATTTTTTGAAGCATAAAATTAGAAAAATCATTTATGGGTTCATGTAATAGAACAATTTTAGAATTTTGGAATTGATTTACCGGCGAGTCTCACTGGAAAATGTCTACTGTGTTGTTGCTCTCGTGTGTGTGTGTGTGTGTGAACTGTCAAGGACGACGACTGTGTGTGTGTGAATTTTGTGTGTGTGTGTGAACTGTGTGTGAGTGAACTCTGTGTGTGTACTGTGAAGATGATGATTGGGTGGGGTGGTTTTTTTTTTAAAAAAAAATAAAATTAAAAATCTTATTAAATAGAAAAAATCAGCAATTCCACGTATGTTTTTTGTTGCCATGTATTTTTTTTTAATTGGTTAATTTTGCCACTTCAGGCAATTGTATTACATAGGCTCTATGTCTGTTGCTGATTAGGCAAAAAAGGCCTAATTGGATCAAAATTTGAGTGGGTTAGGGGTCTGATAGGTACAGGCCTTAGTCGAGGGATCTAAGTGAATTTTCAGAACAACTTTCGGTGTCTGGCAATGACTTAAGCGTTATATTTTCAACAACAATAGTAATAATACACCCAATATATTCTCACAAGAAGTCAAGCTGTGTGTTATATTTATTTTTCGGGAAAGGGCCTAAATTGCCTTTCAACTATGTGAAATGGTACAAAAATGTCCTCCGTCTACCTATTGGGCCTAAAACGTCTTTCATATCTACCTATTGGGTTTAAAATGCCTCTCTCACCTATCTATTGGGTCTAAAACGCCATTCTCATCTACCTATTGGGTCTATTTTACCCTTTTATTTAGGCAAATTACATGAAAGGTCATCCTTAAAACTTAATTACATACATAATAGTATTTTTTCGATATTAATTTTTTTTCTACATATATAGCCATTTAAAAAATCAGAAAAGATAATTATAATTCTTAATTTAATTCAATAACTAATTATAAATTCACCTTAATTTAAGAGATATATTTTCAATCTTCAAATTAAAATTGGAAAAGACAATCCTTGCTTTCAAATATTTTTCTCTCTTATATTCAAGATTCAAATATTTTTAAATAAATTAAGTATTTCATTATTTGCTTGTGTATGTTTCATTTTGTTTTCATGTGTGTTAATCATCTAGTATTATTTCATTATCGTGTATTTTTTATTTTAAGATAACGGGTTACTCGTAATTTTTTATGAATAAATATTTATGAAATAACAATCATTATGTTGGAAGTATAGATATATCATGTATTTTTGTTGTATAAATGTTACTAATGTCAAAGTCATATTATTATTATTATTATTATTATTGTTATTATTATTATTATATTTTTTCATATAATTTATAGGATAAATATTCATGGTATATCCATTATGTCGGAAGTACTTTCTTGTTAAATTTTTTTTATTAAATATAAATATATATTTTCAATATTACATGGTATAATTTTGTTATATTTAAAATACCATGTAGCTTTATGGTATAAATATAATTTATATGGTATAAATATATCATGTATTTTTATGGAGGCATTGTGAAAGCAGGCAATAAAAATAAAAAATATAAAATTTTGATATAGTATATAAAAATGAATGAACAAAGGCTTCCATGAAAATAGGCAATAAATAAGAAATATGAAAATTTAATATATAATTATTTTTCTATATATTAGAATATGTTATAAAAGTAAAAATTTTATATGCTATATCTGACAACCAAGTAATACGGCTATGTATATGTAATAATTTTTTAAAATGGCTATTTATATTGTTTTTCTTTCTATTTATCAGATCAATTTAGAATGACGAAAAATTGATATTGTGCACTATTTATTTGGTTAATATTAATAAAAATGATAGAAATTTTATGTAGTTTAATAAAGATAAGTTATGGTATTATATAATTTTTTTCTTAAATAAAAGGACAAAATAGCCCCAATAGATAGACGGAAGGGGCATTTTAGACCCAATAGGTAGACATGAAGGGATTTTAGGCCCAATAAGTAGACGAAAGACATTTTTGCACCATTTTACATAGTTGAAGGACATTTTAGTCCCTTTTCTGTTTATTTTTTTTAAAATGTTTGACTTACCATTTTTGCCACACGACTTAGTTAATATTATGATTAACCAGACCAGGAAATATATAAATTTAACAACATAACAACGACTTCTTTGTTTTTCAAGAATATAAATTATTTTTAATCTATTTCTTTTTCTTTTGGGTTCAAGATGATTGGTATTTGGAGTTGGAAAGAGTAGTTGTTTGGACACTTGAATCAGATTTCTTTTAACTGTATATTGTTATACTTTTTGTTGTCTTATCATTTGATACAAAGTGGTTAACGCCTTTTGCGAAAATTCAAAAATTTATTTGTTGCTTGTGTTATATTATCTTAAATCTCTACATCATAGTCATACTCTTTTGTGCGCATTCGCTTTTAATTTTGTTACTAATACTGAAAATCAAGTAAAAAAGAGCTACTACATCAAGTTTCTTCTATGATTTTTTTCGTTTGATATTGTTAAATCCATCGTTGAATAATGACAAAAAATATCATCGTTAGTTAATTCAGGAGTCTTTTGCTTTCGAAAGTTTGCACCTCAAACCCAAGTCACTTGAAGACATCCAGTTGTTTTAATATGGAATGTATGAACTAAAAACACTTAAAAGGCTAATTTATTCTTTGCACTTTTAATGTTGGCTTCTCCTAATTATAATATGACAAATTAACCAACTTTTGCAAGTTAGGACCCTCATTCCTTTTTGATAGCTAGGTACCTTGTGTATATAGGGATGGCAATGGTGCGGGTTTTTTCTAAATCCTCAAGTTTTAAAACCGCATCGCACCACACCACATTACTTTTAAATCTGCATAAATTCACCTCATATTCATACTCGTGTATACCCACACCGCACCGCTCCATGTTTTTATTTTTTCCTTTTTTTTGAAAAATTCGTAATTCCTTTGAAAATAAATCATAATATTTTTATATCTAAAACTAGAAAATAATAACTAATTTCTATTATATTATTTTTCACTAAAAAATTGTCAAAAAATATCACTTATATAAATAATGATCAAATATTATATTTTTATTAAAATGAATAAAGATATTAAAAAAAATTATAAAATTATTTATTTGTAGTGTTATACATGTCGTTTTAAGTATCATAAAATTTTAAGTAAAGAATACATATAATTTTAGGTATATTCATAAGAATAATATTAATTTTTAGATTTTTTTTAATTCAAAGCCGCATGTACCCGCAATCCGCACCGCACCATTTAAAAAAAAAACTTACTTGAACTTGCCCTGTACCCGCACCGCACCGCATAACTTAAAATTCACATAGCTTAAAACCGGCATCACTCCATTGCCATCCCTACTCGTGTAAGTGCTAAGTGACAAATTGTTAGCCAGAGTTTGTGGCTGCTAATTAAGTGCTAAATATTTCTATACTTTTCATTAAAAATTTTGAGTTCGAATCTTGAAAATAAAATCATTTTAATGAGAGATGTGTTTACCTAAAGTTAGGTTTTTCTTTTGGCATGAATCTTAACTTAAAAAAAAAATGTGTGCTGGATTTTAATAATAGGCACATGATTTTGTTATAATAGTGAGAAACCTTGTTGTCATCACGTTGTAAAACATACTCCTCCGTGTGAAAACGAATGATCTGCTTTCCTTTTTAGTCTACTTAAAAAGGAATGATCTCTTTTCTTTTTTGGCAATACTTTAATTTTAACTTTCCATATGACATGTTTAGAACCACAAGATTAAAGGACATTTTGATACATTTGACACAACTTTAATTTAAGACCACAAGATTCAAAAGCTTTTTTATTTTCTTAAACTTTGTATTAAGTCAAAGTAGGTCATTCTTTTTAAAACGGAGGGAGTACAAGATTAATTTCATAGAAAAATGAGTAACGCAACCTTTGATTGTTAAAAGCATGTGAATTTACAACTGTGATTTTGTTATGCAAATAGTAGTCTTTTGTACTTGTAATTTGTCAAGCAACGTATTGTTTTTCTTTTGTATATCACATGCTAATATTAATGAAAATACCGGTGTTTTCAATTGTTACAGTGAAAATGTTAAATGATTTTCATATCGTTCAACACAAACAAAAATCAAGATTACAGTTTTACAATATAGTCAAACTCTTTCGTCCTTTTTTTTTTTGCTATAAATAAATGACCGTGCTCCATTCATAGTGGTAAAGAAGGAGAGATATAGAAGAGAACAATATATCAATTAACAAAATTCATTTTGAGCATTTTATGCAATTTACCTTTAGCGTAAAATTGGGCAAAATTCATAAATAACATACTTATCCCCTTAATTATGAGTTTCATAGCAACAGTTTCATAATTATATAATATAACAAGTTGTATTTTGTATTTTTGCAAACTGTTGCTACAAAAATATAAATACATATGATTTTTACTGCCCTTATGATCGATATGTATTTTATATTTTTGCAAACTGTTGCTACAAAAATACAAATAAATATAACTACATATGCTACAAAATGTAATTTGATAAAAGTGTTGTTATTTTTTGTAATTTAATACTTAAATGTGCTACTTTATGTATTTTTTTCCTAAATTATATGAAAACTCCACCCACTTTCATTTACCTATATCTTTTTTAGGAAACATCGAATTTGAAGGAGAAAAACATTTGATTCTTTGGTAATAAATAATATTAATAATCAAAACTTCAGAAATCTCAAAATGACAATAATTTTGCTACGTTTGAGAAAAAAAATAATGTACAAATAAGAGTTGTGATGCATGTCTATATATCAAATTACCTTTATTGTAGGTATTCAAAAGTTTAAAAAGTACTTCTAGTAACCTGATATGGAAATATATTTGAATAAATTTACTTTCTGATAGTAGAAAGCTATGTTTGTTGGACCATTTGGTTGATAGGGATTTCAGAACAAGAGCTAGTGTCTATGAGTAAAATGACAAAATCAAAATTAGTGGTAAGGTTCCCTTCACAGCAAAATTTAATCAATTGCCCGTTCACAATAGTTTTCAATCCTTTTCAATAATTTGGGAAAATTATTTGAAACATAAAATTATTATTATTTTTCAAAAATTCAGTTTGAAGGTTTCTTTTTTCATTTTCATTTTAAATCATTCAATAAAAACTAAAAATCACTTCATTTAATATTTATGTTCAGACATAACTCAATTTTTCAATTTAAAAATAAATACTACTTATTCCGTTTCAATTTATTTTTATATATATATATATATATATATATATATATTTTAAATAAATATTTTTTAAAATGGAGTAATTTTTTTAGTTTTAACCTTTCACTTATATGTTTAAAACTATTGACTAAAGTATATTCTAATACAACACTCAATTAATCTATTATTTAAAAACACAAAATTTAATTATTTTATTTATAAAATTTTACATCAAATTAAAACAACATAATATTTTTTTTTTTCAAACTTGAGAAATTCTTGTGTCTAAACGCCTCTAAGAAAATGACCAGACTTTCAAAGATACTGTCCATTTTAGGGAAAGTAGCTCACAACCATGCATGAGGGAATGGTGAATCCGTAAATAAATCAAATAACAAGGGCACATTATCAATCATTTCACAAGCCAACAAAAACACGAAAACGAATTGGGTAGAATGAATGAAAAAAGATGAGGAAGTTAGATAGATAATCGAACGAATACCTGAGAATTTCTCCTTTCGCCGGAGGCATTCAAAGCCACACAAAAAAATCGCCGTCTTTAATGGCTGCCGCCTCAGCTAGGGTTTTTCTCGCTTCCCTAAAACCTCCGCCGCCGCCGCCGCCGCTTCACCTACCGCCTCTGTTTACTCACCACCTCCTTATCCGTCCATTACTTCCTTCACTTTCCGGCGCCGTAGTTTACAATCGTCGGCGGTATCCTGTCAACTGTCTAGTATCTGGAGTAGACGGTGGCGGTGTTTCCGATGACTTCGTTTCTACAAGGAAATCAGGATTCGGTAGTGAATTTAACGTTTTAGCTAATATGCTTAAGCGAATTGAACCGTTGGATACTTCTGTTATAGCTAAAGGCGTTTCGGATTCAGCTAAGGAGTCGATGAAACAGACGATTTCTTCTATGTTAGGATTGCTTCCTTCCGATCAGTTCTCGGTTACTGTTCGGTTTGGAAAGCGTCCTCTCGATCGCCTTATTGTTTCGTCTATAATTACCGGGTACCTAATCTCTTAATTTTAATCTGTGCTTAAATTTGAATACAGTGATTGCCAAAATCTTAGCATTTTGGATCAATTTGGTAGGTATACGTTGTGGAATGCGGAGTACAGGATATCTTTGATGAGGAATTTTGATATTCCGTCGGATAATTTGAAACGATTCAATTCGGCGGAGGAGAATGTGAATTTAGGGTCAAAGAGAGAGGGGATAGAGGGTGGAGAAAGCGGAGTTGGTGTAAATACCTCTTCTGCAGTTTCAGAGACAATAGATATTCAAACTCTTGAGAATTTATCTCCGGAAGCTTTGAAATATGTTCAACAATTAGAAGAGGAACTCTCATCAGTCAAGCAGGTGAAATGCTTTCTCTTTTTAAAGCTATTCAAGCTAGTGTCAGTGGGTGATAATTTGAACTATTTAGTTGTACAGAACACATTTAGTTACTTCAGTAGTGTTCTGTTTATCTGGTATGATATCAATTAAGAAAATTTTGTGGTATTTCTACTCATGTTTATGGATTAATCTAAAAGTATTTTTACCTTAATTAGTATTGTCTTGGAGTAACTGGTAAAGTTGCTGTCATGTGACCCTGAGATCATGGGTTCAGGTTAAGGCTGCGTACAGTAAACCCTTGGGGTTTGTCCCTTTTCTGGGCCTCGCGGGCAGCTGGAGCTATAGTGCACCGTGCTGCCCTTTTACTTCAGTATCATCTGAGATGGTTCCGTTGTTTGGAACTCATCCTCAAATGTCCATCTGATGATTTTTGGAATGCGACTACATTATGGGTTAATTTTGAGAAGTGAAAGAGTTGTCAACCATTGAAGTTACCAAGTTTGTTTGTCTGAAGTGCTTCCCCATTCATGAGTCCTTTCATATAGAAAACTCTTCGTTGTACAACTTACATCATGGTCATTCTACTGCCAAGAGTAGTCTAAGCCAAAGTTATTTGGATGCTTTCATGGTTCAAAGCTTAATTAGTATGAAATCCTAGATACTTTACACATTTGTTAGTTAAGTATGTAAATTCTTTTTGAACTAGTGCTCTCAAAGTAGAAATTCTTAATTATCTTGCTAAAAATAATGACTTAGTGGCTACGCAAAAAAGTTAGTGGATGACGTAAGGTAGTACATTTGTGACAGGTCATTACTTAAGAAAACATAATCATTTAAAGTTTCAGTTGTGCGTTAGTCAAATAAAATCTCATTCAAAGTTTCAGTTGTGTGTAAGTCAAATAAAATCAAATTTCTGGAAGAGTAGTGTCTAAGCCCTGCTTTCTACAGCTTATTCTTGAAGCATGTGCTTAACCGTAGAATAACTTTTAGCTGCAAATTATTTTGATAACAATATAATATTAATGGAACTTGCCAAGTAAGAGTTGGTGCCCAATATATTCTCACTTTGTCTGGGCAGACTAGGTATAATTACATAAAAAAATGTATAAAAATTGGTATAAGACTTAGACTAGCACCCAATAAACCAAGAAGATAGCTGGTGCTTTAATTCCTAGCAGAACCTTAAAACTTTGGGCATCAATATACGTGTTCGAACCTCCTGAGCACCCACGACCCCTAAATCCTGGGTCCATCACTGCCTCTGAAGTGAGATAGAAAGTCTGTTTCCGGTAGACAACTCATCTATTTAGATGTAAACTGGAAAATCAAACCCAAATTCTTTTTAGGTCCCATATGTTGGTCCGCGATTTATTAATAGACAGCTTGCATGTTTGAGTGGCAAATTAGGATCTTATCAGATTGAGCAAGTTAAAGAATCTTCTTTTGTAAACACAGAAGGCCTATGGATGAAGATATTATCAGGTATTTCATACCTCATATCATCAACCATGTTTTGAAGTTTTACACATCTTCTTTGTTCTTTATCCCTGTTTTTTTATTAGTATGTTGGAGGTGAGTTTGTTGCTACTTGCTTAGAACCAAGTTTATCTATACATCATTTGACGAATAGTAATACTTCTGTTTTGTTTATGAAAAATCAGATCTTTGCTTAGATTAACATGCTATACTGTCTGGCGTCAAACGTTTACCAGCTGGCTAATCATGTTTACTTGAACTCGTACTCTTCAATAATTGAGCTTTTGAATTTTTGCCTACATAAGATTGAGACAATGTACCAGTCTCGTTGTCCATTTAGAGGTGTCATTTCCCAAATCATTGTTCATCCACACTAAAAGCTGTACAACTGAATTCCATATAGGATATAATTTTGCTCATCTAAACTGATTTTTTTTTGTTTCTTTTGTTGAGTGGCGCACTGCTATTCTGGTCCGATATTAAAAGTGAAAGCTTCAGTTAAACGTTGTACTGATCCTTCTCTGTTCTTCTCAGGAACTGCATTCCCAGCAACAGGAAAATTTGAAAATGGAGTATATCAACGAAAGTAACAATGATTTGCTGGAATACCTACGGTCTCTGGAATCTGATATGGTAATGTAGTTATTTGTATGTCATACTGTGTGAAGCCCATGGGGTTAATTCCTGATGTGTCTGCTACTGGAACAGGTGACTGAACTATCTAGACCATCATCCTTTGAGGTGGAGGAAATTATTAAGGAACTTACTCAAAACATATTGCAAATATTTTTCAAAGAGGACGAAGTTAACAAAGAAGAAGATCCTAATTTTAGTGGTGTCAAAAACTGCCAAAGTAGCGATGCCGAATTATGCGACACAATAGGCACTTCTCGGGATTACTTGGCAAAATTACTTTTCTGGTTAGTAAAGTGGCATCTCTCTGTTATTTAGTCCTTCATCATTTTCGTTGTGTCACCAACTGTCTGAGGTTTTCTGGGGTATCCTCTTTAGCTTTATCTGAACTGATTTTTCTGAGTAGGGGTCAATAAAGCAACTTTGTGATTGGCAGGTGTATGTTATTGGGCCATCATTTGAGAGGATTGGAGAACAGATTACATCTAAGTTGTGTTGTTGGCTTGTTATGATCTTGGGAAGTACAAAGAGGGATGTACATTCTGCTTCTCTTTTACTCCCCTTCTCTTTTTCTCTTTCTAGCTTAACCATTCCTGTTATTTATATAAGAATAATCCACATATCCTGTAAAATTTTGTTATTGCAATTTGTGAGTAATTGTATGGGAGGGTGTACTGTCGAGAATGATAAATCCATTTCTCAGATCCTCTTTGTCTTGATAGTGTAAATTGATCAAGTACATTAAAAATGATGCATGCAGTCTGCAGCTGATAGTTGATCCTATAACTTGCATTTTCCTTTAAGTAATTCTAATGTACAATAATCAATCGTCAGGTAAAAGCCACCGTGTATAACTTCCTTACTGATCTCCCATCAACCTGTATCAGTTGGTTGCAATGCAAGTTTTAGAGGACTATCAACAAAATAAAACATTCAAAGAAAGACTCTCATTGTGCCCTGCATGATGGAGATTATGTTGGGGTTCTTAAACGTGATGGACAGTATGGATCATTTCAATTTTTTTGTCTGAACTTGAGTGTAGGTTGAAAGAAAAGTGTTCGCACTTCACCCAGGACTTAAAAATGGTTGGTGAAAGGTTTTGTTGACCAAAAAAAGAAGGGAGGTATGCTACTTCGTTCTGCTATACCAGTTAGGGGTTTATTTATTGGCTGATGGGGTTAGGTGGAACTATAATGATAGTAGCATGTTTTAGTTAGTGGGAGTATTGTTAATCTTAAAACTTCATTTTATATTTGGTGTCAAGATACAAGCGATCTAGACTGAGCACTTCTCAACAAAACTATCTTCCCTAAAGCACGATAAATGATGCATCAGTTGTAACTAATGTATTTTTTAAAAGGAAAAGACTAAGCACGAAATAATACTTTATACTTGACAGTAAACACATCGTGTCAAATGTAAAATGATGCATTAGTTGTGTTCAAATAAATGGTGGTAGATCTTCATCTCATAGGCAGATCGTTAGCAACAATAAACTTCAATTGATTTCTAAATGTCTCCTTGAATTGATAAATAGGCAGAGATTATTACAAAAGAAATATGCTACACCTCATAAAATTAACCATTGCATCACAATAACAATAACGATTCACACAGACAATATCAAAAGAATACTCTTTATCACTAAAATAATGAACGAATAATCGCTTTAAACAAGTCGTTTGCTCTTTATACACAAGAAAAATCTCTCACAGGGCACTCATCAAAATAGTCCCCGGAAAGTACTACTGGATGAAGTTCTAACTTCTTCCCAATGCGGGAAAAGAATCAAAGAATTTTCGCTAAGGAGTTTCAACTTCTATACACCGATGCATAAACCATCACTGCTGTTGCAGGTCAAAAGAATCACTTGAGCTGAGTCTATACAGGTCATAAGGTTCCCATAAAAGATCAACAGGACAAGGATTCCCTTGATCAAGCCTAACCCAAGGTTTCCCCTTACCACTCCAATGCAACAAACTAACTGGTCCTGGATGCAATGTTCTACAACTATTCACCAAATTATCTCCACCAAGTCCATGTTGATTCCATCTATGATCAATTCCTTCAATTTCACCTCCAAACACCAACATAAATGGTGGCAATGATCCCAATTCATAAATCCTTTTCTCCTTGTGTATCTCCATCCATCTCTCGATCTTCAACGTATAATCTCCCTTTCTCCATTTCCCCAAATCCATAACCATCACCCCTGTATTAAAATAACAAGGCCTTTTCCCTTGAAACACCTTCGATAATTTCGTGTCAGACCAAAAGTTGTCACTGAAGTATTTTGTGAAATTAGCATGACAGTATTCTGGAGCTCCAATAATTCTCGAACCAGTTAAAGAAATAGACCATAACTTCTGAATATCATCCACCAAAACAACATCAGAATCAAGATATATAACCCTTTCAACGCACGGCTCGATAATCTCAGCTAAATATGTTCTAGCATAGTTCAATGGATTATCAAGCGCTTGACGAATCGAAGACGATATCGATTTCTTCACTCTAAATTCATCAAAGAAGTAAACTTTGAAACTCAAAGAAGGAAATATAGACTTCACCATCTCTGTCAGTTCTTGAAAATCAGAATTAATTGATGCCACGAAATGGAAGTAAACATTTTCTGGACAAGAAGTATGCTTTAGCACAGAGTGAACAGCTGCTATTGAACCTCTAAAATACTGCGAATCAAGAGTCATAGCTACATGTATCAAATTTGGGTCACAAATCAAATAATGTGACCCTGTAACTGGACATTCTTGGCTATTACGATACTCTGGAGATTCAACGTATCTTAAACTCCCATCGATATTTGCATTTCTGGGTTTTTCAAGAAAACTTCTGATAGCACTTGCCGGAACTACAAGCAGATAAACAACTGATACAAATAGTAAAAAGATGAGCTTTTTAGAAAGAACCATAATGTTGAATCAAATCAAAGGGAAGAAGAAGAAAAGCAAAGAGCGTTTGTTAAAGTAAACGCGTTAATGATTTGTGAGAGGTTGAGAGTATATAAAGAAGTGAATATTTTGGACGAGTATTTGCCTTATTGGTCGTATCGCGTTGTTGGGAATTGAAAAGTTTTAGGAAAATCATAAACGCGTTAGTAGAATATTTTTATTATAGAATTGGTAATGAATCTCGAAATACAATTGTTATATGTATAGATTTTGATTAATCCCAAATTATGAGGGAAATGTTTTCCTAATATTTTAAAGGAGAATATTATCCTTTACTAAATTTATTAGGACATATGATTTTTTTTTAAAAAACAAATATAGAAAAAAGCAAAATATACATTAATATTTTATGATTCTTCTGGAACTATGGTTTTTTTTAATGTTGTTTCGAGGAACCTGAAGGGACAACAATGTTTGGTGTTAGGTTCGGTCCGGTTCTGTGAATCGGTCCATGCATCAATGTGAGAACATGTGACCACGTGCTCTGTACCCATTGGCTATAATTTCTATGCATAATCTATTAGACTTTAAACTTGACGTGTTTTATTTGGTGCCCATTTGATCGAATTAGAGTTAGACCTAACGGATCCTTAGAACAGGACATTTTGATATGCTCGACTTTTAAGCACGGAGGCATGAGCAAATCTAAATAAAAATAAAAATTGAAGAAGTCAAAAAGTCAAAATCTCCATCTCAAATTACTCTTTATTACTAGCATTGAATTATCAAATCTTGAAAAATGTTGCAAAAACTTTGATAATCCTACAAACCTATTATCCATGCAAAAAGTGTTTTGGTATCAGTCATATAATAATTCCATTAATATTGGAACTAACAACATGACATAATTAATAGGGGCAAAACGGTAAATTTACATTACAATTATTGTTTTCTTAATAGCTGTGTCATCTCAATTTGGGACGGATAATTTAAGACGAAGGGAATATTAAAAATAATTTTAACCATAAATGCAATGCAATTGCATGTCTAAATTTGACTTTGACAACCCGAACTTGAGTCCATGAGGGTTTCGATATAACAAGCCAACTTCAAATCTTCAATTACATATGTCTAAAGTTGATTTACGTAAGCAATATCTAAATTTCAAACAAAAGATACAACTTCTGATTTTCTAATTTCACTGTCATATGTCTGCAGAAAAATCTTGAATGGCTAGCTTTATAAAAGTATATGAAGCTAAGCCATGACACAAATAGGAGTCTAAGAATAGAATAGACCAACTATATAAGCACTTGCCCATGTAAGTGTGACCTTGCATCCTAGATGTTTTTGCTCATTTTAGGACAACACAATGAGTTATAACTATACAATCTTTGGAATAATTAGAAATTAATCCATTTATATTATGTTTGATTTGAAGGAAAATTATTCCTTACTGGCATGCAGTCAAAATACGTGAGCTTTCTATTATACCTATCGAGTTCACATGCACCCTGGGTGGTTCTGTTTTGTCAATTCCATATATTTTATTATAGGAATAAGAAAGGTTAATGGAACAAGTAATAGATGTTTCCTCATATAAGAGTTTGCACCAAAAGAATAATACTCCCTCCGTTTCATTTTATTTTATTTGGCTCCTCTAGATATTTTATTTTACTTGTCCCCTTTAATAAATCAAGAAAATTTTATTATTATTTTTTTCTATCATAATAACCTTAATGTTAAATAATTACATAAAATAATAATAGTCAATTTTTTTTGTGAAGAACTACCAATAATTACATAAATAACTACCCTTAATTATGTTACTATATAATTGTGCCATTAGTTGAGGGATAATTTTAAGTCTAAAAATCAACACCAGAGGCACATTTTGATCTAATAGATGGAAGGTGAACATTTTAAGATTGTTTCTAATAAATTGAAACATTTTTTATCCAATAGGACGGGGTGACAAATTTGATTTAATATGTAGAAGAACATTTTTGAGACATTTTCTAATACGTTGAGGAAATTGAGTTTATTTTTCTCGTTGTCCATTTCGATCTGACTCTTGCTTGTAAGCACAGCCACGTTCTATTAGATTTTTATTGTGCCAATCGAGTGAACAGAAAGCATCAAACAAACAACAGTGACAGTTTTTTAAGTCCACACACAACCTCCCGTGTCCAATACCCGCATCTCTAATTAAACAACAACAACAACATGCCTAGTGTATTCCACATAGTGGGGTCTGAGGAGGGTAGAGTGCACACAGACCATACCACTACCTCAAATAAAATAGAGAGGCTGTTTTCGATAGACCCCCAACTTAGGACTGATAGCAGTATAACAAAACATATTCATCCTATTGCAATCCTTATTGATAATGATAGTAATAGCTTACCACCTCAGATTAAAACCCCGACGAGAGAAAATTGCTCTCAAGTTGGAGAACCTCTATTGATTCAACAGTTACTAAGCCTCAATTCCAAAAAAAAAAAAAAAAAGATTACATGTTGGAAATACTAAGGGAAAAAGTAAAGAACCAATAAACAGATGAATATTTTGAATGAAAAAGCCTTGTTGATAAGGCAATAAACCTTCCATTTTTCAGCAAAAAGTACAGGAATCCAAATGTATGTTCTGTACAAAGCCAGGACAAACAAACCCCACTGTAAACCCTTTTCACCTATACTAGATTCAACTGATTTTTCACTATCTCTTACATAATCCAGGAAGGCTAGCTGCTAGAGAACTTGATCAGCTCACAGAGACACTAGCACAGAGTTCACCGCCAAGGAGGAAGTGCGATGTTGCTCCTTTGTGATCCCCAAGTGAGCAGATTCAATTAACAAAAGCTTACAAGAAACAACTTATGGCGGAAAAAACATATTTACAAAAGAATGGCTCAAATGCCATTGACATGTGCTTACAAGATAATACACTTTAACTGAGAGACCCTCACTCATGAATCCTTGTATCTTAGAGTGAAGTTGTTCAAGAGAATGCTACCATCAAAGTATTAGACCAATTTCCCAAGTAGTTGGACCGATAACCCAAGCAGTACCAGAGTACAAAAACCTGTTGGAGTCAGCTAGAAAAGATGTTCTTTGAAGTGACACTAAATCCCATGATGTGAGTTTACTTTAAAGAGATGGTCTAAACCTTGTTGAACGTCCTGGTTAGCCAAGAGAGGAGCCATTGTGCGTTCCCCCGCACATCTTGATTAACAAAGATTCAGAGAGAAGGCCATGCATCATCACAAAGACGTCAGAACACGATGGAACCGTTCTACTCTAGCCTGGTACTGACGAGACAATCTGCCGGCAGAAACTTTTCTTCTTTTACTACCCCCGCGGAAAAAGAAGTCCTCTGTGTCAAGCACATAAGATATCTGCAACGATTTATCATATCATGTCAAATAAAGAATCTTCAATCAACTATTATAAATATTTTTTAGTAAAAGTAGTACAGTTGGGAACTAATGAAGTGGACAAGAAATCAGGAAACGTAATGACTTGATATTCTTATTATCTTGACCAAGGACTGATACATAAAAGCAAATAAAAAGTTCAAGTGTGAGCTTGTTGGTGTATAATATAGCACAGATAGCTTGTGAAGGAGTGCACACAACTTCAGGAGGCTTATAAAATGTTACGATTATAGTAGATGGCCGAAGAAGAACCCATTTACCTTTGATGAATTTGAAGCCATCTTGCATTCCAGACCATTTACAAGAACAACATGTTCCATTGCCAGGCCCAAAGCAGTTGATTCATCAAGGTCGGCATGTTTCCTCTTATTTCTGCAGATTATGGATGCAAAACAATCAGATATGGAAACCAGTGACAAGTCAAATTAGCACCCAATCACAGAGCAGACTGATTACCGCCTCCAACACTCTCTCTAAAAGAATCTCTGTCCACTTAGTTTATTTATATAATATCTACTTCGTATAGAATCACGCTATTTCAATTCTCATGGCGACCAGATTTACTATATAATTAATGTTATTGAGTTGAAGATGGGCACAAGCAGAGAAGCAAATAGGAGTGAGTTTGTTTCACCAACATCATAATTCATCATACAAGTGCTAAAGTAGGAAAATCACATTGATACAGACTAGCAGAGACATAGGTTGGAGTCTACAACCCACCACCTCAAAGCAATTGATATTTTGGGTCAGCTATTGGAATGCACTGCATTTCTAGATTTGATAGAATTAATGTCATTACCTCTTCGACAGAACTAAAGTCTGGTAATACTGACATGCACTGCATTTCTTAACTGAATATTATACAGTTACCTAATTACCTCTTCAGCAGAACTGCAGAAGACTCCTTTTTCCCATGTTTAACCGACAGATAATCATTGTGCAGATAACCTGCAAAATTGGGATCTACAGCAACTGCAACTACTTCAGACTTGTCACCTCCATTATCCATCAACTGCATGGACAGATGGGTAGGCGAAGATGTCTACAACACAAAAAATTAGTTTTAATGCACTTCAACTTCAGCATATGCAACAGACAAAAGAAATGGGAAACATTAAGGGAGGGAAGGTGGGGGGAGATAACTAGTCAGGAACTTACACATTCAAACCGGTAAATGCTATCCTCCTGGAGGAGGACATGAGCATTTTCATAATAAGCTGAATCAACAAACTTCTCAGGTTGCCTTAATCTTTCATATTCATACAACTGAAGTAGCTTACCGTCCAGCTCATCACTCGAGACTGTTTGAAGCTGAAACGAAAACAAACCAAATTACTTTCAAAGAATACCAAGTTGTAGCACACCGATCACATTTAGATAGAAGGGAAACAAGGATACCTGTTTGACCAGCTTAAATATCAACTTGTCCAACGTGAATAGCACATATGACTGATTTCCAATGATTGATCGGCAATCATCCTCAAACTTTGAATTATCTGCAGATCCATCGAGCAAACTATGCAGCGCACTCATGAATCTGCACAAGCACATCCATTCTCCTAAAAAACAAACCTACTGAAAGTCTAGTATAACTGCAAGCAAAGAAGAATTGCAGTCTACCTGTCATAGGGGATAGAACCAGTATCCTTTCCAGTTCTCCATTTCGAATCACACGATGCTGAATTCAGCTTTGCTGATAATAATCTTTCATATAGAATCTAGAAAAAGAGAAAGAAGATAGAGAAGAGAGCTTAGATCTCCACACGACAAAATTACACAGAAGAAATGGCTTGCAAGGGGACTTCAGATTTAACAGTAATACAGTACATTTCTCAAATAGCCGGGGGTCTATCGGAAATAGCCTCTCTACTTCATTTGAGGTAGTGGTATAGACTGCGTATACTTTACCCTCCCCGGACCCCACAGTACATAGCTAAAACCACTGCAAAATAGAAAATTGAACTTGAATGTGAATCTCCTTACCTGCTGTAGCCTAAAAAGCACATAGAATGTCTCATTTCCGTAGAACACCCGCGGGTACTTCAAGGCTCCACCATATACAGGTGAAGCCACATATTTTGTAAGTGGCTTTGAAGTAAGCAAAACCCGATCAGACATTAGCAACACATTGCCATCACCTCCAACGTAGTGTCCTTCACTCGTCCCCTCAGCCTCACCTTCACTCTCAGCTTTACCATCATGTTCATCATGCTCTCCGTTGTCCTCTTCCTCATGCTCTTCTCTAGAGCACTCGTCAGCAGCAGACTCACTGCCAGAAACATCTTCTTCAGCCTCAGAAACATTTTCACTATCTTCATCATCAGCATCTGCATCATTTTCACCAGCAACATCCTGACAACCGACCTCTTCAGCACCTCTGGCTTGATATTGCAAACTTCCGTTGTGCGAGGCACCACTTCGGAAAGCAACAAAATTGTCCTCTTCGAAATCACCATTAGGTGATAACTCACCTTCTTCTTTCTCATTTTTACAGGGATCAACTGAATCGTCATTGTACCCATTAATTGTAGAGCCTCCTGCAAACGCTCCATTACCCAACGGAATTGATCTTAAAGTATCACTCTGTCTCACAAAGAGAAATCATAATAATGAGTAGTTGAGATGATTACACCAACCAAAATTGACACAGTTCAGAGTTTCATACCTCTGATGCTGGCATATTATCGATGTTAGACTTGGATACTTGACCATCGTCAGAAGCACCATTACCCTGTCTTGCGCCACGTGCTGGATTAAAAAAAAAAAATCAGCTATTCTAAGTTTTGGCTAAAACCCAACAGTTCGATATATTGGAACAGGTTTAGACTTGGTGAGGTGCATATATACCTGAAGTTATATCCCCTCTTCCATGAACAGTATCTGCTCCCATAGCAGGAGCTGCATCAGAACTAGTTAGGTGCTGACCAATCACAGCCAAACCATCTTCTTTGGGGAGAGCATCTGCATTTTCAAGGCTTGTCCTCGAAGAATTTACCCGTAGAGGGGAAGCATTAGCATCTCTGTTGCTGACAACTTTTGACTGTTTAGAATTCCTAGTAGTAGCCTCTTTATTAGGACTACCATCACTTTCACCAATGCCAGCTCCATTGATTTTTGGACCATGCTGCTTCAATAAGACATCATTCTCAGTGGCTTCCGAGTCGTGAGGACGACAAGTAACACCGAACATTGGCTCAAGAAAGTTGGTCCATAGCCCCAATACTTTATCTAATTGCTCTTTGGAGGAGCAAACCTCTTCACACGAATACTTGATAAGTTTGTACAAGTCTTCATGAAGTTCAGAGTCGGTATAATCAAATACAAGATTCGGGGTTATAGGATGTCTACTTCCGGTGGAAATAGAAAGAATAGTGTCGTCTTCTTTCTGCTTTTTCTCCTTAATCTCTTTGATCTCCGCCACTAAGGCTGTTCATCAGAATCATGAAAGTCAAAAGACAAGAACCACAACAACTGTTTAGTGGAAGATATATAACCAACTATTCATAAAATGCTTATACTGTACTTTCCTAACTAATATTGAAATCCTAAGACATATGCAGAGGTGGAATTTAGAACCCAAAGAACTGCGTCGTAAGCGTGCTACATAACCTAGAAGTGTCTATTTGGAAAAAAAGGCAAAACTTTTTGTTTTCTTAATAACTGAGAAATCCCCGAGCTCCAGCTGAAGAAAGGCAGATATTATATACATAAAAGAATTGCAGATAGAAACGTTAGAATGTATGGAGTTGAAATACGACGACCAAAGCTTGAAACATGATTTGGAGAAATCAGAAATCTGATGTTGTTGGTAACCACGAAAAGTACTGTAAAGTCAGGAAGAGGAAGATTTGAAATGTCAGAAGAGCACAAATTAAGTGATCTAATAATCAAGTGAATTACCATCTTTCAGCTCCATAAGACTGAGAGTCACTCAAAAGTTACGCGGGATAAAATAGAGGAAAAAACCCATGGCCAAAGCAAGATCATAACATATAAAACAAATGCTAGACTTACATTTCGAGCTAAGATTCTTTGAATCTTGTTGCTTGAAGTAGAAACTTCGATGGTCAAGTGACTTATAATGGTTCTTGGCATAGATCTCAGCCCAAACTTTGTTAAAATCTGTGCGACACTTGGTCCACTCCTCCTGTTTCTGCTTCAAGCGGGTCAGTATAACAGGCAGCGCAAGAGATGGATTTTTACGTAGAATATCCACAGTATCCAGACCATGATCACCATAGATTCGTTCAATGCATCTTAAGTTTAAGACTACAAAATGTAAAACTTTGTTTATCAATAAGTTACACAATTATGTATTTTAACGTAAATGGCTGAAACTGAATGGTGAAAGCAGCCAGCTAACTTCTAAGTCAACATTGACAAACCTGTAAAGTGGTCCTCAATACGGATTGGACCATCCCCACCAATTGAATTATCGTTCATGGCATTCAATAACTCTTCTACACGCTTAGCAGTTGAACTCACCGACTCCAATAACATGTCTAGCTCAAACCTGAAATAATAAAGATCCAATCATCACTGACAAAAGGCAAGAGCAAACCATAAAGACAATTTTCATGAGAATTATATTCACATGTGCTCACTGCTTCTATTAGTCAAGAAAACAGTAGCTTACAAGAAGCTCAAAGACCTTAAGATACATCCGCTTGTCTGAACTCTTCCTCGGGGGTGGGCGGTGGGGGATTGCCGGGGGGGGGGGGGGGGGGTGGAGGGGGGGGGGGGTGCGCTTAACATTGTAAGGGACCTACCTATCATCTTCACAACGAAACAGGCTTTCTTCATACTGATTTCTGCGCATGTGCTTGAAAGAATAGTCCTCACTCCCTGAAGTCACAGATACCCAATGGTCATTTAAAACCTGAGCTCCAAGCTCTGATTTTTGGCTTGCTGTAGGTATTGGATACTGCACAATAAAGATATTAACAAATCTGTGTCAAAACATGGTCCATAAAGATTAAGATTCTTCTATCTACGGTGGTATTAGGAAAACCAATAGACCAATGTCCTACATCTTCAGGGAGAAGCCGATAACTAGGAGTGCAGCGTTTGCAGTTTGAAAGGTCAAGTTCTTGGATGGATTTTCCCCAGTATTTCTCCTTGCACCGGTCCTTTTCTTTAGCTCCATCAGTTTCACGCCTCTGCTCTTTGTCTTTCTCATCTTCCTTTACTATCTTAGAAGCATGCCTGTCATTAAACCTACTCTTACTCATAAAACCTTCAAGACGTCCATCTGTAAAGCAGGAACCAATCAGAATGTAATCACATATATGTGACTCAACAGATTTACCATCATAAAGTTTCAAGATTTACCACCTTGTTCACAATACTCTAGAAATTCACTGAAGCCTTCCAAAAGATCAGGATGCTTTCCAAGCAGATCAGCAACCTGAAATGAGCATGCTTTCAAATTCCAGACTGACTTTTATATCATTTCAAAGATATTAATACCACAAAATCCTGTAAAACCAGGATTCAGTTCATTTTCCACCTCAACAAAGAGAGGACCCCCTTTTCTCCCTTTTTTCAGTCAAAAGTGAGGACACCTTTAGCATAAACGGCTCTAGCCTAGGCGGATTACCAACAGAACCATTTTGCAGCATCAGCGGAGCAACCAATACTGTGTATGGAGTAACTAAGCGGAACCAAAACAAACCATAGATAGCAGAAAATTATAAACAAAGATTACCGCCACATAGGACCAAAAAGGATAAATAAATTGCATGATAGACATACCAAGCTTTGTAACTCAGTCTTTGTAATTATTTCTGTGCTATAAATGTGGAGACATTTTAAGAATGCCTGATAATCAGATGGAGTTGGTAGTCTCTCCTTGACCTTGTCACAGAATTCAAACTCCTTGCTATGCATATCTAGCAAGATCAAGCAAATCATATTAAAAGGCTATTAATCAAAATCAGAAAAAGTATATGCTGAAAACAGGTGCATACATCAAGAACACCAAAAACAAAAACTGAAACAGCCTAAAAAGAAATTAGGAAAATTTAGCAATTTCTAGGGAAGTTCAGAACAAGCACTTGTAATTCACCATGAATTAACACAAAGCAAATAGACGGCCTTCAAATCAGTTTCATCACAACCATAACACTTAATGGTGGAAGTTTTACTGCAGCACAACAAACACAGAAATTCAGACAATGTTAACCATGCACTCACTTTTCAAGGCATCTTTATCTTCATGAGGTCCGCCAAATTCCTCAACCTTCCGAGCAGATTTCCTTTTATCAATGTGACGTTTCATGCTTAGATCTTCATTGTTCTCATTATCAGGTTCTTTATAATCCTGATCATGAGTTCTCCTGTCCCTGCTCTCTTTTTCAGCTCGTCTCTTTTGCTCTTTATGGAACTTCATCATTGTTTTTTCGTCATCCAAATCAGGTCGCTCAATGCTAAGGTCCCTTTCTGCATGAGCACCAATGATCCTATCCCGACGAATGCGCTTCAGAGATAACGGATTGAAGGAGGTGAGTATAATTGCGGGGCAACCAACACTAATAGATGAATAAAACAACCAGGAAAGAAAAGCGAAAAAAGGGAAACCTTGTCCATGTGAGATTGCCTAAGAATGGGAACAGGTGAGCTCCTCTCATCATAACGATGGAATGAAGGCCTGCCAAATGAAGTCTGTGCTACTGATGCAGTTCCTGAAGTATCTGGCAAGAATCTGGTGAACTCATCCAGCAGATCCGGATGGTCATTGAAAAGTACGGCAACCTACACGTATGATATGACAAATAGTAACGAACTGAAACATAAAGATCATCTATGATATCTATGTATCCCAATTAGAAAAAAAATTATTACCTCATGGTACACCTCATTGATTCCCTTGTGCTCCTTCCTATACATGTTCAAAATGTCTAGGAAGGATTTGTACACATGATCATCATTTTGGAAACGAGTCTGCAGGAAATGATAACCCAGTAAGCTAGGATTAAAGTTTACTTCAGAAGAAAAAGGCAGACCTTTATTATTTAAACTGGAAGGCAACAGAAATGTAACCTTTATTTTATTCACAAAGCTAATAGCTTCTTCAAACTGAACCGTTTTCTTTGGAGCCTCATCTTCATCACTGAGGGTTATTTCATAGCCCTTGGGCAGGAAAGTGTTGAATCCAAGGATCAACTTAGGATGCCCTTTAAACAAGTCTTTCACTCTTGCTATGACACCAGTAGTATCAATCCTGTGAAGAAAATATCAGACTTGTGGAATCAGTCCACATAAATCACCAAATCTGAATAGGAACGAGAACGGCATTAGGCAAATTAAAGTAGCAAACCTTTGAGCCTTGAAGTCTTTCATAACATCAAGGAACATGTCATACTTATCCCTTTGACCTTGGAACATTTCCTTAACTTCCTTTAAATAAGTCAACGCATCACTAGTTGTCAGCTTTGGGTTACTACCACCAGCTCCGCCAGCACTGCTGCCACCACCGCCTCCACCCAGACCATTTCCAGGAACTTGTGACTGACTGTAGCTTCATCCGGGAAAAAGAAAAAGAGAACATTATACATAGAACCACAGCCAGAAGTTGACAGTCAAATTTATTGTTGCAGACCTCCCCCCATATTCTCCAATAGGAATAAGTTATACTCTTATCCACTTTAAGCCAATGCTTATTTGGGGCTAAAAGTAAGAGCGTTTGATAGTTCATTCAAAATTGACAAAACCCTTGATACAGTATAACCAAATAATAGTGGTTGCATTACTAAGTTAGAGTCTTTGTCCTAAAAAAGAATTACCAGACAAACAAAAAGCAAAATAGACCCATCCAAACAAACACAACATGGGTAAAGATCCAATCTTTATCTACAGTTGTGCCTAAGAATTCCGTTTGGCATAAGAAAAATGATAGGACCTAATCAAAATCGCTGGATAAGGTAGAATATGTCATCTAACTGTTTTCTGGTCACAACATCACACACACCACACACTACAAAGCAATTAAAAGTCACTGAATCACCTAGAATTACCAGAAATGCAGAAAACTCATAGTTAGTTCAAAATTGACAAAACTCTCGATAAGGTGCAACCAAATAAAAAGTGGTTCCTGTTTGTGAGTTTATTGCATTTGCCCTAAAAGTGAATAAACAGACAAAACAAAAAGCAAACAAGACCCACCCAAACAAACTCAACATGGGTAAAGATCCAATCTTTATCTTCAGAGTTGCCTGAGAATTCCGAGCGGTGTAAGAAAAATAACAGGACCTACTCTAAATCATTGAATAAGGCAGAAAATGGCACCTAAATGTTTTCTGTTCTAAAGATCACTGATTTAACCAGACGTCAGCAAATTCACAATTAATTCAAAATTGACAAAACCCTTGATAAGATAAAACCAAATACATAGGTGGTTCTATTTGTAAGTTTATAGCCTTTTCCCTAAAAATGAGCTACCAGACAAAACAAAAAGCAACCAAACCCACTCAAACAAACACAACATTGGTAAAATATCCAATCTTTATTTTCAGAGTTGCCTGAGAATACCGAGTGGTGTAAGAAAAATAACAGGACCTACTGGATAAGGCAGAAAAAATGGCATCTAAATGTTTTCTGTTTTAAAAAATCACTGATTTACCTAGACTTCAGCAAATTCATAGTTAATTCAAAATTGACAATGCCCTTAATAAGATAAAACGAATAAAAAGGTGGTTCTGTATGTAAGTTTATAGCCTTTTCCCTAAAAAATGAGCTAACAGACAAAACAAAAAGCAACCGAGCCCAATTAAACAAACACAACATTGGTAAAAAGATCCAATCTTTATCTTCAGAGTTGCCTGAGAATTCCGAGAGGTGTATGAAAAATAACAGGACCTACTCTACATCGTTGGATAAGGCAGAAAATGACATCTAAAATGTTTTCTGGTCACAAAATCACACACACCATATAGCAACTAAAGATCACTGATTTACCTTGAATTCAGCAAATTCATACTTGATTCAAAATTGACAAAACCATTGATGTAATACAACCAAATCAGTAGGTGGTACTGTTTGTAAGTTTATAGCCTTTACCCTAAAAAAATGAAGTAGCAGACAAAACAAAAACCAAACAAAGACCCACCCAAACAAACAAAACAATGGGTAAAGAAAACAATGGGTAAAGATCCAATCTTTATCTTCAGTTATGCCTGGGAATTCTGAATGGTAGAAAAAATAAAGAAGATAAACACCAACTCCAACTCATTAGATATAACAAAAAATGGCATCTAACATTTTCTGATCACAAATTTACACACACCACACACCATATATCAACTAAAAATCACTGATTTCCCAAGAATTCAACAAATTCAACCAAAGAAAAAAAAAAAAACTTCATGAAAACAACTCATGTATATAAAAATTGAACAAAAGCTTACGATTCTCCACGAGAAGAACTAAATGGCCGCTTAAATGTCGGCGGGGTATCATACATATCATCTCTCAATCGCTTCATGCTGCAAAAACACAACAAAAACACCAAGTTATATAATCAAAAAACACCAAAAAAAAACTGAATTTTTCTTCAAAAAAAAAAAAAGAACATGCTCCATTCTCTAAAAATAGCACACCCTTTGAGATTCTCCTCAGATTTTCTGAGAAAGAAAAACCAAAAGTCTCAACAGATCTATCAACAAAAAAACACAAACAAGTTAAATCAATTCTTTAGATCAGCATAAAAGAAATTTTGAATTCATTTTTGCTCTACCTTCTTCCTCTTTCCCTCCTCTATGACTTGCTAGAACTTCAACACACAAACAAGTTTGAGAAACAAAGAGGTAAAAGGCGAAGAGGTGAGGCAAATAAAATGAATTGAGAGAAAAAAAAATAAAATTGTTGCTGCTGTATATCTTTTGTAACGCGAGACTCAGTTTACATAAAATTTTATGTTAATATACTTTCGATATGTGAGTATGCACACATATATATATTTGTCGCGATGGGCGAAACAGGTACTTTAATTTTCAAATGGGCTTAAAATTAGTGACAGGTGTTTACATTTCGAAGTGTTCATGAATGAGCCCAATTATCAATTTTCTCAATTTGATTGTTTAGTTTTGATTTAATATCTTTTTGTTCATTTTTATTAATTCATTTTGGATTTGTACAAATCTCTCGAGGAATAATATTTGATATGAGGATTTCATGACAGTACATTTTAATTAATGTTTGGTATTACATTTTGAAAAATGATTTGATAATAAGTAATTAATGATAAGGATAAATATGAGAAAAGTAATGGTTTTTTTCAAAAGGAAAAATTGGGTGTAGGGAGAAGGAAAAATAGGGAGGAAATTAATTATAATGTGGGAAATCGAACTCTCACCAACAAGGTGAAATTTCAGGTAGTCAGTCAATTGAGCTATAATAATAAAAATGACAAGTAAAATGAAAAGTTTATTTTTAAAATAGTGAATAAATAAAAGTGATCGAAGGCAAAGGGTGTATTTTGAATTTTATTTATAACCATCTTTTGAGTTTAGAAATTAACCTAATAATACGTGTTTATGTAAAAGTAAAAAAGCATGCACGATTCATTATAATGAAATTAACGACTTACTGTAGTAAATTATAGTGAGTTGTAGAGTAACAGTCATAAATTATGAAGTCATAAAATATTCGTGATGACCTAACCGCTTAAAGACAAGTTTATATTTCGACACAGTTATATATTTAAAGATAATACGACAACAAAGTACGTTAAAATTACCGATAGAGTGACGACAAAGATGAAAATTCTTATACCATACTATAAACCTAATCCGCTAGAATCTGAACTTACTAATGATTAATCATTGCAATATTATGCAACGTGTCGCAAGAAAACAAATTCACTTTTACATTAAATAGTAATTTAATAAATAAGTAATCACGAGCGATTGAGATGACGATATATACCCATATTCATTAAGTTTTATAAAATAGTTGTCAGGTCAACCACAAAAGGGAGTATTGACCGATCAAGAATTTACACATATAAAAGATGAGACTAACAAAAATAAAGATGTTGAGATACATGTGTAAACATATTAGGAGAGAAAGAATTAGTAACAAAGATACTTGGGACAAGATGGAAGTGACCTCCATGATAAACAAGATGAGGGAGGTCAAACTGATGATGGTACATACACGTGACGAGAAGAAATGCAAAAATGCTGGGGGGAGGGGAAGGGGAGATGTAAGAGGTTGATTATGGTTGGTATGAAAAGCGACAGAGGTACGTAGACTAAAGAAGTTTGAGAGAGGCAATTAGAAAGAAAACGATACACTTGAATTTTACCAAGTACATGGACCTAAATAAGAGAATTTGATAGTTAAGGATTAGAAGAAGTTAAGAAGTACTGAACTAAGGATCTATTGGGAACAATTTCTCTACCTTCTTCTGAAGATGGGGTTAAAATTGCGAATACACTATCCTTCCATACCACTTATGAGATACAATGAAGTATGTTATTATTGTAATAAACATATATATAGTCAGTCAATGCAATTCACCTCAAATGTCACAGCCTCACAGGTTTTGGATCTCTTGTCATCGATATTATATAGGGGTGTTAGTTTATGTGACATGCAACAAAACACTAAACTATGTTGTATACTTACATTTTGAAATTATGCTCCTGGTTGTAATATTATTACATACAAGTAGGTTTTTCGAGATGTAATGAAACTATATCAACAAGATTATACGATGTTAGATATTTAAATATTTAAATTATATTCCTCAACCTTTGTGATTGGTAATTAAATTATGCTAGATTTTTCTACTTCAGTCTAGGTTATATTATAACTTATAATAAATGACAATTATAAGAATTCCACAAAGTGCAGTTAGTCTTTTTGGTAGCATTTTGAGTTAAGTAATAGATTTGTAATTAATGCAATTCACCTAAGATGGGAAAATTGTGTGGTCAAGTTTAGTAATAAATTCGTAATTAGTGCAATTCACCTTAGATGGGAAAAGATTAATCGGTTAGTCAAATTTTTTAGTTCATTTTATTTGTTCATTTTGGATTTGTACGAATCTCTTGAAAAATAACAATTGATATGAGGATTTTATTATAGTATATTTTAATTAATGTTTAATATTAGATTTTGAAAAATAATTTGACATAAGTAATTAATGATAAGGATAAATTTGAAAAAAGTAATTGTTTTTCTTAAAAAAGAAAAATTGGGGATAGGGAGAAGGGAAAATAGGGAGCGAATTACAATGTGGGAAATTGAATTCTCACCAACAAGGTGAAATTTCAGGTAGCTAACCAATTGAGCTATTATGATAAAAATGACAAGTAAAATGAAAAATCTATTTTTGAAATAGTGAACAAATAAAAGTGACCGAAGGCGAAGGGAGTATTTTGAATTATATTTATAACTATCTTTTGAGTATAGAGTTTAACTTAATAAGACATGTTTACCTAAAAGTAAAAAATCATGCACGATTCGTTATAACGAAATTAACGACTTACTGTAGTAGATTATAGTAAGTCGTAAAATAACAGTCATAACTTATGAGGTCATAAAATATACGCGACGACCTAATAACCACTTAAAGACAAATTTATATTTTGACATAATTATATATTTAAAGATAATGCGTTAACAAAGTACGTTAAAATTACACATCGAGTGACGACAAAAATGAAACTTCTTACATTGTACTAAAAACCTAATCCGCTAGAATCTGGACCGACTAACGATTAATTATTGTAATATTATGCAACGTGGCGCAAGGACAAAATTTCAGTAATACATTAACTAATAGATAAGTTATCACGAACGCTTGAAATGACTAGATGTACCCATATTTATTAAGTTTTATAAAGTAATTGTCAGATCAGCTACAAAGCGGAACATTAGCTGATTCAGTATTTATACGTCTAGAAGATGAGACCGACAAAAATAAAGATGTTGAGATAGATGTGTAATCATACTAAGAGAGAAAGAATTAGTAACAAAGATGTTAGACAATAGTATAATTGTATAGACAAAATATTCTCTTTCCTACAATAGTATTTTATTACTGATTGTGTAGTTATAACAATATATATTTTTTCCTAGAATAGAACTCTAACCAACAGTTGTATAACCATAAGTATTTCATTATGTATTATGGAATAAAAAAAGTTGTTATTCAGAAAATCTTGGTTTCTCTTATTTTTCTGTCATGGTATCAGAGCCACTATCTAAATTTTTTTTTCTTTTTCCGTGCTTTTTGTATTCTTTGCACAGGTACTTTGCTAACTTCTTTAAGTTCCTTTTGTTCTCTCTATTCTCCCCCCCCCCCCTTCCCCCCGCTTTGTAATCAATCGATAAATGGATTCACAATCCTATTCGCACGATTTGTTCTCCACAAAATTGGATGGTTCCGATTTTGCTCTTTGGGAATTCCACTTTGGAATCTTTGTTCAAGGCAAGGGCCTTTTTGGGTTGTTAGATGGATTTGATCGTCCACCAACAAATGCAAAATGAAAGTGACCTCCATAATAGACAAGACGAGGGAGATGAAACTGATAGATATGGTACATACATGTGAAGAGAAGAAATGCCAAATTGCTGTAAGGGGGAGGTGTGAGAGGTTGATCGAAAAAGTATTGAGAGAGGTGATTAGAAAGAACACGCCACACCTAAAATTTGCCAAGGACATAATTCTAGATAAGAGGACTTGATAGTCGAGGATTAGAGTAGCTAGAATGTTAGTAGGTAGTTAAGCTTTGTCTAGCTTTTCTTAGCAGTATTCATGTTATTATTCTCCTACTTTTTCATTCTTCAATTTTAACATTTCTGTCTTTTTGTAGAACTGAGAATCTATTAAAAACAATCTCTCTACTTTGTGAAGATAAGGTTAAAGTTGTGTATACACTATATAATTACCCTTCTCCATACCCACTTCTTATGAGATACAATGAAGATACGGTCAATGCAATTCACCTCGATCACATGGCAAGAAATGTCACAATTTGGATCTCTTCGGAGCGATATTATACAGTGGTATTAGTTTATGATGTGACAAATGCAATAAAATACTAAACTATGTTGTATACTTTCATTTTGAAATTATGCTCCTGCAGATAAGTGGGTTTTTCATCTTTAATTAGCAATATTATACTTCAAAAAAAACTCAGACATTAATTGAAGAACTCTCTATTGAATGATTGATTGTTCTTTTTTCATATCTTAAAAAAAAGAGCCTCCCTTTTTATTCATTTGAAAATTCGAGATGTAATGAAACTATATCGACAAGATTATACGATGTTAGATATTTAAACATTTAAATTAAATTCCTCAACCCTTGTTATTGGTAATTAAATTATGCTGGATTTTTCTACTTCAGTCTAGGTTATATTATAACTTATAATAAATGACAATTATAAGAATTCCACAAAGTGCAGTTAGTCTTTTTGGTAGTATTTAGTGTTAAGTAATAAATTTGTAATTAATGCAACTCACCTAAGATGGGAAAAATTATGTGGTCAAGTTTAGTAATAAATTCGTAATTGTGCAATTCACCTTAGGTGGAAAAAGATTAATTGGGTGGTCAATTTTTTTTTTCTCACCAATATCATGTTATGTCTATAGTTCATGTGGTATGTGACAAAACTTCAAGACTATATTGGATACTTAATTTTGAAATTATACTTCAATTTTCATGATAAGGAATTAGATGACTTTGTGAGGTTAATTTAATTTTTTTGCACCCAATGGAATTAATAAGTGATAAGTTCGTTGTCATTGCAATCCACTTCAAATGGCAAAAAGGTTATGTGGTCATATTTCTTCTCAACAAATTTCATGTGATTTAAAGTCTAACTCTCCTTAATATTATTAGGGTGGATAGATGTGTCAAATAGGTGAATTGTGCCAGTTTAGGCGAATTAAAATGAATTAAGTTAATAAACAGATAGATTATTGACACATTCAAAAGTTATTTGGGTAAAAATTAATGGTGCTAAAATGCAGGTGATAATTCGATTAGCTCAAATTTTACTAAATTTTAGTTATTTTGTTTATTCTTTTATAAACTTTTGACACCTAATATAATTATTTTTTCTTTATTATAGCTATAAATAACATATCAAATAAGTTTTATAAAAATATTTTGTAAACAGTTTGTTTGACAAGATTTCTCCTTGTGTCATTTGGGTTACATATAAGCCAACTTTTTATAGGTGGGTTGGATTAAAATAGACTAGGCTAATAATAGGAAGAATTATCCCAAACTTCGATGAGTTATGTTTTGGCATAATACATAAACATGTCCTTTAACTAGCTATCAAATCATATCTATGACCTCCAACTTCAGGTGTGCACAAGTAGACAATTAAACTTGTATAAAGTTGATCAAGTAAACACACACGTCTTATGTGGTATAATACGATAAGAATTGACCACGTAGGATGTCACATAGGACATATATGTCTACTTGTTCAACTTTATATATGTTTAAGTGTCTACGTGCACACCCAAAGTTAGAGGTCATAAATGTGATCTGACATCAAGTTAAAGGTCATGTTTATGTGTTATGCCTTATGTTTTTATAGACTAACTTTGTCATGTGAGGACATTTGATAATGTTAGAACCCTTAACAAACGTACAATTAATACGAATAATTGTATGTCTCTAATAATTGATTAACCAAAAACATAAAAATGAAGAAAAAAATTTAATATACCTCACATCACATATGATTAGAGTTTAGCATCAAGTAAACCATGCAGGGTTAGATGAAACAAATGATGAATATATGCAACATTCTTATAAGTTTTCAATTAAACAATTTAAAATATGTTTTAAATCCACTAAGTAACGCTATAAATTTGATCCAAAGAGCATGACAGAAGTGCCACATTAAAGCAACAATAATCTTTTCCTTTTTGCAATATTTTTCTTTTAATTGCCCCTTCTTCTTTCCTCCGCTACTCTTTAACCCCTTAAAAATAAGAAATTTCATGTTAATTTCGATTATTTGAAGAGAACATGAACAAATGTTTCATTAGGAGGTGAGTGAGGAGAAATAAAAGTAGACCGAGATAATATAAAAGAGAGGTGATTAGACAGGATATGACACACGTGCAATTTACCGATGATGTGATCCTAAACATGAAACTATGAAGATTGTAAATTAAAGTAGAAGGTTAGTAGACATTGAAGTGTTGTCTAATATCCTGATGAGTATTATCATAATTATTATTCACGCACTATCTTATTTTTCAATTCTCTTATTACGTGTTATTTTCTTTACTTCAATTATCGTATTATTTATTTTTTCTATTGTTCTTTTTTCAATATTGAAGTAATGAACTTGTAATATTATCTCCTTCGAGCATCATCAAAGAGGTAGAAAGATGCCTAATACGCTTCTTGTTAGGCCCAACTTAATATTATTATAGCTTTACATATTGACCCAATAATATCTCCATGCAGTTCTTCTGAATTACGAAGAGGACTCAAGATCGGATTGAAGAACACATTGAATAAAAAAACTAGCCAACACATTTTACTTGATGGTTAAATGGTGAAAAAAATGAGTTGTATACCTTATCAGAAATTGTACACAACTATAGACCAAATAAACTATAAAATGTAAGTTGATTAATAGTGCACACTGCACACTACAATCTGAACAACCACTATTGTTTCATAATGTATCATATTATATTGTATATTGTTTTAGTGAATATGATATTTAGATAAATTGTATCATTTTCCATCATTACATAATATCATACATCAATAATTTAAAGGATAAACTTATTAGAAAAACAGGGTACGAGGATAAAATATGATTATTAACTAATAAGTTAGGTAAAATGAGAAAAAATAATAAGGTAACGATACAATCCCACTAAATAGGTCGTTTAATAAAATGAGTCTTTTCGTCGTTACCTAATGATGAAACTTAACGATAAGATACAGTAAAATTTATATATCAGTCAAACCAAACAAGATTACCTTTTGATTTAGTTGTATCCAAGGGTGGCTCAAGGGTAAGACTAGTAAAACATTCGTTTTAGGCCCTAAAAATTTGAGGCCTCAAAAATTTTAATAGTAAACTCTATGAAATAACTTCACTTGAAATAATAATGAAGATTGTGAAATACATTTTTAAAAGCTTATCTAAAAAATAATATATAAAAAAAAGAAATAAGTTCTCATTTTTACAATAAATATTTTAGAACTTTGAACTAGACAACTCAAACTTTATATTAATAAATAAAGTTTTAACAACAACATCCAAAGTTAATGCATTGCAAACAAATAACTAACATCTTATTAACTAGAACTAATCTTTACTTTTATTGAGAAGCATATTAATATGTGAAGTTAAAGGTTATGTATCTTTTGAAATACCTTGTTGCATCTCTTTTCATGTATTATGAACAATTACAAATGAGAAAATAAAAGAACACTGTTGATTTGCTAGAAGGAAAGATATTATTCAAGAAATCATTAATAATTTTTTAGCTAATCAAAATGAATCTTTACTAATTAAAATTAAAACAGCACAAAAAATTCCAAGCAACATCAATCTTCGAAAATATATTAAGTTAATTCATAATTTGCAAAAGGAGGATGGTTACTAATAAAGATAGTGTTTAAGAATGTCAATGGCTGAAGAGTCTGCCAACAATTTTGTGAATTCTTTAAGCAAATCTGGATGACCATTGAGAAGTTTGGCAACCTATGCAATACAAAAATGAAGATAGTCATAAATAAAAACATGAAGATCATCGAAAAGTTTGACAACTTACATATTGTACTATTTGTGCATCCAAATTAAAGAAAAGACAATGTATTTACGGGACATAATGAGGCCTAAACTAACTGATTTGAAGAAGCAGTTAGATGCTATGACGATTGTAGTTGATGATTTAGATGCGACTGTGGTGGCTGCTAGTGATCAATTGGCACAGCAACGTATTGCTTTTATTAGTAAGAAGAAAAAATAATGTCTTGAATTGCTTCTAAATTGAAGTTTGCCGATGATGATGTTGGTATTCTTAAAGCTCAGGCTGCATAGGGCAGACAAGTGTTTAATTTTGTGAATTTTTTTTTACGATGGTATGACTTATCAAGAGGAATAGCCTCTTATAGTTAAGGTTGCAGATGATAGACGACAAGTGTGATTTTGTTAAATTTTTGTGTCTTATGTAGAGGAATAATAGACAAGTTTGAGTTTCTTAAATATTCTTAAGATGTCCCAGCTTATCAAGTGGCTTTGCCTCTCATAGTTAATTTCCTTTACCTATGCAAAAAAACCATTTTGTAAAAAAAAAAAAAAGCATCCAAATTAAAAACGACTTATCACCTTATGGTAGACTTCAGAGATATTTTTGTGCTCCTCTCTGTACATCTTCAAATTGTCGAAGAAGGATTTGAACAAATGGTCATCGTTTTGAAAATGTTTCTGCACGAAGTGGTAACCTCAACAATTAAAACTCTACCTTTCGTATGTGCATTTCATATTGAATAAAATTATAATAATGATTATGTAATTCTTGGAAACTTCAATGTCTAACCTTTTTAATTAATTAAAGAACCTCATTATTTTCTTGTACGGTGTTATTAGCAATGCAATAATATTATGATTAATCAGAGGCTCGTTATTTCCTCATTTTTATGACACGATAGAATATAATTCACTTCCCAAACTTTTCAGTTTTTTATTTCAATACTCCAAATTCACATTAGAACAAGAATCATTCCAAAATACATAATTTTTCCTATTCATTTAGTTTTTACGTTAACTTTATAGGACGAAATCTTAAAATATTATTGCTTTAAATACAAATTTTATAATACTAACTGTTATGAAATATACGTACGTACAATGCATGCAGATAAGAACTAGTAAAAAAGGAAAAAAATAAAGACTTATTATCGAATTCACTAATTCAGAAGATAAGAAAATAACCTTCAGTTTCTTCACAAAGCTGATAGCTTCTTCAAACTTAATTCTCTGTGGAGGAGCCTCATTTTCTTCTTTTATTTGATAAGTTGAAGGAGCCTCAGTTTTACACTTCTTCTCAATGTCTTTCACTTCTTTCTTTACTAACTTGGAGTTGGTATTCCCTTCATTCCACTTAGTTGTTTCACTTGCAAGAAATTCAACTGCAAAAGCATTAACCAATCAATATGGAATCACATATATACTTATGTAACACAACAAGTTTTCTATCATGAAATTAATTTCAAGACTTACCAACTTGTTCATGACACTCTATAAATTTATTGAATCCCTCTATAAGATCAGGATGTTTTCCAAGTGTATCAGCAATCTGAAATGAGTATCATTTTCGCTTTCAAATCTATGATGCTTAAACAACAACAACAACAGCCAGACCGACTTGTTCATCATTTCAAAGATATTAATACCATAAAATCCAATAAGAACAAGATTTAGTACCTATGTTTCTCTCTATTGTGGTAAAAAAGAGAACATGTTTAATAAAAAATGAATCTAATACTGAATACAGTCAAGCAAACCACAGATAGCAGAATTAATAAAAATTAATGCCGTATTGAAATTAAAAAGCTCGATTAATCGCATGATAGACGTACCAAACTTTGTAACTTGTTCCTTGTAATTCTTTCTGTGCTATAAATATGGAGACATTTTAAGAATGCCTGATAATCAGTTGGACTTTGTAGTCTTTCTTTTACCTTTTCACAGAAAGTGAACTCTTTGCGATACGTATCTGACAAGATCAAGCAAATTATATTAAAAAGAATATTTACCAAACTTAGAAACATTATACTAAAAACAAATGCATACACCAACAAATTTACCAAAATCAAAGTGAAATAATACCAAAAAGAAACTATGAGACATCTGTAAGCAATTTCTAGCAAAGAATAGTACAAATATTCAACCTTTTTGATTATTAATAACAGCATGATCCAACGGATTGACAGTAGTTGAATATGGCAAGAATCTGGTGAACTCATCTAGCAAATCTGAATGGTCATTAAGAAGAATAGAAACCTACACATAGTAACAAGAAAACATGACAAAGGTCCTCTATAATATTTGTGTATCCAAATTACAAATTTTATCACCTCATTGTACATCTCTTTAATGTCCTTGCCCTCATGATTCCCATACAAGAGAATAATATCTAAGAATGATTTGTACTTATAATCATTTCCTAAACGTTCCTGGAAGAAGTTATTATCAAAAAGTTAGGAGTAAAGTTTTTTATAGAAGAAAAACATAGGCTTTTATATATTATTAAATCATAAGGTAATAGAAATGTTACCTTTATTTTATTCACGAAATTAATTGCTTGTTCAGAGGCAAATTTTTTGTCAACTTCGGGCTTACTAGCACCAGCACCAACGCAATTATTGCCAGTTCTGCGACTGCCACCTCCTCTTTCGGCCAAACTAGTTTCACCAACTTGTGATTGATCATAACTAATTCATTTGAGAAAAATAAAAAAATACATTAGAATCATAGTCATATATAGCCACTCAAATATAATGCTTCAAAATGAAGGGAGAGGTGTAACCATGAATTTGAGATCAGAGCTCAAATTCTAATATAGACAGGTGATCTGTTCACACATAAATAATTCTCGGTAACCAAAGTTACTACAAAAGTAATTGTTGGAGATAACAAGTGGAATATTTGAGACGTAAGGCTTAACATTAAATTTGTCAATATATTTTATTTAGATACTTGATTAAATACTTATTTTAATTGAGCACCTAACACATGGTAATATGTTTAGATTTTTAAAACCTATTGTACACACAGTCAAACAATTATTAGATAGTTAAGTTAATGATATAAAATAAATTATCTCATTATTTATACACATGTATCTCAATTAGAACATATTTAAGGTTTTAAGCCTTATTAAATTCATTGTATATAATTAAAAGAGATACTTTATTTTCGGATTTCTTACACAATGATATCAGGAAACGAAAAAATCAGCTAATGGACGCATGCATGTATATGTAATGTAATGTATCTATATTGTGTGAATAACGTATAACCATGTATATTTGATGTATATACATCCATATATATCGTTATATAATGTTTATACATTGTTATATAATATATATATATAGTGTATCAATATAGTATAAATAATGTATAGCTATAAATATATGACATATAACCAATGTATTCACATTATTATACACAAAATTAAATGAAGATGAAAAAATGACCATTGATTCTAATATTAATTTAATAGGATAACAAATTTACTAAACAAATATAATTAAAATCAAAATTTAAGGGTGGGAGTAGGGGTGTTCATGGGTCGGTATTGGTCGGTGATTGGTCAAAATCATAACCAAACCAACTTAGTTGGTTTTTAAATTTCTAAAACCAAACCAAACCAACGTTGACATTTCATATGTTGGTTTGGTGGTATACTTAGGCAAAACCATGAATAACACCATATGAACGCTTCGACAAAAGTATTTAGAAACTACATATAAGAGAATGATATGATAACCCCCCCAAAAGGTAAACACATAAATTTTTTGCTCAATATATAGGGACCAAAAAGAAAGTTCAAAACTAGTGATTATCTATGGTCTAATAAAACTCACCTATAAAATCCCATAGATAACAAGATAATTTTCACAATTAGTATTGTTTGTCATTTAAAGTGCGAAAATCATATAGAATCTCATAACCATCAACTAGATGGAGACATATGACTAAAAGTGATACGACTAAAGTTAAATTCATGATTAAAATTTAAAATATAAAAAATATTTATATTTTATTTATGAATAGTATATAAACAATCTATATATGCATATATATGTGTGTGTATACATATATATACATACATACATATATATATATATATATTATTTTTATCGGTTTGATTTGATTATTTTGTCGGTTATTTAGAGTAAAACTAAAATCAAACAACATAAGTATCGATTTTAAAAATTTAAAACCAAACCAAACCTAACCAAATATCAATTTTTTTAATCGATTTGGTTTGGTTCGCGGTTCGGTTTGGTTTTTAACCAAACCATGAATACCCCTAGGTGGGAGAGAGAAAAGATAGGAGTGGTTACCAATGCTTGAGCCATTTTTGGTAATTATTTTATAGTGGATCATTTCCTTCATTTTTTCTTATAAGATTAACTTAACTAGCTAATATATATTCAAGAGTGCACACAATGTTTCCCCAAATGGGTGAAGATCCATCCAAACCAATACAACTCTCTTTATCTTCAGTTTTACCTGACAATTCTATGTGATAGAAAAAAATTATAAAACTTGCTTTAGGCAAATTGTAATTTGTCATAGCAACTCTTCAATTCTTAAAATTTATCATAATATGAAGGAACATGTTATACTTTACCCTTTGGTGTCAAAACAAGTTCCTAGCTTGTTTCAAATTAGAAAATGCATCATTAATTGTCAATTTTTGTTTACTAGAATCAACTCTGCCAACACTTTTGCCACCACCTCTTCCGCTAAGACCACTTTCAGAAATTTGTGATTGACTTTATATTTATTTGAGAAAAAAAAAAACATAACAGATAGAACCTCAATTAAAAGTTATCGATCAAATTTATTGTTGTGAATCTCTTTTTCTCATATATTCTAATAGCGTTAAGATACAGTTACATTAATTTTAAATCTGTGCTTATTTTGGACTAATTGTAAAAGTTTTTGATAGTTCATTCAAAATTGACAAATTCCTTGAAACGATTGATATAACCAAATAAATAGTGGATCTATTGCTATTTTATAACAATTTTGCCCTAAAATTGAATTAACAAACAAATAAAAAGCAAATAAGGCACACTCGTACAAACACAACATGGGTAAATACCCAAATCGTTATCTTCATTTGTGTCTGATAATTCTTAGTGGTAGATAATAAAAATGGTAAGACATATGCTAACTTATTAGATATGACAAAAAACGAAAAATAGCATAAAGTCATGTACATAAAAAATCATAAAATTATAGACACCACACAACATATAACATCTAAAAATCATTAATTTATCAATAATCCAACAAATTCAAAGAAAACAAACAAGTCATGTACATAAAAAAATTATGAAGAGCTTACCATTTTCCACGAAAAGAGTCAAATGGATGTTTATCATTTGACTCATCTCTCAATCGCTTCATGCTGTGAAAACAGAAAAGTAAATTCTGCAACAACTTTTACAATAGACAAGACAAAGAAATAACAATTAAACATACCTCGTTCTCTAAAAGAACTCACCTCTTGATGTCTTCTGAAAAATAAAAATAAAATATCTTAGCAGATCTATCAATCAAAAAAGTTAAATCAATGATTCAGATGATGAAAAATTATCTTTACTTTTTCCTTTTCCCTTTTTCCTTTTTCCTTCTTTTTCCCTCCTCTTGAACTTGGAAGAACTATAACACACATATAAAAGTTTGAGAAACAAAGAACTAAAAGATAAATAGGTGAAGTGAAAAAATAAATTGAGGAAAAAAAATGTTACTGTTGTATATCTTATGTTTTGCATAAAATATGTTCTTTCGATATCAGACTATTTATATTTATATAATCTCAACGCAATTTGATTGCTATGTAAAAAAGGAATAATATTGAAATAGACTCGAAATTAATGCATGTGCATATTTTGAAATTCATTAATCAGTCCAAATTTTAAAATTCTTAAGTAACTTACACGATACAAACAATTTTGTTTGAATAATTGATACATATATTTGATTTATGCAAAGAAATTGTCACTATAAATTTATTACATATATGTTTTTTCACAAAACATATTAATTCAAAGAAATAATTACTCAAAATGCTTCATTTATACAATAATCGATTATTTTTTATTTATATCTAATATAAGTTCTTTTTATATATTTGCAAATTTGAGAGCAAATGGAATCATGTCGATTGAACACTAAGACGCTGTTGAATATTTTAAATTTTTAAAATTATACTTATCAATTTTCATAATAAATAATTAGATTATTTTAGATCACACTATATTACTCTAGGTTACGTTTGATTACATTATAAGATTTATTAATATTCCAAAAAAGAGCCTTTAGTATTTTGTTAGTATTTTTGGTTATGTTCTTAATATATAGTCAGTGTAATTCATCTCAAAATGAAAAATAAAATAAAATATGTGGTCAGATCTTTCTTATCAACATTATGTATTTGTATAAGTTTGTGTTATATGCTACAAAATATTAAAATTGTTCGAACATCATATTCTAAAATTGTGCTCATCAGTATAAAATTATCGTATATGATGGTTACGTTAATGTTGTTGTGATAAATTGTGACAAGGCACAAGTATCTTTTGAACTATACCCGATGTTGCTATGCCACATAATTTTACGAGGGTTCTATTATCTTCCTAAATTCATTTTTCTATATTTTTGTGCTTCTTTTTGGTGATGTGGATGTCAAGTAGCGGATTATTTTTGTGATTTTCTTGTGTTGACTTGGCAGCCATGTCAACATGAAAATACAAAAAAAATGAGGTGGGGAGGGAGGGGAAGGTAATTAAATAGGATCCCCATATAGTTTAGATGTATCATAACAACTTCGGGTATAATTTTTAGATGTATCAATTGGCAAGAAGTGTCACACGTTGCATATCTCTTCTCATCAATATTTATGTATTAGTATTAGTTTATGTAACGAAACACTAAGACTTTTGTATATTCATATTTTGAAACTATATACAACAGTTTTTCACTGTAAAATTATTGCATACATTTCAGTTTTTCATCTTTAAATCAAAATTACTTCTAAAAGAACATACATTAATTGAGGAGGAGTTTTTTTGTAGAAGGATTGGTTCTTTTGCTTCATATTTATAAAATTCATTTTTTGTCCATTTGAAATCTCGAGATGTAATGAAATTATATCAACAAGACTATAATCTAAATTGTATTTTGCAATTCTTCTTATTGAAAATTAAATTATGCTAGGTTATGTCGCGTCACTCTAGGTTATAATAACGATAACAACAATAACATACCAAGTAAAAGGCCCACAAGTGAGATCTGAAAAGGATAGAGTGTATGTAGTCCTCATTACTACTTCATGGAGCAGAGAGCCAATTTTCGAAAGACTCTTAGTTTAAGTACAACAAGTCCAAGTACAAAGAAGAAGGAAACAGTGAAGAAAATATGAAAACTAACAAGAGAAACAATTCAAAATCTGCAAGAAGAAACAAGAACAACAATAAAATAGTAGACAATCCAAGCACAACAAACACAAGACTATGATAGATATCACAAGCAAGAACTACAATACTATGGCTAGTACAACGACAAACACCAACAAGCCTAATTAAACCATAAAATAAAAAGTAAGAAAACATTCCTACCCTACTAATCTTCTTTCATAATACGTGTTCTCTACACTGTTCTATCTAAGACTATTAGATTTTAATTATGAAATTATGTGAATTCCACAAAGTGCAATCAGTTCTTTTGTAGTATTTTGAGTTAAGTGATAAATTTGTAATTAATAATTTATCTCAGATAGAAAAAAATGATGTGATTAATAATTTACATCAATTTTTGCGAGGTCTTAGATTGTACTGGATTATATATACAATTACTCTAGCATTATGAACTAAATGACTTTATGAGGTCAATTTAAAAATTTTCAGAAAATGAAATTGATTATTTTGGTTAAGTGATAAATTTGAAGTCACTACAATCCACTTCAAATGACATGAAGGTTATGTGGTCACATTTTTCACCAAATTTTATGTGATCTAAAGTCTAATGCTCCTTAATATTAACTCAGGTGATTGGATATGTCAAATGGGTTGATGGTGCTGAATTTAGGTGAATTAAAATGAATGAAGTTAATAAATAGAAGAGTTATTGATACATTAAAAAGTTATTTGGAGTGAAATTTATTGGAATAGGATGTGGGTCATAATCAATTCGCTTAATTTACTAAATTTTAATTATTTTGTTTGTTTTTTCATAAATTTTTGATATCTAATAATTTTTTAATATCAAATAAGAAAATATTTTTGAAACTAGTTTGACAACATCTCTTGTGAGTTAATTTTGGTTACATATTAGTCCATCTTTTTCACGACGTGTGTTGAAATGGACAAATGGATATATTATCCCAAACATGAATGGAATGGATAAGTTATATTTTTATAGCCTAACTTACACCACTATGATGAGATTTGATAATTCTAGAATGCTTAATGTATGCACAATTAATACAAACATAGTGTATCTCTAATGATTTATTAACCCAAAAAAAGGAAGAAAAAACTAATATACCTCCCAAATTGTCAATGTTTATAGTATTTAGCAACCAATGCAGGGCTAGATAAAAAGAAATGATGAATAATTAGATACAAAGATTTAGGTTTTCACTAAAATAATTTGAAAAAACTATTAAATATACATGCATCATTGTAAATTTGAACAAAAGGGCACGAGATCAGAAGTGCTACATTTCAATTCAACGATGTTCTATCATCGTTCAAATTAGACAATAAATTGATAGTAACTGAATCATCTCGAAAGAATCTAGTGAACTCCTCTAGCAAATCTGGATAGTCATTGAGAAGTGTGGCAATCTACACAAATAAGAAAATAGTAATAACAAATAAGAACATGAAGATCATCTATAATATATGTATTTAGATAATAAATATTTTACCACCTTATGGTACAACTTGTTGACGTCATTGCGCTCCTTCCCATACTTGCACATAATATCTAGGAAGGATTTGTATTCATCGTCATTTCCTAAACGCTCCTGTAAAAAAATTATATGCGAGTATGTTAAGACTAAAGCTTTTTAAAAAGGAACACGACATGCTTCTTATTATTAAAATCGTAAGATAACAGTAATGTAACCTTTATTTTTCCCACAAAAGTTAATGCTTGTTCATAGTAGTTTGCTTTCTTCTCATCTTCATTGAGGATTGAAATTTCATAACCCTCAGGCAAGAAAGGATTTAATCCACGGAGTAAATTAGGATGCCCTTTAAACAATTCTTTCACTATTGATATGACACCAATAGTATCAATTCTATGAGGAATATTTAAAGATTTAGTCCCACATAAATCATCAAATTATGATAGAAATTAATGACAATAGGCAAATTGTAGTAGCAGACCTTCGATTCTTAAAATTTATCATAATCTGAAGAAACGTAGTATACTTCTCTCTTTGATATGGAAACATGTCCCTAACTTGTTTCAAATAAGAAAACGCATCATCAATAGTTAGCTTCGGATTACTAGCTCCAACTCCATCAACACGGTTTCCACCTCTTCGATCCAAAGCACTTGCAGGAACTTGTGATTGATTATAGCTTCATTCAAAAAATTAAATCAAATATAATACATAAAATTAATTATAATCAAGAGAAGTCAGTCAAATTTATTGATGCAGATCTCCTTCTCCCATATACTCCAACAGAGATAAGTTATACCTCATCTACTTTACATTAATTTAATTTTAGGTTAAAAATAAATTTTGTTTATAGTTCATCCAAAATTCACAACTTTTCCTTAATATGATTGATATAGCCAAAATAAATAGTATTTTTTTGCTAAACAAACACAACACAAGGAAAAAGTACAATCATTATTTTTAGTTCTTCCTACTAGTTTTCAATGGAAGAGAAAAAAAAATGATAAGACATAATCTGAGTTTAGAAATTGGTTTCTAATTTATTTTTTTTATCACAAAGTTACACACACTACACAATAACTAAAACTCACTGACCTAACAAAAATTCAACAAATCAAAAAAAAAAGTTAAAACAAGTCATGTAAATAAAAAATCACAAAAGATAGCGAAGGGCAAAGAACTTACGATTCTTCATGGAAAGAACCAAACAAACACTTATCATTTACGTCATTCCTCAATCGCTTCATACTGCAAAATAGAACAACAACAATAAGTTTCACAAAAGAAAAAATTAAAAATAAAATAAAATTAAGACATGCTCCATTCTCTACAAGAATAAAGTTTTTTGAGAAAGAAAATTCTAAAGGTACAGTAGCTCTATATAAAAAAAAAAACTAATAGCTTATATTAAAAAATAAAATTTCATTGAATTCATCTTTGTCTACCTTTGTAGGTCTCAAAAGAACTACCACACACAAAAAACTAAATTTGAGAATTAAAGAAGCAAAAAGTGAAGAGGTCGGGCAAAAAAATGAATTGAGAAAAAAAATATTATTGATGTATATATGATGTCTTGAATATATAAGATATCAACGAAACTTGATTGATATGCTGAAAAGGTATAATTTTAAAATGGTCACAAAATTAAATGACATGTGTGCACATTTTGAAATTCATTAATGAGCCCAAATTTTTAAATTTATAAGTAACTTATACCTCCTCCGTTTGTTGGTCCTTTTACTAAAAATATTTATTTTATTTTAGTTGTCCAAATTCTAAAATCAAGAAAAGTTTATTGTGTTTTTCCAATATTACTCCTATCATTAAATGACTATTTAAAGTGTATGTAATCAAATTTATATTTTTAATGCATAATTAATAGAGTTACTTTAGTAATATAAATCTCTGTTAAGTGTTTTCTTGAAGAGAGTGTCAAGTCAAGAAAGGTCGACTAAAATGAAACAGAGAAAGTACAACACAAGCAAATATATTTGAATAATCCGCAACCATATATCTAAATTGCGCAATGAAATTGTCATTATAAATTTATTATATATAAGTATATTTTTTATCTTGAAATAATATTAATTAAAGAAATATATTACTCACAGTGCACCACCTATACAATGATTGATTGTTTTTTATTCGTATCTAAAAATTTTTCTCTGATTTATAGATATTTGCAAATTTAAGATGTATTGAAGTCATGTTGACTGAAAACTTAGATGACCTTGATATTTTGAATTTTAAAATTTTACTTATAATTTTCTTGATAAAAGATTAACTATTTTAGATTATACTTTATTACTCTACGTTACATTTAATTACAGTTATAAGATTTATTAATATTCCAAAAAGAGCAATGGTATTTTGTTAATTTTTTGTTGGTTAAGCTATACAATTATGTTCAATGTAATCTATCTCAAAATAGATTTTTTTTATGTGGTCAGATTACTTTTCACCAATATTATTTATCGGTACATATGTAACATATGGTAAAATATTGAATTCATTGAATAATCAAATTTGAAATTATGTTCTTCATTATAAAATTGTTGCATATAAATTAGTTTTTTTATTAGTGAAAAAGTTTTTTCGATTATGATTGATTGTTCTTTATTTGCATATAATGAATTTATGTGAATAAGATAGTAAGTCGATGTTAAATATTTAAATTTTTGAAGTTTTGCTACACAGTTTTCATGATTGAAAACCAGACAAATTATGCTACACTATTTTACGTTACATTAGATGACAATTATAAGATTTTGCTAAGTATTATTTAACGGAGTATAGTTTTATAGTATTTTGAATTAAATAATAGATTTGTAGTTGATGCTATTCACCTATAATGTCAAAAAAAATGGTGTGGTTAAATCTCTTCTCATTAATATTATGTACTGGTATTATAGTATACGTGACATATGGGTGGATCACAATTTTTTTTTTAACTTTAATCAGAAAAGTATATTCAGAGTAGAATAATTTAAAGTATATTAGTCAAAACAAATGAGTGGAATAATATAATTAAATTAATTATTTTATTAAGTCCAATAATATGAATTTGATTATAAAGTTTAAATGTATGGCACTAGCACATGCATTTAAATATTTTAGGCTATACACATATGCGGCCCCTTAAATTTATTAAAAATTTTCATTTAGAAACATGAATTTTGCCTTGTTTTAATTGATACAAAATTATCTGCAAGTATGCTCCTATCAAACACAAAAACTAACTTGACACATTTGGACCCAAGAGGGGTGCCAGCCGTGACCTACGAGGATCGATCCACGTGTGGAGCCGTGCGTGAAGCCGCGACTCGGAGTGGTGGCCTAGACCCAAGAGAGGTGTTAGCCGTGACCAACGAGGATCGATCCACGCGTGGAGCCGCGACTCGGAGTGGTGGCTGAGCCCAAGAGGGGTGTCAGTTGTGACCAACTGGGCTTAGCCGTGACCAACGAGATAGTTGGTTCTCAAGCGGAGGTGATTGTTATGAACCAATTGTCCCAACATTGAAAAAATAGAGAAATGCTAAGGAGTTTATAGGCCAAATGGGTTCTCCCACTCGGAGTGGTGGCCTGCGTGCCAGGAATGGTTGCCTGAACCCAAGAGGCTGCCAGCCGTGACCAACGAGGATCGATCCACGTATGGAGCCGCGACTCGGAGTGGTGGCCTGTGCGCCAGGAATGGTGGCTTGAACCTAAGAGGGGTGCCAGTCGTGACCAACTGGGCTCAGCCGTGACCAACGAGGTCATTGGTTCTCAAGCGGAGGCGATTGTTATGAACCAATTGTCCCACATTGAAAAAATAGAGAAATGCTAAGGGGTTTATAGGCCAAATGAGTTCTCCCACCTATTAGGCTAGTCTTTTGAGTTGGACTCTTCCGTTTGGTTTATAACAATGATTGACTAAATTTTTTAGAGAAAATACATATTTCTGGGGAGTAGCAGAAATTATTTTTGAAAGTTAAAAATAAGTAGTTTTTTTTAGAAGCACTTTTAAGAAAAAAAATATACTTAAAAGCATTTTAAAATAAGTTCCATAAAGCACACTAATTGCTACTCCAAAGTGTTTTTTAAAATTTATTTCTCAAACACAAATTGTTTCTCACTATAAGTACTTATTTAAAAATCACTTTCAAAATAAGCTCACTTTTAGAAGCATGACCAAGAAAGTTATAACTCTCCTCAATATTACTTGGGTGAGTAGACGTGTCAAATGGGTGGGTTGTGCCTAATTTAGGTAGATCAAAATAAATTAAGTTAATAAATAGTAAAATTATTAACACAGTCAAAAGTTATTTGTGCTAAAATAAATTGGGGTAAAATTGCTTAATTTTTTATAAATTTTTAATTGCTTTACCTATTCTTTTTAAAACATTTGATACCCATCAATACTATTTTACTCTTTATTATAATTAATATATAACATATCTAATAGAAAAAAATCGAAAATAGTTTAAAAGATTTTCATGGATTAATTTGACTACATAGTTGTTCAAATTTTTATGCATTGAATTGAAATAATCCGAGTTAATAAACAGACAAATTATCCAACCTTGGACAACTTGGATAAGTTATATTTTCATGAATTTTTATCGCCATAACGTGCAAGGAAATTTGATAATGTTAGAACCTTAGCATAGTCAATTAATTCAAATATACCTAACATATGGTTGAAGTTAAGTATCAAATAAACGACATAGGACTAGATGAAAACTAAATATAACAATCTAAATTTTCAATTACTTCCTTTATTTAATTTGTTTATTTTTTAATTTATTTATTTGATTTTGACTTGACATAAAATTTAATAAGGTAAAGAAGACTTTTAAATCTTATTGTACTATTAAATAAAAATACGTTGAATGCGCCAAAATATCGTTTGATTATGTAATCTTAAACATGTAGTGTAAAATTTGGAATTAAAGAATTACCAAAAAAAGAAAAAGAGATTTTTTTTTGAAACATACTAAAAATAGTCAAGCCAAGCAAATGGAAACGAAGAATCTAGGAAGTTAATAATTTTAAATATATTATTCTATTAAATCAACATACCAACGCTATAAATTTGACTTAAAAAATACGACAGAAAGTTTTAGAAAGTTTTTAAAAAAGTTTCATGCTTGTTTTCACTATTTGAAGAGAAACTGCACAAATGTCCTATTAAGAAGGTTTGAGAGGTTAAAAATGGTGAGAAATGCCGAAGAAGTATTGAGGAGATGTGATAATACATGATCACATTTACAGCTTACCAATGACATGGCCTTATATATATGTCACGATCCGAATCGAGGTCCTGGCCGCGACTGACATCCCAATCCATGAAGGCCCGAGAGCCCTCTTAACTTGCGATCATATGCATAATTCATCAATTATCAAATGTGGAAGTAAACCGGAAACATAGTCATCTTATTATTGCAACATAGGAATACGGACATAAGTTCATAAAGATCTAAAACCATCTATAACAAGTCCGTGAAATCTCTACTAAAATGAAAACAACATCTGTCTGAAACCAGGACAAGGCCCCGGTCGGACCATGAACTAAAACTAACTGAAAACATCATATGAACAAGGCCTTCCGAAATAAGGGAGGCTCACCAACTCCAAACGTCTGACCATAATCTACTACTTAACGGGATCCGGGATTGAGCCTCAAATCCTGAAATATAGGGGATCAATACATAATGTATTGGCATGTGAAACAATCCAAAATAACATGTTTTTATATAACATAATGAGGGCATTTCACAAAACAATGAACATAATGCATAAGTGAAAACACATGGGCATACGAAATGAACTTCAAACAACTCTTGGAAACTGTGACTCATTTTTTATTTACTTTTGAGCTAGATGATATACCCTACAATCCTGATCATCCCACAGGCTATATGGGATCCGCCCTTGACTCGATGGCCAAGCCCCCAATCCAAGTTTGCCGCAAGAATTGAAGCATCAGTAAGGGAGACACGTAAGACCACAAAGCAGGGTGCCATAATCTCCAGTCAAATCAACATGTCATGGTAGTGCACAAGACCAAAAAGCAGGGCTCCTAACCATAGTCCCAAATTAGGACGACATGAATCAAGGTACATAAGATCACAAAGCAGGGTACCATAATCCTGTGTCGGCAAATCACGGTTTCCAGCATTGAGTCTTTCAACTCGTGCTTTCTTCGGGTAACCATCTAACTCTCTTTAAGCCCAATTTTTTAGCCTCTTAAACCCAACATGCATCATGTTTATAAACAGTTCTTTTCTCATTCTGTTAAGGGAATATCACACAGGGTATCGTCATACCTAGACTTGCAAGTCATTCTTATCAATTCCACAACCCTTCTCATTCAAAACATGCAAATGACCACCCAAAGATTTACAACATCACAAGAGAGTTCTCTATTTCGAATGCACATGAAATCTTTTGCAACCACTCTCTTCTCGAGACTTAAACATGCGATGGCCATTTCAATAATTTAATCACATGCACTTCTTTCATTTAATGCAAATAGTACAGTTATACTAAGAAAACACCCTCTCTTCAATCCATGGCCAACGTCAAAATCCACGAATGATAGTCAAACACTTGATTCATACTTTAAGACATGCAATTTATCAACCATAACATGTTAAATCGATCAAATTTCCACATTGAGAGGGAGTCTCGTTATTCATGCTCTCAGTTAAGCTTTTCAAAGCGGAAAAATACATATATGTGGCTATAGTTTAATTGTACGAAAGGAGTTCAAGACAACATATGCTTTCATCAAAACAGCTCCATGATACATACTATTCAAAACGATGTCAAAGCCCTTTTTAGTAAACGTAATTATGAATCTTTATAACTTGATAAAACGATAAAAATTATGCCCATGGAGTTTAGGATAGTCCCACATACCTTAATGACGAAGAAATCGACCCCTTAAGCTTGAATATCCAAACCCTAGGTTGTTTTTCTCCTCTTGTGTTTTAGGAAGATGAACTAGGGATTTGATTATGTTAAAACATATTTTGGGACTTTAATCTCGTGTTAAGATGTTTAGGAACGGTTATAGGCCGTAAAAAGACTTGGTTACCCTTGAAATAATTCAAAAACAGAGGCCCTACGCCACAAAATATAAGGTAGGTTGCCCCCAATCCAAGGCCTAACCATCAGTTGGGTGGCGCCTTGCCCATTGCCTACATCAAGGTGGGCGACGCCCAGGCCATTGCCTAACCATTCTAGTGACGGTAAGCGACGGCAATGCAATGCCTAGCCATCGCCTAGGCCCTACTTTGCGACGCCTACTTACTTTTCAGGTCCTGGAACACCCCCAACACCTCCCACAACATCAACACATGATCCACCATCACTACGAGGGCCCAAAAGATCATTTTTGAGACATTAAAAGAGTGTTACGACTACAGGGTGTTACAATATATATATATATATATATATATATATATATATATATATATATATGAAAGTCACAGATTAAGAAGAAGAAACCAATACATAAAGAATAAGAAACAAAAGATTAATGAATTTTTTCTTGATTTGCTAGAAGGGAAGATGATATCATTCAAGAAACCAAATAGTACTAATATTTATTGTCTAATAATACCAAATCTCTACTCATTAAAAATCGGACAAAGTATTCCAAGCAACAAACCAATCTTCCAAAGAAAATAAAGTACAACTCACTAGCAAGCTCTAGTCAAGGCAATAGCATTATTATAAGGAACCAAAGAGGATGGTTAACTCATCAATAGATTTCCAAAGCTTGAAATTAGTTGAAGAATCTGGCAAAAAATTAGTGAACTCATCAAGCAAATCTGGGTGATCATTGAAAAGCACGGCAACCTACACATTAATAAAAGAAAGAAAAGAAATAGTTACAAATGAAATCATGAAGATCATATCATAATATTTGTGTATCCAAATTAAAAATGGTTTATCACCTCATGGTAGACTTCATAGTTGTTCTTGTGCTCCTCCCTGTACATCTTCAAAATGTCTAAGAAGGAAATGTACACATGATCATTGTTTCGGAAACGTTCCTGCATGAAGCGACAACCCCATCAATTAAGTTAGTGCGAGACTCCACTAGAAATGTTGATCAAATTTTCACCTTTCGTAAGTGCATTTCATATTGGATGAAATTGTATTAATGATCAAATTGATTAAAGAACCTCATTACGGTGATGTTAGGAATGCAACGAGTTCTTCATTAATCAGAAGTTCATTCTTTCTTCGTCTGATGACATAATTAAAGCAGTAACTCTCCTTTTAAAATTCTCAACAAGAAACATTTCAAAATACACACTTTTTCTTGTTCTTTTAGTCTAAACGTTAACTTTCGAAGATGAATGCTTAAAATACTATTATTGCTTTGGATCCAAATTTTTAGAGTTTTACGTTTAGTGCATGTAGAGAATAACTAGTAAAAGAAGGGAAGACAACTATTATAGAAATCAGAAGGCAGGAGAATAACCTTTACTTTCCCCACATAGCGGACAGCTTCTTCAAACGTAACTTTCTGTGGAGCCACCTCAGTTCTACACGTCTGCTCTTGGTCTTTCTTTTCTTCCTTTACTAACTTGGGATTAGTATGGCCATCATTCAACTTAGTCATTACACTTACAAGATGTCCAACTGCAAAACCAGTAACCAATCAAAATGGAATCACATGTGAATTATGTGATACAACACGTTCACAATCACGAAGTTCAAGACTTACCAGCTCGGTCATAACGCTCTATAAATTTATTGAAACCCTCCATAAGATCAGGATATTTTCCAAGTGTATGAGCAACCTGAAATGAGTAGAGCATGCTTTCAAATCTATGATGCTTAAAAAACAACCACCAGACTGACTTGCACATCCTTTAAAAGACATTAGTATCACAGAATTCTGTAAAAACAGGATTCAGTAACCCCGTTTCTTCCTTTTCTCGGTCAAAAGAGAGGACAACAATATACTGAGTGTAATCCCACAAGTGGGGTCTGTGGAGGTTAAAGTGTATGCAGACCTTACCCCTACATCTTGGGAGGTAGAGAGTTTATTACAAATAGACCCTCGGCTCAAGGGTAAACATATCAAAGCAGATCGAAAAAAGAAATGAGACGCCCCAAATACCGTCAAACAAAAGTTTCACCTGCTTTTTACTCTCAGGCACTAATCCCAATACTCCAACCTAAAGGCCCTTTTGGCCAGTAGGTACCCTTTCCGGTGGACTTCCTCTGCCAGAATCCCTCTTTCCTCCTCCTCTTTCTTATTAAACCTTTCTTTCTACATGGACAAAAGGATTTTTTTTAGGTTAGGGGGGAAATCCTACGACCTGACTGAAACCTGTTCAGTCTCGGAGATTTGGTATGAATGGGTGAAAAGTGCAAGGATGTATATGAGGAGAAGGAAGCTCAGTAGGGGTGCACTTATGTGGCTATGCAATAGACTAAAAGAAGCGTCGGTCATTAAAAGGAAGTCATTTAAGACCTGGAAGTGCAAAGATGTTTCCATCAGCATTTATTGTTCCTTAAAGTTCAATAAATTCGGTAGGTTTATCTCTGTTATTTCAGTTAACGGTAACGCCAGAACTGTGATCATACTACCAGAAAACACTTTTAATGAAGGGTGGGCGGGACTTGTCTCAAAAATTGAAGAGTTCATTGACCAGAAGTCAGGCATGCCAGTTTCAAATACAGAGCACGGGAGTCCCTTTTCTTTGGAACTCGGGGGAGAAGATAGTTACAAACAAGTAATACAACGACAAAAATGGAGAACTGAAAATCGAAGTACAACATCATCGACATTTGCTGGTAGCGACAAAGGTCCACTGGGTAGATGTCTCGTGGGCAGATTCCCAGATTGCGACGAGATACCCACCAGAAACGAAGTAAGAAGATGGGCTCAACAGATATGGATGGGCATTCACAACCTTCAGATTTATGACATGAACGGAATTCAATTTCTATTTGAGTTCCAGTCAAGACGGGATGCAGAACGCATACTCATGGGTGATTGGAGACGGAAAAATTATCCGCTACATCTTGAATGGTGGTCGCGTCAAACACCAATTTCGAGTGGTTTTGGGTCCGCGTTCAAGGACTTCCTCTCCAGCTCTGGAACGATAAAGTGATGACCCAAATTGGAGACCTATGCGGCGGATGGTTGGAGACGGAGGAAGAGACGCAACTGAAAAACCACCTGAGATGGGCCCGAATCCGAGTGAAAGGGCCAAGAGAAAAGATACCTTCGTCGAGATCAGTGACGGCGAATTCATATTCTCCTTACCGACTTGGGTGGAAGCCCCGGCGAATTACCGGAAGAAGACAGATGAGGAAATCCGGGCCAAAGATGTCAGTAGTAGGTATGGAAAAGAAAAAGCTATTGAAAACCCTAGACTGCAGACTTGGGAAAAACAATTCAAAAAATTCAAATGTTTATTCAGAGTCTCTTAACAAAAACCCGTGTACTTCGATTAGTAGAAGTCAAGTGGTCAATGCAGGTCAAGTGATTTCACACATGGAGGAGGTGGACCCAAAAGAAGGATTTAAAGAAGTTCAGTGGATCTGTGGGAATTGTTTTGGGCTTGCCTAAAGCCCAACAACTTGAGAGGCCTTTTCTCATTTCTAAAGCCCAACAACTTGACAGCTCTATTTTTATTGAAGGCAAAACCCCTGACCCCACCATTAATTTTCCTCGTTTAAACCAAGAAGAGTTATGCTTCTCCCCAAACCCTTTTCACTGAAGATCTGGAGAAAAGTATGAGAATGGAGATTAAAAAAGCACAGGTGAACCAGAATTTCAGCAAAGAGATAATGAAAGTCGACATGCAAAATAATGAAATAAGAGAAGACAATTCCCTTTCTACCCCTGGGGAAGACGGTATTGAGGTCAGTGAAGAGAATGGAGCAGATTGTGGGGAGATGTCTAATGGGCACATTACAATCTATGAAGAGCCAATGCCTATACAGATGAAAGAACCATTGACGGAGAAAGAAATTGAAGACAAGGCTACCATTTGGGTGCAATCCAATGTCCTAAAATTCAGCAGGAAGTTTGGAGCAGCTTTCGAAGGATGTGATAGAATAGCCTTTGAGCTATTCATGAAGATAGACCAAAAGAGAGGGTATGCAGACCAAATGAAGGACGCTAACAAGAAAAGCAATAATCAGAAAAACATCCCAAAGGAGCTGAAGAACTTAGAGTTTAACATGAACTTCAAAGACGGGAAACCTAGAGGTAGAGGGAGAACAACACCTTTGAGGATCAAATGAATATCAAAATCATATCTTGGAATGTGGGGTTTGAACGGGGGGAATAAAAGGAGTTTGGTCAGAGGTCTCACTAAGCAATGGGGGCTGATGTATATGTTTTTCTTGAGACAAAACTGTCTGGGGGATACAGTGTTACTCAAAGAAGTTTGGCATAATAGGTGGATGGGGGAATTTCATTTAGATGCTGTGGGAAGAGGTGGAGGAATTTTAGTGATGTGGGATAAGAGATATTGGAGGGGGGAGTTGATTGGGTCTGGGAGGCAGATGCTTACTTGTAAATTAGTAGGTACAGAACTTAATATTTCTTGGTTTATAAGTGCAGTTTATGCTGATTGCAATAGAGTGACCAGACGGGAATTGTGGGAGGAGTTAGCAACTATAAAAAATTCTTTTGAAGGGCCTTGATCCTCCTTTATTTGGAGGATCCTACACATGGAGGAGGGGGGAAAATCACACAACATCATCTAGAATAGACAGATTCCTCTATTCTAATCATTGGGAGGAGATGTTCTCACAGATCAGACAAAATGTTCTCCCAAGAGTAGGATCAGATCACAACCCCTTAGTTCTGAATTGTGGAGAACTAAACTGCAGGAAGAGCTATTTTAAGTTTTAGCAATGGTGGATGGGGGTTGCAGGTTTCAGAGAAAAAGTCACAGCATGGTGGGCTTCATTTTTAGTTAGTGGTTCAGCCTCTTTTATGCTAGCCACAAAATTGAAAATGCTTAAAGGGAAATTAAAGGAGTGGGGGCTAGAAAACAGAGGTAACTGGAAACTTAAGAAGCAAGATATTCTGAATCAAATAACAAGCCTTGAAGAAATTCAGGAACAAAGAACTTTGACTGATAATGAGATGCTTCATAAAGTTCACCTCTCAAATCAGTATGTTGAAACCTCGAGAATCGAGAAAATAGCATGGAGGCAAAGATCGAGAGTGCAATGGCTTAAGCAAGAAGATAAGAACACCAAGTATTTTCACAGAATTGCCACAGCTCACAGGAGGTTCAATTTGATTGAAAAAATAGAAGTAGAAGGAGAGACTATTACTGAACCTGAGGAGGTCAAACAAGAAATTGTAAGCTTCTATCAGAAGTTATACAAGGAAATAGAAAACTGGAGGCCAGACTTCAATCTGCAGGGGTTTGAAGAAATAAATGCGGAGGAGAAAGAGTGGTTGCAACGACAATTTGAGGAAGATAAGGTCTTGGAAGCTCTCAAGTTGTGTACCAGTGACAAGGCTCCAGGCCCGGATAGTTTCCCTATGAGTTTTTATCAGAGCTTCTGGAAGACCATCAAGGTAGATATCATGAACACTATGAAACAGTTCCATGACAATCAAGTTTTTGAGAAGAGCCTCAATGCAACTTATGTAGCTCTAATCCCTAAAAAGGTGGGAGCTGTTGAATTAAGGGACTTCAGACCTATAAGTTTGATAGGTGGAGTTTATAAGATAATTGCTAAACTACTAGCAGAAAGGTTGAAAAGGGTGATAGACAAGCTGATCAACAAACATAAAATGGCCTTCATTAAAGGCAGACAGATCATTGATGCAGCTTTAATAGCAAGTGAATGTGTTGACACCAGGCTCAAAAGGGGGACCCAGGTATTATGTGCAAACTAGACATAGAGAAGGCATACGACCATGTGAATTGGGGTTTCCTCATCAAAATGCTAAAACAGATGGGTTTTGGAGAGAAATGGTTCAAGTGGATTGAGTTTTGCATTAAAACTGTTAGGTTCTCTATTCTTGTAAATGGAGAACCTGCTGGTTTTTTTCCATCAGAAAGAGGACCTAGGCAGGGAGATCCTCTTTCTCCTTTCCTTTTCATTCTTGCCATGGAGGGTTACAACAGCATAATGAGAGTGGCTATTAGAAAACAGTGGATAAGAGGTTCATGGTGGGAAATCTTGCAGGGGAAGAGATGCAGATTTGTCATCTACTCTATGCAGATGACACAATCATTTTCTGTGAAGCCAAGGCAGACCAAATTGCCTTCATTAGAATGTCACTAGTGGTTTTTGAAGCAGTTTCTGGTTTGACAGTAAATTGGAGAAAGAACAGTTTTTTTCCTATAAATGAAGTTTCTTAATTGCAAAGTCCGGCAAACATTTTAGGGTGTAAAGTGGAGCAGCTTCCCACCACCTACTTAGGAATGCCTTTGGGGCACAAACACAAGGAGCTAGAAATATGGGATGGCATCATTGAGAAGACTGAGAAAAAATTGGCTAATTGGAAAGCTCAGTACATTTCTTTAGGGGGGAGAGTGACCCTAATAAATTCAGTACTAGACTCACTGCCTACTTATGTAATGTCTTTATTTCCAATTCCAGCTAAAGTTGAAGATAGACATGACAAGCTGAGAAGAGATTTTTTGTGGTTGGGCAGCAAAAAAGGAAAGGGCCTGCACTTAGTCAAATGGCAGAATGTACAGTTACACAAGCAGTCTGGTGGCCTTGGTATCAGAAATTTGAGGTTACAAAACAAAAGTCTTCTTTCAAAATGGTTATGGAGGTTCACTACCGAGACACACGCTTTGTGGAGGGAGGTGATAGTATGTAAATATGGTTTGGAAGGGAATTGGTGCTCCAACTCAGTGAACAACACCTACGGTGTCTCCGTGTGGAGAACAATTAGGAATTTATGGCCTAACCTGTCCAGAAACATTGCTTACAAGGTGGGATCTGGCACTAAAACCTTGTTTTGGAGGGAGAATCGGATCGGAAATGTGACATTGATGGAAATGTTCCCAGATCTTTTCTCTTTGAGCACTAAGAGAGAAGAGACAGTGGCTAAAGTTTGGTCATAGCAGGGAGCGCTAACAGAGAAGAGACAGTGGTTAAAGTTTGGTCACAGCAGGGATGGAACATTGCTTTCAGAAGATTCCTTAATGATTGGGAGATTGAGAAAGTTGAGCTACTTAAAGTCTTGAATGGATGCACAGGGTTATCAGAAGAGGAAGACTATCAAATGGAGGCACAATAGAGATGGGATGCTCTCAGTTAATAGATTATACACCAAGGAAGTGAAGGAGCTACAAGGTTGCAAGATAGGGCCCTGGAAGAAGATCTGGAAGACCAAGATACCAACCAAGATAAAGTGTTTCTCTTGGTTGGTGGCCAGGAGGGCTTGTTCTACGCATGAGAGATTGAAAAAGAAAGGATTCCAGATTGTATCTTGGTGTTCTCTTTGTAATGAGGTATAGGAGACTAACAGCCACCTGTTTCTACATTGCAAAGTGACAACAAAATTGTGGAACCTATTTCTGGGTGCTACACAGACAGAATGGATCATGCCAGAACATACATCAGACCTCCTGAGTTGCTGGATCAGAAGAGAAGGGAGGAAAACTCAAAAGAAGTGGTGGAACATAATACCATCATGCATTTGGTGGTCTATTTGGAAGGAAAGAAACAACAGGTGCTTCGAAAACAAGGCTAATCCAATTGAGAAAGTCAAATGGTTATGTATGTCTACCTTTTATTTCTGGTGTAAAGAAGAATGATTAGAAGAAGATGCACAAATTAGAGAATTCATAGGAAACCTATAATCTATTTTATTTTCTGGGTTTTTGCTGTGAAACAATTTTTTGGAGGTCTCCAGCATAATCCTCAATGCTGATGAATACAACATTACCTTTATAAAAAAAAAAAAAAAATGATGCAAGTGTAATCATGACAAAATATTGTAGAAAGCATGACCAAAGCGTTATGAAAAAAAGAAAAGAAATAGTAACTATAACAAAATAGTGCAATAATCTAAGAACAAGAGACGATAGACAGTAACAAAGATCAAAAGAGAGGACATGTTTAGCATTTATAGCTCTATCCCAAGCAACATAACCATTTTGCAGTATCGACCAGTAGAGAAATCAATATTGCCCCAGAGACCCCCAAAGGAACCTACACCAATGGTGCTTCTTCAGCCTTTTTAACCCTTTTTTTCTCAATTGTTAATTGAAGTTGCATAAAAGAAGAACTGACAAAGCGTCTGTCCACAGAGGTTGTTGTAGCTTTTGTAGTAGCAAGACTTTTTTCTTCATGATTGGGTGTGGGTGTTCAGTGTATACACTGTTTTTCTAGCCTATGCTTTGCATGAACATCAACCAAATCATAGATAGCAGTAATTATAAACAAAAGATTACCGTCATATAGGAGCAAAAAAGATAGATTAGATGCATGATACACGTACCAAACTTTGTAACTGCTCCCTTGTAATTATTTCTCTGCTGTAAATACGGAGGCATTTTACGAATGTCTGATAATCAGCTGGACTTTGCAGTCTTCCCTTTACCTCTTCACAAAAAACGAACCCTTTGCTATATGTTTCTGCCAAAAGCATAAAACCAAACTCAGCAACACGGTGCTAAAAACAAATACATACATCAAGAACATCACCAAAAGCGAAGTGAAACAGACTGAAAATAAACCGTGACCATTTAGCAACTTTTAGGGAAGAGCAATAATAATTATCATCCTTTAGGTTCAGCATGTGACTGGAAGTTAAAAAAGGAGCGCTTGTAATTTTTCTTTTTAACAACCGTGGTGAGTAGGTCAACTTTCGCGCACCTTACCAGCAACAGATATTATAGCTAACTCTGTCCATCAAGGCGGGGACAGATGGGAAGAATCACCCCGTGTTTTTATGATATTATAGAATATTAATCATGACAAATTCTGATGTCTTGCTGGAGATTGTTTGTACAAAATTTCAATTGCCATCTTGTTTCATAATAAGACTTATAACAAAATAAATGAAATGAATCATAAAATCAGTCCAGACTTTTTCGGCTCATTACACCTGCATGGGATGGGATCCCAACTGCAAACCAGGAACCAATCAAAATGAGTTTTCAAGTGTGTGACACAACAATTTCACCATCATGAAATTTCATGACTTACCAACTCGCTCATAACACTCCAAAAGTTCATTGAAACCCTCCACAAGATCAGGATATTTTACAAGTAACTCAGCAACCTGAAATTGGTAGCATGCTTTCAAATCAATGATGCTTAAACAACAAGACCGACAGAATCGTATAAAAACCGGAGTTAGTACCCCTGTTTTTCACTGTTGTTAGTCAAAAGAGAGGACATGTTTAACATAAGTGGCTCTAATACTGCCTCCAGAGAGCCCAACCAAACCACAAATAATAATATAATAAACAAAGATTACTGTAACATTGGAGGAAAAAAGGCTTGATTAGTTGCTTGATAGACGTACCAAACTTTGTAACTCATTCCCTGAAATTACTCCTGTGCTATAAATATGGAAACATTTTAAGAATTCCTGGTAATCAGTTGGACTACCTACTCGCTCCTTTACCTTTTCACAGAAAGTGAAGCCTTTGCCACACGAATCTGACAAGATCAAGCAAACCATATTAAAAAGCATAACCAAATTCAGCAACAGTATGCTAAAAACAAATGCATAAGCCAAGAACTTTACCAAAATACGAAGTGAAACAGCCTGAAAAGAAACCGTGAACGTCTAGCAACTTTTGGGAAAGAATAGTACTAATACTCAACCTTTAGGTTCAGCACAAGGCTGGAATTTAAAAATGAGCACTTGCGATTCACTATGAGTTAAAAACATACTTACAAATAGATGCCTTTTCAACAGTATGCTAAAAACAAATGCATTAGCGAAGAACCTTACCAAAAAAACAAAGTGAAACAGCCTGAAAAAAAACTGTGAACATCTAGCACCTTTTGGGAAAGAATAGTACTAATACTCAACCTTTAGGTTCAGCACAAGACTGGAATTTAAAAATGAGCGCTTGCGATTCACTATGAGTTAAAAACACACTTATTAATAGATGGCTTTTCAATCAGTGTCATCACCAAACCATAGAACAAACGGTGGAATATTCTAATGCAACACATCAGATACAGATTCAGACAACGCTAACCATGAACTCACATTTCAGGACATCTTCAACCTCCGGAAGATATTTCATTTTATCAGTCTGACGCTGCTTGCTTTGGTCTCCTTTGTTCTCATTATCAGGTTCTTTATAATCCTCATCATGAGTTCTTCTGTCCCTATTTTCGGCAGTTCCTGAAGTTCTTGGCAAGAATCTAGAGAACTCATCTAGCAAATCTGGATGGTCATTGAAAAGTACAGCAACCTACACATGATATGACAAATGGTATTAAACTTAAAACATAACGATCATCTATATTATTTATGTATCCCAATTTTAAAAAATTATTACCTCATGGTACACCTCATTGATTCCCTTGCGCTCCTTCCTATACATGTTCAAAAGGTCTAGGAAGGATTTGTACACATGAACATCACTTTGGAAACGTGCCTGCAGGAAATGATAACCCAGAGAGTTAGGACTAAAGTTCTCTACGAAGAAAAAGGCAGATCTTTATTATTTACCGGACGGTAACAAAAATGTAACCTTTATTTTGTTCACAAAGCTGATAGCTTCTTCAAACTCAGTTGTTTTCTTCGGAGACTCATCTTCATCCCTCAGGGTTATTTCATAGCCATTGGGCAAGAAAGTGTTGAATCCAAGGATCAACCTAGGATGCCCTTTAAACAAGAATTTCACTCTTGCCATGACACCAACAGTATCAATCCTGTGAAGAAAATATCACAGACTTGCGGAATAAGTCCCACGTAATTCACCAAATCTGAATAGGAACAAGAATGACATTAGGCAAATTAAAGTAACAAACCTTTTAGCCTTGAAGTCTCTCAAAACATCAAGGAATATGTTATACTTATACTTTTGGCTTTGAAACGTGCCTTTAACTTCCTTTAAATACGACAATGCATCAACAGCCGTCAGCTTTGGGTTATTAGCACCAGCTCCGCCAGCACTGCTGCCACCACCACCTCCGCCACCCAGACCACTTCCAGGAGCTTGTGATTGACCATACCTAATTCATCCAAGAAAGGAACAAAAAACTATATAAATCAGAACAATAGCCAGAAGTAGCCAGTCAAATACATTGGTGCAGAACCAAGGGTGTGGTCTAACCATCGATGGAGTGGGTGAGTGGGAATTATGGGAGACCATAGCTAAAATTCCAGTAAAGACCAAAAATGGGATTATCAACTATACTTGATTAGAAAAAACAACCAATCTATTCTCTTGGTCTCCCGTAGTAACTTGATAAATCTTAATATTTGAGATACTCACAAATTTGTACTGTTCTTAAATTAATACATACATATAAGTAGTGTTAAGTTACATTCTGATATACTTAGTTACCCTTAAACCATATAACCAGGGGTTTTGTTACCCTAATTTTTTTGTTACCCTAAAAATCACTAATTTACTAATTAGAATTATCAAGAATTCAAAAAATCAAAACAACAAATTTACATAAAAATAAAAAAGTGAACAAAGCTTACGATTCTCCAATGGACGAAGTAGTTGGCCGCTTAAATCTCACGTTACCAGATACATCGGGTCTCAATCGCGCCATGCTGCAAAAACAGTACAGCAACAACAAGATCTAAGAATAAATAACAATCTCTATAAAAAATTAATCAACATAAAGAATTACTAAGGATCTGTATAACCATAAAAATTATACAAATAAAGTGAAAAGATATATAAAATCTATGGTCAAATCCTACTAAATATCTATACCTTTTTCACTCCCCTGTAACGGCGGAGAAAATGATATGATAATTACCTAGTAACATCACTATATATAGGCGGAGGACTGTATGCTCCTTTACTTCTATATATTCTTGTAAAGGGTTGGGCCGGCTCGACTTGCCTGTATTTAGTTCTTTTGGATAATTGGGCTACTACTATTATAATAACGCTCAACTCGATTGGGCTTGCCTATACACCCAGACCTACTACTATTATAATAACAAGGAATAAATATCACATATTTCTTCTCATTAATCCTTAATTGCTTCTCTTTATTAGGTATTTTATAAAATGAATTCATGAATACGTGTATCGTGCATGTACCTTGTTTTAATACAAAAAACTCCATAAAAAAATATTGTTATTTGATCATTAGTGAGGTTCCAAGTTTATTTTCTCAAAGTTCAAATTTCCTAATTAGAGTACATAATGACTAGAGGTTGGAAAAATTAATTAAAGATGCAAAAGCAATTATATTCTAAGTCAAAGTTTACACGAGCTAGGTTATGCTTGTGCGTTCACTTGATCTAATATATTGAAATGTAATGTATCTATAAGAAAATCTCTATGAAATCATTCAATAATTTGATCGAAAATTTTTCAGGTAGCCTCCTACTCTTGTTCGGAGAATTGTTACTTACTCCCTCTGTCTAACTTTAATTGTACAATAACACAAAAAGTATATCTCACCAAAGCTCAGTTTTGCGAAGGCCTTCGAGGATTGACCTTTCTTTCTCTTCTTCTCATGCTGATTGTTCAATATCCATTTCGTTCTGGCTAGAGAAGTAGATAGATTCTGAAAATTCTGAAGGGCAGAAAAAATAAAAAGATAAACATCTACTCCAACTCATTAAATATAACAAAAAATAGCATCTAACATTTTCTGATCACAAATCTACACACACCACACACCATATATCAACTAAAAATCACTGAATTACCAAGAATCTGACAAATTCACCAAAAAATGCATCAAAACAAATCACACACACACACACATATATATATACCAAAGACAAAAAGTTGAACAGAACACAAAGAGCTTACAATTTTCCACGGGAAGAGCTAAATGGCCGCTTAAATGGAGGCGGGGTATCATAAACATCATCTCTCAATCGCTTCATGCTGCAAAAACAACAACTTATGCAGTCAAAAAACACCCAAAAAAACTGATTATTTTTTCAAATTTGAGATTCTCCTCAGATTTTCTGAGGAAGAAAAAACAAAAGTCTCAACAGATCTATCAACAAAAAATCACAAACAAGTTAAATTAATTCTTTAGATCAGCATAAAAGAAATTTTGAATTCATTTTTGCTCTACCTTTATTCCTCTTTCACTCTAGGACTTACAAGAACTTCAACACACACAAAAAGTTTGAGAAACAAAGAGGTAAAAGGCGAAGAGGTGGGGGGCGGGGGGGGGTCGGTTTATATAAAATTTTATTTATTATGTTATTGTTATAGTATTGCAAGTCGTGCCAACATTTCTTAAATTATACTCAGTAATTAATAATACATTTAAAATAAAAAGAGTTACGAAAAAATGATTTTTTAATATTTTTGTTCAAAAAATTTTTGAGTTAGTTATTATGTGGGCTCAAATTATGAAACTTATTAATGAACATGTTTTTTTCTGTTTAATTTTATTTATATTTAATTTTTAAAAGGAAAAATAAGTATTTTTCTTCTCTTTCCTTTGTACTTCCTAATTTGTCTATAATTACGGATTTCCTTCGTACTTACTAATTTGTCTATAATTACGGATGACAGAAAAATATTTTAATTTTGAATTCATAAATTTTGAATTTATAGTAATATTAGAGGTAAAATTAAACTATGCAAACTAATGTCAATAAATATTATATGTTAATAATTTATTTTTAATCTGTGAAAATTATATACAATCTAGTATTCATATATTATTTTCAACAGTTAAGTTAAAATCAGTTTATATTTAACAAAGTCATATTTTAACTGATTTTCAATTTTTGGAGTTTCAATTTATTAAATTAGATTCTACATACAAATGATTTATTCAAATAATTGTTTTTAGTGTATGAAAATGGTACATAATATGATTGTCACGATCCGAGCCGAAACCCTAAATGCGACGGGCATCCTGAGCCAGGAATATCCGAGAGACCCCATAACATGCTATCATGAACATAATTCATACGAAATAAAGGTGCGGAAGATAAATCTGAAAACCAAGTTGATCTTATAATCAAAATATGTCAATGAAGTTATGACAATATAACACTCAAATTCCGTTTATAAAGCCTCTATTGAAAACTAACTGTCTAGGCTGGGACAAGGCTCCCGGCTGGACCATAAACTAAAAGAAATCAATATATGAATAAATTGTCTTTCGAAAGATGGATGACTCACCAACTCTGTCATATCTAAATGTTCTACTGATGTGATGAACCTTGGAACTGTACCTCAGAACCTATATTAAAAGAGTCAATAGTTGGAAAGTACTGGTATGTAGAAAAATCCAAAATAACGTAGAATTCATGTAAAATATTTGAGAGTGGTTCGAAATCAATTTAGCATAATATAGGTACAACACATGGGCATAATTCAAAGGCTTCAAAATATTCTTGTAAAACATTGACTCCATTCTTTGTTTTAATTCTGAGTTAGATGGTACACCCTACATTTCTAAAATTCTACGGGCTATATGAAATCCGCCCTTAACTCAGCGGCCAAGCCTCCAACCCAGGTTTGTTGTAAGGACTAGAGTTTCTGATCTCTACTACGCCACAAGGTCGTCGTCAGCGTACCATCCTCTGTTTCATGACAAAATAAAATTTGTGTTGGCAAAACACGATTTTGGGCAATGAGTTATCTGAACCCGTGCCTTCTTCAAGTAACCATCTATCTCTCTTTAAGCTCAATTTTATCCTCTTAAAAACATACTTCATGCTTATAAATAGTTCTTTTCTTATTCTGTTAAGGGCATATCATAATAGAGTATCATCATACCCAGATTTGCAAGTCATTTATCTCATATCACATCATATCTGTAGTCCTTCTTATTTAAAAATACATTAATGATCACCCAAAAGATTTAAACATCGCATGAGAGTTCTTATGCCAAATAACATATGAAACTTATGCAAAACACTCTCCTTTTCATACTAAAACATACGGTGGTCAATTCTTACATAAGTTGTATGAAATCTTCCACTTAACATAGCTGAACAATTTGAAAGTAAGGAAAGTATACTCTCTTGAAACTCAAAAAAACATACCTATTCAACATGGGTAGTAAAATTTGTAACCCAAACCTTTAATCATGCAGTTGAACAACCTACAACATGTATAAACAATGGATTTCACAATAAGAGAGGAAATTTTGTAAAGCATGCTCTCGTATCAATTTTTGAAACTCATAACACATGTACAAATAAAAATAATTTAAGTTTATGAAGAAATTTTATGAGAAATACTTACTTTCATAAAGATGGGTTCATAATACATTCCCTTCGAATGGTTTCAAGTAAGGATATTCGCTAAACCTCTATCGATAGAAAGACTCTCAACTCATCCTTGAGTTAGGAGATTTTTATGATCTCACTTGACCTCTAAAGATGTTACCACACTTTAGATTTGATCACCACGCTTATACTGACACGTAATCATTGGGTTCGGGTCTATACACGTAGGAATGACGGTTCAAATTCTAGCTCGAAAAAGTGGGGTCTTACAATGATATCTATGAATAGTTTAATAAATTTCGTTGAAGTCAGTTTATATACTCATTACATATTTAAGTAATATTTTTTTTAGTTCTCAACATATGAAAATGATATTACATTTGGTATCAATAAAGTGTCATATATGCCACATTTGTATGAAATGAATTTTATGAATGTGACAATTGATTAAAAAATGGTGTTGTAAGTTACATAATCTTTTTAGCATATTGAATAAAAATAAACTATCACTATACATATTGAAAATAAACTAATAGATAATTGTTTGATATTAAATTTTTTTATTGCAACAAAAAAGATAATCAGTATTAGCCGTAGTTGACATTGGTGTTAATTCACTATGTCCATTTTGCTTTCTAGTCGAAAAAGATGAAGTCAACTCCGGATGAAAATGAAGAATCATTTTTATCATAATTTGTACTGACATAGTTGTCTAATATCCCTTATTATTATTATTATTATTATTATTATTATTATTATTATTATTATTATTATTATTATTATTATTATTCACTCACTATCTTATTTTTTAATTTTTTAATTAGGTGTTATTTTTTTTACTTCGATTATCCTATTATTTATTTTTGCTATTGTTCTTTTCATTATTGAACTTATAATATTATCTCCTTTGAGCATCATCAAAGAGGTAGAAAGATGCCAAATACGCTTCTTGTTAGGCCTAACTTAATATTATTATAGCCTTACATATTGATCCAATAATATCCCCATGTAGTTTTGTCTCAATTTCTATAAGAACTCGCATTTTCGGGCTAGAACGTAAACCGTCATTTCTACGCGTAAAGGTTCCAAAAGTCAATGACTCCTATGTAAATATGAGTATTATTATCAATGATGCAGTGTAGGAATCTAGTTGTATATGAATTGAGATTATAGAGGTCCCTTAACTCAAAGACGAGCTGCAAGCTTTCCTATCTATTAAGAACGTCTAAACTTGGGTCAAATTTCATCTATCATAACTTCTTATATATAACGAGTTAGAGGGCCTACTATATATCAAATGAAAGGTCTTTGAGTCTTCTTTCCAAGCCATTGATTTCACCTTAATCCGATATCGAGATAAAAAGTTATAACTGTTTTCCAGAGAGGTGTCAGTCTGTCGAAGTGTGATGGCCAGACTGATGGCCCGTCAAGATTTTCGTCAAACCTCAGGCAGTGAGCTCGTTCTCTGGCCAAGAAATGATGGTTGGAGTGACAGTCCGTCACCAGACTGACGGTCTGTCAACCAAACCGTCAGTCAGGGCTGAGTTGCTCAAACGGGATGTTTTTAATTGGTATTTTGGTACTTTTCCTTCCCAAAAGCCTCTCCCACGAATTAAATTATACTCTAAATATTATTAATCATCCTTTATCAGTTTCAAAACATCTTAAAATCCTCGTTACTCTCTAAAACAAGAGAATTTAGGGTTTCCTTCAAGGCGAGAATTCAAGCCCTTCAATTGATTTGCCAAGAAAAGAGTCAAGACTAGGGTTTCATTCTTCGAACTAAATAACTTAAGGTATGTGCGACAATCCTTAAACCCCATGGGCATGAGTTTTAATGTTCTTACTAAATTTAAAGATATACAATCGTAATTATGAAAAGAGATCTGAATAACGTTTGAATGATATGCATCATGATTTCGTTTTGATTAAAGTATACGTTGGTTTTGAACTCTTGTACATATAATTGAATTACGACTACTTATACATGTGTTTTTGAATGTCTTTTTGAAAGATTTAATTGAGAGCATGAACAACAATTTCCCTCTCTTGGTATGACAATATGATTTAATTGTATTGTGGATTATTTCAAATGCATGAACTAGTGTTTTGAAAGTAAGTTTCTTATTGTTGTTGTAATTGACATGATTTATGACATGATGAGAGGAAGTTTTCATTGAATCTAAATGAAGAATTACATGTGATTGAATGATTGTCGTGGCATCTGTATGTTTGTAAGTCTTGTGAAAAGAGGATAATTGCATAAGTTTTTTTTCTTGAGATTTCAAAGTGATGACACTCTTGAGATGTTGTAAATGTTGGGAGGTCATGTGCATGTGTTGAATAAGATAGGCTATGAATTTGATATGATATTGACTTGCAAGTCAGGGTATGACAATATCCGGTGATGACACGCCCTTAATAGAAATAGTATTGATCGTTTTGAAAGTATGAAGCATGATTTCGAAGAACTAAAATTTGGGGCTTAAGAGAGCTAACTGATTACCGAAGAAGGCGTTTGAGTGTAAGGGCTCATCATTGAAAATCGTAGCTATCGATACGAGTATTATCCCGAAAAAGAGATATGTGGACGTCATGTAAGGGTGATGTCATGGTATACTTGTAAGGGGGCATACCAACTTATTACAAACTCCAATCCTTGCGGCACACTTAGATTGGAGGCTTGGCCGCCGATTTAAGGGCGGATTCCATATAGCCCATGGAATTACAGATTGTAGGGTGTACGGACTAGCTCAGAAGAATAACAGAGTGTTGAGTCACAATTGCAAGAAAGCATTTGAAATTCTAAATTATGCCCATGTGTTTTACTTAACTTATATGTAATGCTTTATGAAATGCTCTCATTTATATTGTGTAATAAAAGATGTTATTTTAGATTATTTTACATATCAGTACAATTGTATTGACCCCATATATTTCAGGATCTAAGGCACAGTTTTGGGGTCCTGCTAAGCAGTAGATTGGTGCGTCTGAGATTTGCAATTGGTGAGTCTCCCTATTTTGAAAGGCCTGAGTTATGAGACTCTGTTATTTCATTATGTCTTATGGTCCGACTGGGGATTTGTCCCAGTTTTTAGTCAGATGTTGATCTTCGTATCTTTAGAGATTTCGCAGACTGATGTTGTATGTTTTGAATGATATGAATTAAACTTCGTATTATTCAACTGAGTTAAGAATTTGACCATATTTTCGTCGTATTATATTTTTTCGCATTTCTAATTAATTTAAAGATTAGGTATAAAGGATTCTTTATTATAACATGATCATTTAAAAAAAAGTACCATTGTTTTAGGTATTAAAAGAATTATAATATACTTTATTTCCTCACAAGTTTGAAAATAAAATTGAAATAAAAAAAGAATTTAAGAGAAAATGGAAATTAGGGATGCTTGCATGGAAGTAATTGTTAGAATTCTCGTTAGTACTCTTTTATTATAAATCATAGATGACCATTGAGAAGTAATTTGTGAATTCTTCGGACAAATCTGGATGACCATTGAGAAGCTTGGCAACCTATACATTATAAAAATGAAGATACTCACAAATTAAAACATGAAGATCAACTTAAACACTGTACTATTTGTGTATCCAAATTAAAAATGACTTATCACCTTATGGTAGACTTCATAGATGTTCTTGTGGTCCTCCCTGTACATCTTCAAATTGTCGAAGAAGGATTTGAACAAATGATCATCGTTTTGAAAATATTTCTGCACGAAGTGATAACCTCAACAATTAAAACTCTTACCTTTAGTATGTGCATTTCATATTGAATAAAATTATTCATCACTCCAAATTCACATTAAAACGAGAATCAGTCCAAAAAACATATTTTCTCCTATTCATTTAGTCTTTATGTTAATTTTATAAGATGAACGCTTAAAATAATATTGCTTTGAATATAAATTTTATAGTACTACTGTTATGAAATATACGTACAATGCATGTAGATAATAACTAGGAAAAAGGAAAAGACAATTATTATCGAAATCACTGATCAGAAGACAAGAAAATAACCTTTAGTTTCTTCACCAAGCTGATGACTTCTTCAAACTAAATTCTCCGTGGAGGAGCCTCATTTTCTTCTTGTATTTGATAAGTTGAAGGAGCCTCAGTTTTACACTTCTCTGTCTTTCATTTCTTTCTTTACTAACTTGGAATTGTTATTCCCTTCATTCCACTTAGTCGTTTCACTTGCAAGAAATTCAACTGCAAAATTAATAACCGATCAATATGGAATCACATATATACATATGTAACACAAGTTTTCTACCATGAAATTAGTTTCAAGACTTACCAACTTGTTCATGACACTCTAAAATATATTGAATCCCTCTATAAGATCAAGATGTTTTCCAAGTGTATAAGCAATCTGAAATGAGTATCATTCTTACTTTCAAATCTATGATGCTTAAACAACAACAACAACAACCAGGCATATTAATTGCATGCTAGACGTACCAAACTTTGTAACTTGTTCCTTGTAATTCTTTCTGTGCCATAAATATGGAGACATTTTAAGAATTCTTGATAATTAGTTGGACTTTGTAGTCTTTCCTTTACCTTTTCACAGAAAGTGAACTCTTTGCAATACGTATATGACAAGATCAAGCAAATCAGATTAAAAAGAATACTAACCAAACTCAGCAACACTGTGCTAAAAACAAATGCATACGCCAATAAATTTATCAAAATCGAAGTGAAACAACTATAAAGAAACTATGAGACAACTTTATTCAACTTCTAGCGAAGAATAGTACCAATATTCAACCTTTCTGATTGATAATAACGGCATGAGCCAACGGATGACAGTAATTGAATATGGCAAGAATCTAGTGAACTCATCTAGCAAATCTGGATGGTCATTAAGAATAATGGAAACCTACACATACAAAAAGATAATAGTAATAAGAAAGCATGATAAAGGTCCTCTATAATATCTATGTATCCAAACTACAAATATTATCACCTCATTGTACATCTCTTTAACGTCATTGCCCTCATTCCCATACAACTAAATAATATCTAGGAATGATTTGTACTCATAATCATTTTCTAAAAGTTTCTGCAAGAAGTTATAAGCAAGAAAGTTAAGAGTAAAGTTTTTTACTGAAGCAAATGATAGACTTTTATTATTAAATCATAAGGTAATAGAAATCTGACCTTTAATTTATTCACAAAATTGATTGCTTGTTCACTAGCACCTACGCAATTATTGCCAGTTCTGCAGCTGCCACCTCCTCTTCCGCCCAAACTACTTTCACAAACTTGTGATTGATCATAGCTAATTCATTTGAGAAAAATAAAAAAATACATTAGAATCATATTCATATGTAGCCACTCAAATACATTGCTTCAAAATAAAGGGAGCGGTGTAACCATGAACAAGGTGGGTGAAATTATGGAATATCAAAGCTCAAATTCTAATACCGTTAAGTTATACTTACATTTATTTCAAATCAGTGCTTGTTTTGGACTACAAGTAAAAGTTTTTGAAAGTTTATTCAAAATTGATAAATCCCTTAAAACGAATGATATAACCAAATAAATAGTGGTTCTTACCATGTTATAGTTTTTTTCCTAAAATTGAATTAACAGACAAACAAAAGAAAAATAAGTTACAACCACAACGTGAGCAAAGACTCAATCTTTATCTTCATTTGTGCCTGATAATTCTTAGTGGTAGAAAATAAAAATAATAAGACGTATACTAATTTGTTAGATATGACAGAAAATGAAAAATAGCACAAAGTCATGTACATAAAAAATCATAGTCATACACACCACACAGCATATAACATCTAAAAGTCATTAATTTACCAGTAATTCAACCAATTCAAGAAAAAAAAATCAAAACAAGTCATGTACATACAAAATTATCAAAGACAGAAAGATAAATAGAGCAAAGAGCTTACGATTCTCCATGGTTGCTTATCATTTGACTCATCTCGTAATCACTTCATGCTGCAAAAACAGAAAAACAAATTCCACAATAACTTTTACAATGAACAAGTCAAATGAATAACAATTAAACATACCCGTTCTCTAAAAGAACTGATCACCTCTTGAAGTCTTTTGAAAAAGAAAAAGAAATTTTTTTAGCAGATCTATCAACTAAAAAAATTAAATCAATAGTTTAGATAATAAAAATCTTCTTTGAATTCATTTATCTCTACTTTTTCCCTTTTCTCGTTCCCTTCTCTTGGACTTGGAAGAACTATAACACACACATACAAATGTTTGAGAAACAAATAACTAAAAGTTAAATAGGTAAAGTGAAAAAATAAATAGA
>NC_061112.1:151202111-151275010 GCF_002878395.1 Capsicum annuum | reverse complement strand
TCTTTCCCTTCTCTTGGACTTGGAAGAACTATAACACACATACAAAAGTTTGAGAAATAAATAATTAAAAGGTAAATAGGTGAAGTGAAAAAATGAATTGAGAAAAAAAAATATTACTGTTGTATCTTATGCTTTGTATAAAATATGTATTTTCAATATCAGACTATGCATATATACATAATCTCAAAAAAAAATTGATCGCTATGTAAAAAAGGTATAATATTGAAATAGGCTAAATTTTAATGACAGGTGCATATTTTGAAATTCATTAATGAGTCCAAATTTTTAAAATTCATAAGTACTTACACAAAATCAAACAAATGTGTTTGAATAATTAATATAAATATATTTGATTTATGCAAAGAAATAGTCGCTATAAATTTATTACATATATGTTTATCACAAAACATATTAACTCAAAAAAAAAATACTCAAAATGCCCCATTTATACAATAATTGATTATTTTTGTATTTAATACCAAACATAAGTTCTTTTATATATTTGCAAATTTGAGATCAACTGTAATCATGTTGATTGAACACTAAGATGTCATGGAATATTTTAAATTTTTAAAATTATACTTATCAATTTTTATAATAAATAATTAGACTATTATAGATCATACTATATTACTCTATAGGTTACATTTGATTACACTATACTTATCACTTTTCATAATAAATACTTTGACTATTTTAGATCATACTATATTATTCTAGGTTACGTTTGATTACATTATAAGATTTATTAATATTCCAAAAAAAGAGCATTTGATATTTTGTTAACATTTTTGGTTAAATTATTAATATACAGTCAGTGTAATTCACCTCAAAATGGAAAAGAAATATGTGGTATGATATTTTTTCACCAACATTACGTATTTGTGTAAGTTTGTGTTATATGCTACAAAATATTAAAATCGTTAAGCATCATATTCTAAAATTATGCTCATCATTATAGAATTATCATATGTAGAACCTGCGTTAAAATATGATGGTTATGTAAGTGTTGTAGTAATAAATTGTGATAAAGCACAAGTATCCCCTAAACTATACCCAATGCTGCTATGACACATAAATTTTATGAGGGTTCTATTATCCTTCTAAATTCTTTCTATTTTATATGTTTGTCCTTCTTTTTGCTGACATGACTGCCAACCAGTAGACTATTTTTGTACTTTTCTTGTGTTGACTTGGCAGCCATGTCAACATAAAAATGCAGAAAAAATGAGTTGGGGAGAGCCGGGGGTAATAGAAACCCCGTGTAGTTTAGTTGTCACACGTTTCAGATTTCTTCTCATCAATATCTATGTATTGGTATTAGTTTATGTAACAAAACGCTAAGATTATGTTGTATATTTAGATTTTGAAACTATACTCCTCATTGTAAAATTATTGCATACAATTCAGCTTTTCATCTTTAAAGAAAAATTACTTGTAAAAGAACATACATTAATTGAGGAGTTTTTTGTTGAACATTGGTTCTTTTCTTTCATATATATAAAATTCATTTTTTGTCCATTTGAAATCTTGAGATATAATGAAATTATATCAACAAGACGATAATCAAAATTATACTTTGGAATTCTTCTGATTGAAAAATAAATTATGCTAGGTTATGTTGCATAACTCTAGGTTATATTAATGACAACAATAATAACATACCAAGTAAAAGTTTTATGAGTGAGATCTGGAAAGGGCAGAGCGTATGTAGTCCTTATTACTACTTCGTGGAGCAGAGAACCTATTTTCAAAGGACCCTTAGTTTAAGTTCAACAATTTTAAGTACAAAGAAGAAGGAAATGGTGAAGAAAATATGAAAACTAACAAGTAGCAATTCAAAGTTTGCAAGAAAGAAACAAGAACAACAATAAAATAGTAGAACAATCAAAGCACAACAATCAAGTATTTTTATGATAGATATCACAAGCAAGAATTACAATACTATGGTTAGTACAACGACAAACAGCAACAAGTCTAAATCCTAGAAAAGCAAGATAACACTCCTATCCTATACTAACCTTCTTTCCTAATGTCCATTCTCCATACCATTCTATGTAAAACTATTAGATTTTAATAATGAAATTATGAGAATTCCACAAAGTGCAATTAGTTCCTTTGTGTATTTTGAGTTAAGTAATAAATTTGTAATTAATAATTTACCTCAAATAGAAAAAAAATTATTGATTAATAATTTACATCAATTTTTGCGAGGTCTTAGATTACATTGGATTATAGATATTAATTACTCTAGAATTATAAACTAAATGACTTTATGAGGTCTATTTAAAAAGTTTTCACCAAATGAAATTGAATTTTTTGGTTAAGTGGTAAGTTTGAAGCCACTGCAATCCACTTCAAGTGACATGAAGGTTATGCGGCCACATTTTTTACCAAATTTTATGTGATCTAAAGTCTAATGGTCCTTAATATTACTCAGGTGAGTGGATATGTCAAATGAATGGATCCTGTTGAATTATTAAGGTGAATTAAAATAAATTAAATTAATAGATAAAAGAATTATTGATATCTAATTATTTTTTAATATCAAATAAGAAAATATTTTTTGGAAATACTTTGGCTAGATCTCTCGTGGGTCAAATTGGATTACATACTAACCCATCTTTTCCACAACGTGTTTTGAAATGGATTAAGTTAACAAATGGACAAATTATCCCAAACATCATTGGATTGGATAAGTTATATTTACACCACTGTGATGAATTTGGTAATACTAGGATCCTTAACGTATGCACAATTAATATAAAACATAATATATCTCTAATGATTTATTAACCAAAAATAAAAAATGAAGAAAAAACTAATATACCTCACAAATGGTCAAAGTTTAGTATCTAGCAACCAATGTAGGGCTCGATAAAAACAAATGTTGAATAATTAGATATAACGATTTAAGTTTTCAATAAAATAATTTGAAATATGTTTTTCTAAAATTAAATAGACATGCAACGTTGTAAATTTGAACAAAATGGCACGAGAGAAGTGCTACATTTCAATTCACGGATGTTCCATCATTGTCCAAATTAGACAATAAGTTAATAGTAACTGAATCATCTGGCAAGAATCTAGTGAACTCCTCTAGCAAATCTGGATAGTCATTGAGAAGTGTGGCAATCTACACGAATAAGGAAACAGTAATAATAAACAAGAACATTAGGGTCGTCTATAATATATAGGTATTCAGATTATAAATATTTTATCACCTTATGGTATAACTTTTCGACATCATTGCACTCCTTTCCATACTTGCGCATAATATCTAGGAAGGATTGGTACTCATGGTCACTTCCTAGACGCTCCTGTAAAAGGTTATATACGTGTAAGTCAGGGCTAAAGATTTTTAAAGAAGAACAAGACATACTTCTTATTATTAAAATCGCAAGATAATAGAAATGTAACCTTTATTTTTCCCACAAAACTTAATGCTTGTTCATAGTAGTTCGCTTTCTTCTCATCTTCATTGAGGAATAAAATTTCATAACCCTCGGGCAAGAAAGGATTTAATCCACGAAGTAAATTAGGATGCCCTTTAAACAATTCTTTCACTATTGATATGACACCAATAGTATCAATTCTGTGAGGAATATTTAAAGACTTAGTCCCACATAAATCACCAAATTATGATAGAAATTAATGACAATAAGCAAATTATAGTTGCAAACCTTCTACTCTTGAAATTTATCATAATCTGAAGAAACGTAGTATACTTCTCTTTTTGATCTGGAAACGTGTCCCTAACTTGCTTCAGATAAGAAAATGCATCATCAATAGTCAGCTTCGACTTACTAGCTCCAACTCCATCGACACTATTTCCACCTCTTCCATCCAGAGCACTTGCAGAAACTTGTGATTGATTATAGCTTCATCCGAGGAAAAAAGAAAAATCATATGGTACATAGAATCATATGTTGGGTTTGAAATCGAGAGGACGCCATGCGGAAGCTATTAGTTGCAAACTATCGTAGTGATAATTCAGATGACACAAAAAACAAACTAAAAATATATTATTGAATATGATTTGACCAATTGGACTACATATTTAAAACTAAATCAAAATAAACTTAAAATCTATTGGGAGAAAATATCCCCTAAACAAAGACTCTTTAATGACTACATTGTGGATGCTACTATGTTATGGTATGAGAAGGGAGTCTTCTATTTATAGATGTACAAAACCTTTCCTCCAAGAAAGAGGATTGACAAATATGGAAAAAATTTATATTTTCCTTTAAGGAAAAGTAAAAGTATTTATGGTTACTTTTATTTTCTTTATAAGAAAAAATAAAACTTAAATTTGGTAAGAAAATCGAGGCAAAAATCCTAACATCATAATCAAAAGTGGTCAGTCAAACTTATTGATGCATATCTCCTTCTCCCATATACTCCAATAGGGTTAAGTTATACCTCAAGCACTTTAAATCAATTTATGTTTAGGCTAAAAATATTTCTTTCTGATAGTGCATCCGAAATTCACAACTTTCTTAAGATGATCGACATAACGAAATTAAATAGTGCTTTTTTGGCTAAACAAACATGACACAGATAAAAATTCAATCTTTATCTTTAATTCTTCCTAATAATTCTGAAGGGTAGAGAAAAAATTAAACTATGATAAGCATATTCTAGGTATAGAAATTGACATCTAAACTTTTTTCTGATTAAAAAGTTACACACACAACACAATGACTAAAATTTACTGACCTACCAAAAATTCAACAAATTAAGAAAAAAAATAAATAGAAACAAGTCATGTACATAAAAATAATCACAAGAGATAGCGAAATAAACAACAGGGGAAGAACTTACGATTCTTCATGTAAAGAACCAAACAAACGCTTATCATCTACATCGTTCGTCAATTGCTTCATACTGTAAAATAGAACAACAATAAGTTTCACAAACAAAAAAGACCAAAAATAAATAAATAATTAAGGCATGCTCCATTCTCTACAAAAATAAAGTTTTCTTAGGAAGAAAAATCAGAAGTTTCTGTAGATCTAGAATAAAAAAAGAAGTTAAATAATTAGCTTAGATAAAAGAAAAACTTCTTTGAATTCATCTTTCTCTACCTTTGTAGGTCTCAAAAGAACTAAAACACACAAAAGTTTGAGAATTAAAGAAGCAAAAAGTGAAGAGGTCCAGAAAAAAATGAATTGAGAAAAATAATGTTGTTGATGTATATCTTATGTTTAGACTATATAAGAGATCAACAAAACTTGATTGATATGCAAAAAGAAGTATAAATTAAAAATGGTCATAAATTAATTGACATGTGTGCACATTTTGAAATTCATTAATGAGCCCAAATTTTTAAATTTTTTAGTAACTTACACAACACAAGCAAATGTAATTGAATGATACATAAACACATATCTAAATTGTGCAAAGAAATTATCATTGCAAATTTATTACATATACATATGTTTTTCATCTTGCAATAATATTAATTAAAAAAGATATTACTCACAGTGCACCACGTATAAAAAATTGATTGTTTTTTATTAGTATCTAGAAAAACTTTTCTAATTTATATATATTTGTAAATTTAGATGGATTGAAGTAATGTTGATTGAAAACTTAGATGATGTTAAATATTTTGAATTTCAAAATTTCACTTATAAATTTTCTTGATAAAATATAACTATTTTAAATTATACTATATTACTCTAGCATACATTTGATTACAGCTATAAGATTTACCAATCCATATCTATATTTATATCTATAATCTATCTATAATCTATATCTATAATCTATAATATATTAAATGTGTGAAGGACCTTAGAAATATTTTTTGAATTTTTTGCCCATCATTTACAGTCTTTGTTTTAGATAAAACCATCTTTTCACTATTTTTCTTAATATTTAAGAGTTAAAAAATAATTAAATATGTTTATGATAAAAAAAAATCATTATTAGAAGTCAAAGAAGCTAAAAAAAATATATATTATTTTAGGCAAACTAAATTATAGTAGGAGTGCTATCAAACTTATATTTTGAAAACGAAAAATCTCACGTTATTTTAGACAAACTAAATTATAATAAGAATCCTATTAAAGTTACCTATTTTTGGGGCAAATTAAAAAGCTGTCATACTTTTAGAACATAAAGACAACCATTAAATTGTCTATCTTTTTATAACCCGTAAGAATCCTAACTATAGTGCCTTATTTTTTATTTTATTTTGCAAAATTAAAAAACCTGTTAAGTTTCCAATTGTAAACTGCCTATTTTTTGGGCGAAATAAAACAAATTGTCGTACTAATTTTTCTAAAATTCAGGAATAGATATTTATTTTTAATCTCCTAATATTATGGATAAAATTCGATTCTACTTAAAAGACATTTTAGATCAGGAAAAGGACATGGAATAGCCTTTTTCAAAAATATTGGCCACTGCACTTTTTAGCCGGTAATATGAGGCATATAAAGTAATATAAACAACATAAATCCCCTAACTTAAGAAAGTAATTATACAAAATCCCCTCATAAATTCTCTCTCCCTAATTTTGGCAAAGATACTCATACATTCGGCCAAGTATTATACATTTGTGGAATGTATAATGAAACAGTTATTCCTAAATTTAAGGTAATAGAAATCAGCAATTATATCACTGTTTCTTAATTAATGACAATAATTAGCTAACATTAACTCATTTATGGATAAAACTAGTAACTGAAATTTGAATTTCAAAAATAAAAATAAAATGCAAGTCAAATATTATTTTCTCTAATATTTGATTGAAGATCTGGAAAGCAAAAAAGCTCTATTGCTGCAATTTATTTCTTCTAAAAAAATCCCAAAAAGCAACAAAAATCTTCTACATACGTTCTTCAAAATTTCAAAAGCAACATGAATATCCCAATATTGCAGCGGCATTCATGAATTTGGGAGTCGGAAACTAGTTATGAGTCATACAAAAGTGACGCAATAATTGTTTCGGAAAGTATTACTTTCTTGAAATTGATTTCTACGATCGCCATTGAGTTGGATATAGATGAAGTACGCTAAAAAATTGAAGTGAAATATGTGGTTGAAGGAAACTCTTCTCCAATTGTAATAAGAAACGACAATGGAGTGAGAGTTTACGTTGAGTTAAAGAAACAACTTGCTGGTTTGGTTAATTTTTCGCTTTGTATTTCAACTTGCGACAAAGCCAATAGTGAAATAGAGTTTGATAAAGCAACTGGTTCTGTAATGTGTATCGAGGGTAGTGAATATGATTCGGTTGCGTTAACTATTGTTGAAACGGATAATCAGTATGCTTTATATGTGCCTGAAATGGAAGTTAAAAACTTCATTACTAATTGCAAGAACACTGAAACAATGGTGAGTCAGATATATAAGGATAAGGAAACTCTTGTTTCAGTAATGGCAAGACACGCAATAACGAATGGATTCAACACAAAAGCGAAACGATCCGACAAAAAAAGGTATGATATCAAGTGTATGTCCTGATCTTATAACATATTTATTTATTTTTTATTATAAGAAATTTATGTTGTGTAGTTTTGTGAACTATTGATGTGTAATGTTAATATATGAATGTGTTTGATAATGTATAATTAAATCGTGTCAGACAAAGAAATGTATGATTCATTTGTTTAAGAGATTATGAATTAGTTTGTGATTTATTACTGATTTTTTAAGTAAAAAATGTGAATGTATAATTTTAATTATACATGCAGATATATGTATAATATAACTGTTGTAGTGAAAGTTTTTTTTTTTTTTGTTCTTACTATTTTAATTTTAGATATTTCTATTTTATATATTGATTAAGCTTTTATTTGTTGATGAAGATATGTACTGATAACATGAATATATACTTTTTGAAATTTAATTTTTTGATTAATGTGTTTTATGAAGTTAAAAAACGTATGTATAATGTGTTTTATGAAGTTATGTATGATATAATTGGGCAGTTTATGAAAAAAGTTTATTTTATTTCTATTTTCAAGATTAATAATTTTATTTAATACAATGAATAAGTTTTTATATTTTGATGCAGCTATGTACTGATTTGTCGTAACGAAGATTGCAAGTGGGTCATGAAGGCATTTTGTATGAATGAATCTGAATTGTTTTTTATTAAAATATTTGTTTCGGAGCATAGTTGCAGTCTTAGGGACCGAGTGCTGAATAATGTGGTTGCGACAAGTAATTTTGTGAGTGAATTTACTTCTCCAAAATTAATCAATCACAAAAGAATACACACCCCCGTGGACATTATCGAAGAGATGAAGGCTGTTTACGGAGTCGACATTAACTATATGAAAGCATGGCGCGCAAAAGAGAAGGCGATTGCGATGCTTAGAGGTGGACCAACAGATGGATATAGAAAAATGCCCCGTTATATCTATATGCTGAACCAAGTGTATCCACAATCGCACATTCGGATGTACAAGGCAGTAGATAACGAGTTTAAAAATTATTTTGTTTTTTTATTTACTATATATTATATTAGCTTATACATTGATGTTCTATTTATAATGAATCATAAATATGCTAAAATTAGCACCTTTATAGTTGACTTATATTTTTAACAATGATTGCCTTATTTAATTTATTTTTGTAGGTTGTATTCTGTCATTAGCGTAGGTGTTGTTGATTCGGAGAATGACAACGCGTGAATTTGTTTTTTTCAACAATTTAGAGAGGCATTTGGTGAAAGAGACAACATGTGTGTTGTTTCAGAAATAAATGAAAGTATCATAAAAGGTGTAAGCATTGTTTATCCTAATGTCCCTCATCTAGCTTGTATATGGCATTTATGGAAAAACATTTGCACTCATTTTAGGAAAAGCAAAGATAGACTTAGTGACCTTTATTATTTTATGGCTAAATCTTATAAAAAAGAAGATTTTGAATATATTATGTCTAAGGTTGCTAATGTTGATCAACGAGTTAAGGAATATCTGGAGGAAGCTGGGTAAGAAAAATGAATTTGGTGTCACTCTCCTGTAAATAGAGGTAGAATGATGACTTCAAATATAGCCGAATGTATTAATGGTTGTTTGGTTGAGGCTAGAAAATTTCCTATTCTAGGTTTCCTAGAAGAAGTTAGAATCTTATTTGCTGCATGAAATTGTAAGAACAACGAAATTGCATCGTAGACCAATACAACTCTTGGCAGAAGATTTGAAGAAATTCTAACTCATAATGGTGTTAAAGTTTTGCGGATGGCGGTATGTATTAGAATAATTATGGAATAGAAACTTTGTTTTACATTGAGTGTATATTAATATTTTTCCATTTGAAACATATTATGTTTTTTGGTAACAGGTTAAGCCAAGAGAGAGTTATCTTTATTGTGTTTATGATTCGGGACGGAGGTACATTGTAGATATTGAGCGTGACACATGTAATTGTGACCGATATCAAATTGATGAAATACCTTGTCCACATGAAATTGCCGTATTAAAAAGTAAAAATGTGGATGTAAAGGATTATGATCGTTATTGCTCTGAATTGTACAGGCCACAAACCATAATAAAGACATATGAACTCCCGATAGTTTCAATGCCACACAAAAAGGATTGGAGTTTTTCAAGTTTTGTTGATGATGAAGAAGTTTTGACGCCCAAATATCGAGGACCTCCTGGTAGGCCAAAAAAAAGAAGGCATCTGAAATCAAATAAATCACTATCTTCAAATTTAAACCGCTGCAGAAAATGCGGACGAGCCGGTCACAATCATAGGACTTGCTGTTTCTTTCAAAGGAATCATGATGAAGATAATATGTTTTCCTACTTGCTGATGGTTTGTTTGATTTTAGTAGTATAATCATTTTAATTAGATTTTTTTGAAATGCTGGAACAATTAATAATAAGATTTTTGGTTGCTATTTTAGTTTCACTTGTTCAATTAATATTTAATAGTAGCAGAACATTTTGTGTAATTTTTCGTTTATCATATTTTGTAAACCTATCACTGTAATTTATAACTGATTGGTATATGTATTGTGTAACCTGGAAAATATAAGAGTCACTTAAAAAATTGTAGAAACATAATCTATATGAACTGTTATACGTTAGTAGTTACTGTGTAAGAAATGTATGATTTAGCGTTATACTTTATGTTGGTGTATATTTTACAGGAAAAAATGTCATTTTAATGACACTAAATGATTAAACGTTATGTGTTTATTTTTTTTTTGTTAAGTTATGAATGTATAATTTAGATTATACATTTGTATCATTGTATGAAATTATTTAATACTTTAAATAAGTGATTATGGTATACTGTGTTTATAAATTTTATTTAAGAAAATATAAAGTGTGACAACATGTATTATGTTATGTGTTACATATATGTAACGTACTAATTATTAGTGCAATGTCGTTTTAACTTATAAGAAAATTTATGTTATAGTAAAAATATTATGTGTTCAAAAGCAATGTGAGTGTATTTTTATTTTTGTTTATACACGTCGTAAAAAATAAATAAAAGGCAAACTCAATATCGACCAAGAAAAAGTTTGTATCATTACAGTATTGTGTTAGAAACTGCAAATCAATTGTTTAAAAAAGAAGAAGACATCCATAAAATGTTCATTAACATTAAGAAAGTAATCCTGGAAATGTGTAACATTAACAACCAAAATAAGAAATAGTTCTTTCAATGCCAACAGTTAGAAAACATTGCTACTCTAAAGTAACAGTTGCACTTGCTTTAATTTCTTCAATTACACTTTTCTTTGGTCGAGGCGGATCTCCATTATCACTCGTGTACCCTTCATTTGCCTTTTTCACTCCGTAATGCCACGGTAAGGAAGCATAGCGTGCACGTTGCCTTGCAGCATCAAACCCACGTGAATGAACTTGTAGTCCTTCGCTTAATATTTCTGCATAGACACACACAAATACGCCACAATCCCTGATTTCAAAAATAAAAATGAAATAATAATCAGTAAATCAATTAAAACATTATTATACATGAAAAATAAAATGTAATTTACTTACAAACTATCAGACGCTTGTTGTGGGATATTTTGCACATAGTCAACATCAAATAGAATTTCATTTACAAGACAGTTTGTTGAGTAATCTTTCCTTTGTACGCTTCAAATGATGGCCAGTCAGTTCGCTCGGTCTTATCATAAAAGTCATTTTCTGACAAGTAAGTAGGAAGCATAACTGCAAGCTTTTGTATTTCAATAGGAGGTTCTTTTTTCCTTTTACTTGACAGTGAGTCATACACACGTATCAATCTTTCCTTCAAGACAATCACAACCAATACCTAATGAAATTCTTTACCGCAGTTAATTGAAACATATACCTCATCAATCATATACCATGGTAATCCAATAGGCATACAGAATTCATAAATTATATTAGCAATTGAATCTTCATTCTTAGCCACCATAATTGATTCTGCATAGTCTTGTTGCGTCGATAGCTCAATTGCCGATTTCGCTAGATAATAGCGAGTATGTGTCTTCTCAACATATGATTTAAAGAAGCATCTTGTAATCATATATCTATAATTATCACCCAGCTGAATCTTTGATTTCTTTCTCAAGTGGTAGAAGATCACATCTAAATGCTACAAGTGAAAACAGGGTAAAATAGTAAAAGCGATTGAAAGAGATTTGTAGCTTCGAGCTTACTTGTCGATTAGATGTATGATATACAGATATGTTGTAGTTTCATGTTATTATACATGACATGTTGGTAAATGTTGAACAGTTGATAATGAAAAATACTGCATGTATGATATGTTATTATACATTGGCTAACATGTATGATTTGTTATTATACATTGGTTTACATGTATGATATGTTATGGTGTTGTAGAATATTAAGTTTCAGCAAATAACTTATGATATGAATAATATTTAGAATAAATTACCTCATCATTCCAGCATGTCTTGCGTTCGAACATCAAGTAAAACCAATTCTTGAACTGTGGGTATGCAACGACAAAGTTCAATTGACTGTAACCTAACCCAGAAGCATTTACTCGATAGTGATTTTTCGTCTCTTTCCTGAAAAAAAAATCATTGATTACACATGAAAATTGCCGTTTGGTTTAAGATGACATAGTATTGTTAGGTATAAAAATAATACCAAATTTCTTACTTGGCAGAATGAGTTTCCAGTAATCCTACGGCAATCTACTGGGAGTAATCAATCATCAATTCGTTTGACAAATCTTGGTTGGTGGTGTGGCCATCAAAAGCATACTTCAGCTTCTACTCTTTAATGAAATTAACAGAATCTTTAGAGCCAGAACCATACTTTGAAATGTATGGTGACCTTAAAATCCTGGACTTCTTTTTTTCTCGTTTGACAGGTACATTTGCTTTTGAAGCTTGAAGCTCCTGAACCTGAGCATCAGGGAAGTCAGGTGGAATCTGACTGTCTGAAAGGTCCCAGTGTCTTTCAGTCATTTTACTTGAAGCACCAACATCCATTGACTTTGTAGTCGAAGGTGTTGACAGTCCAAATAAAATTGTATCTACAGTTGCTTGTATTGAATTAGTTATTGTCCCACCAACTTCATCCTATATGAACACATAAGGATTTGTAATGTATACATACAATATTTGAATGTGTAACTATATTAATGCTTACGACATTTATGTTAGAAATCATGACAGTATCAATATCAGTAAAATTTGATATGCAGTAGAGAAAAAAATCAATATATTCCATTTGTTTCAAATTCACATTCAAAATTTGATATGCACTAGAGAAATAACATTAAGTCCCAGTACGTACTTTTGCAAGGTCGGACACGTAGATCGATATTTTTGTGTAAAAAAAAATAAGTGTTAAGGACAAAAAAATACCTGTCCATCTGTCACATCAGTAGATTCCTGATTTTTCAATTTTCATTAACATCTTCTTTAGCGGTTAGATTCACGTCCTATATTTAATAACAATTATCGTGTATTAACATCTATTCAAAGTAAAATATAAAAGTTTGAGCTGATGTTTTACACCCGTGATAAGAAAGTTCTATCTGTAATGGGTGCATATAAATAAATAAATATATCAGTAATAACAAATGATGTCATATGTGATGCACAAATGATTTTATTGCTTTAATAATATAAATATGTTTGATGTTAATCATAAATTACAACCTTTACGTTTATGAAAATTTTTGTATGTTGAATGTATGACTCTCCTTGCTACATTCATTTGAATGTTTTATGTACATTTAACTGTCCTAATATGAAGAAGTTAGAAGAAACTACATGTGTATACAAACTTATAGTAGTAATCAAACATTATTAGGGACATAAAAATACCGGCAAATCTTCCGCATCTGAAATGTTCTTTTTTCCCAATTCTTCATTGCTACATTCTTCTCATATGCCATAATCTCATCCTATTATTTATGTGATAATTATCATTATCCAAGTTGCATGAAGACAAAAAATTGTATTTATTAAGACAACTATTAAACAATGTGCAAAATATTGAAAGCGTCAAGATCGATACAACTTTATATTCAGCTGATAAGATTAATATCCTTTTTTTTCAACCAATAACAAAAGCTAAATTTATATAGACATATATTTTAGGAAAAAAATAAATATAATGTACATAAAGATACCTCCAAAGCTTCCAAATCAGAACAGTCCTCATTTTCAAAATCATCCTCACGACCTGCGTCTTTATTGACCGCATTCACATTCTAAATTAAATTACAAGTCGATTTAAATAACAATTATTCATAAACTTGTTTTAGGTGATCCTATGAAGAGATTCACAATTAACATGTATTTTGCTGAAGGAAAATGTAGTAAGTTTAATGTATAATTGTTCATTATACATTCAAGTTAATGTATGATGAAAAATTAAACTGTCCAAATTTAGTACGTAACAAGTAATAGGGAAAAAAAATACCAGCAACTGTTGCTCTTCAAGAATGTGATGCTTATTAGATTCTTCATCGCGAGACACTTCCATATCGTTGATTGATCCCTTAGCATAATTTTCATTCTGTATTAAAAAGAAACAAAATTTGTTTTTGATAAGGTAATTATGTTGATTTATAGTAAACGAACAACATAAGTGACAAAACATACCTGCATATCCTCATTATATGGTCTCTCGTGTTTGTTGGATCCGTCTTCTTGACTTTGTTGTTGTTCATCAATTTTGTCCTCCTATATAACACCAAAAATCTGAATGTATGAACATTTCATCAACGTTATGCAAAATTTAATGAAATTAAATTGTTATACCTGTGATTGCTTATTTTCTTCATTCTTCAATGCTTTGACGACCTCAACAGGTATTTTTGATATTAGTGTAACCAGTTCGGCCATCTTTTCAGTAAACTTATCACGTAACAAAAAAAATTAGTAGAAACACATCATGCTATTCAGAAAAAATGTACGATAAGGAAACTAAACTTACACATTTGTTGATGTAATTCTTTATTTTATCATCATCTAAACTTGATTTAGAAGTCCCTTCATGCTGTTTGGAAGATGAAGGAACAGACTTGTGCTGGTGACTCTGAGGAGACACACCAATTTCTTCATGATGATGATGTTGAATTTCAGACACACCAATTTCTTCCTTGTCTACTGCATCCTTTTGCGTTTCATGATACAAATCAGACCCATGATATACTGCATGACCACGTCCACATGTATCATTATCCATCATCACTTGATGATCTTGCTCGAACATGACAGTCTTTCTTTTCTTCAAAGGTTGGTCAGGTGATACAGGCGATTTAAAACCAGTCTTTTTAAGGATTTCCCGCGGCGGTATAGTGCTGAAATCACCAAATTCTTCAGCAATGGTACCAACACGCTGTTGAAGTTCAGCTGATGTCCTTTTCAACTTTCCAGTCGGATGTCGAAGCATAAGTTGCTGGATCACATGTCTCAAAATCTTTTGAAAAGGACAAATCCAACCTGCTAACTTCATCGGTTGTAGGTTGTATATTCTTGTAAGAATGCTGGAAAGAATAATTTCAAAATAAAATATTTGCACATATATAAAGTGACATGAATAAACAAAATAAGTACGAAGTTAAACAATTACCTTAGTGAACATGCCAGACATAAAAGTTTCATACTTACGCCTTATACACTCCACCAGCCAGTTTAGTATTCTGGGAATAGCATTTCTCTGATGGATAACAATTTTTTATTCTACCTCGGAGCAGCACTCAAACATCCAAACATTTAGAACGTGCGGCATTCCACCCAATGAATATAACTGCTTCGCAGTGTTGAAATCCTGCAACCAGGAACTCATTAACTTTTCAAATGTGACCTTCACCATAGAAAGTTAATGTATCGACCGTCCTCAACAATCTGAAAGTGCGCAACACTGATTGGTGCTTCCTTATGCTGAGAAAACATGAATGTATGAACAAAGAACAATATCGCCAGGTTCAAAGCATCTTCAGCATTATCAAAGTTTTCCATCTGCACACGTGTTATCAGTTTTGACAGAGTTATTGCTTCTTTATTGTCGGAAAAATACCTCGACATCAAAAAGAAACTACATCTAAACATGTATGAGTGTAACTGATACATATAAAATTTTCAAAGAGTACCCTAATTAAACAACATATAGAAATGTATGATGGTTATGTATACATCTAACAATTTATGTCAGACCAAAACATAAACAAAAAATAAACATGTTTTAGGGTAACTTATACATTTCAAAAATTAATATCAGCTTTATTAGAATGTATAACATCTACAATAATATTTCAGAACAACTATATTATGCATTCCTGTGATGAAACACTAATGTATGGTGTCTTATTATACATGTGTCAAATTATGAATACACTAAAAAAAATACCTTCAGCAGACGTGGTCGGCCGGAATCATCAAATTTATTTTTACTTGCTTTTGAAGTAGACTTCTTCTATTTAGAAGCAGCCTTATCTTTCAATTTCTTCATTGTAACGGGGTCGTTTCTGTGCTTTGAGCGATTCTCTGCCCTATCAGGATCCTGTTCATCAAATGTTGCAGGAACAAATCCAACTGGAATATCTTGTACAGTTGCATCTAACTGAGTAATTCCTAAACTAAAACTTGGAGGATTATCCATTACCAATTAACACTATTTTAACTTAACTGTATTGTTAAATCGAACTAAAAAACAAGAAAATCTCAGATCTAACTTCTACCATATGAAAAATAACGAAAAGATGAACTACTTAACTTGAATAAGATTGAACAATACTATAATTTGAACATGCAAAAAAAACAAAAATGGAAAACCCCTGAATTGGTAAAGTTGAACAAAAAAAATTCAAAAAAAATAATGAATTACAATATTAAAAACAATTAACTGTTGAATAACTTACAATTTGATAACCACAAGTAGAGGTTACTTCAAGTATGCCGTAAAAGAGGGGTTTCAAAAATGGAGTAAAAAACGGCTTGATATTGGAAGCATAATGGAGTTAAAGACGGAAGCAAAAAACCGATTTTAACATGTATGATATTGATGAGAGAGAAAATACCAAATAAAGGGATTTTTGTAATTATTATGGGATTTGTGTAATTACTTTACCAATTGGGGATTTTTTGTAATTATGTAACTTAAATTTGTGTATATATGTAATTCTTAGTATAAAGTACACTTTTCTTTTCTGATCTAGTTCTCAAAATTCTCTCTCTATCAATCATCTCTCAAAAACGGATCCTAATTCAAAATTGTTCGTAGTTTTTCAATGCACTGTACTCTGCATGAGTTCCTTTTACTTAAATTCGAAAGTTATGAAGGAGAGAAATAAAACTAGGTTTAAATTAAAGTTCGCTGATAGGAGTGCTAAATTTGACCCAAATTTTATTGCTATTATTGATGATGATTTCACTGAATCATCCACAACTGGATACCTTTGTGTTAATTCTGCATACACTATAGGACATATGCATGCATATACAGTTTCTATACCAAGGTGATATAACATTTATACCATATTGATACACTTTTTCAAAAGAGAGTAAATCTACACATGCATATACAATCCCTATACAAAATTGATACAACATTTATAACACTTTGATACATCTTTTCAAAAGAGAGAAAACCTATGCATACATAATTGCTACAATAATTATAACACTTTAATACACTTTTTCAAAAGAGAGGAAACCTATGCCAGCATATACAATCCTTATACCAAACTGATACAAGGCTTATACCTTATTGATACACTTAATCAAAAAAGAGGAAGTCTATATATGCATATACAGTCCCTATACTAAAATGATACAACGCTTATACAATATTGATACACTTTTTCAAATCAAATGAAACTTATGCATGCATATACAGTCCCTAATCAAAATGATACAATGCTTATACCACATTGATACACTTTTTAAGTAGAGTCATACCTTGATGGTGGTGATGATTGATCTTAAATTGATATCTCTTTCGTATTGCATAATGCTTCATCACACTAGTTATCGTATTGATCTATATTTCTCTGAAGAGGATCCATTATTGTAGACTTTAACTCTTCTCAGAAAAATCAATCTACCTCAATAGGTTGTAAAAAATGTATGTAGAACTATATAATTGTTGTATAGAATATATTTTTTTTGTATATGATATGTATAGAAATTGTATCATTATTATATGAAAAAAGACATGTTTTCCCCCCTGAGCTTGTCCTCCAAACTCACTTTAGCACTTAAACTTAAATTCCGTTTATTTACCCCCTTAACATCTTTAAAGTGTATTAATTTCACCCTTCGAAAGTTAATTATCCTTAAACTTAAGACGTGTTTTGTGTTTCAGGGGGAAAAACATGTCTTTTCTCTTATTATATAGATTATGTATGAGTTATAAGATTTGTGTTTTTATACAGTTAAAGAAAAAAATAAGAAAAATTTGCCTATAAGGATAATTATAATGTAACATGTAAAAAAAACCAATAATAATGTAACATGTAAAATAATTGACATTAAAAATTAAACGATAAATAAGGAAAAGACCAAAAAAAAGGGATAGTAGTAGCGACAGAAAAGCTTAAATGGCTATCTGTTGGAATTGCCAAATCAATGGCTATATCAGTGAAAATAATTTTGGGCGAGGTGACATTTGTGCCCTTTCCCCTTTTAGATTTGCATGTACAATTTGATTTCATCCCAACAAAAGCAGAATTTAAATGGAAAGATAACTCTTTAGAAAAACTTCAACCCTCTCAATCATGCTAAATTTTTTTATTTTACCTTCAAAGAGTTGATATATTTTTCTTGCACTTCTTTATTTTTATTCTTTTCTAATCTTAATTACTGTATTTTTTTTTTTGTTTGTCTTTAAAAATAATATGATAAAGTAATAAGTAATATCTATTTATTATGCAATATCTAATAAAAGTAATAAGCATGATTTTTTGTATTGACACCGGAAGGATAGAAAGAAAATGATAAAAATTGCTCTGGGCAATAAAAGGAGGTGGAGGAGTAAGTTTTAGAGTCATTTTAGCATCAAAACTCAAATTGTTCGTGTAGAGCGTAGCCAAAATCTCCTTCAAAAATGAAAAAACACCGCACACTGATTACTTGATAAATTACTTATTAGAGTAGTTATACAAAATGATGAAACAGGGAATGACAAATTATTTAGTGGTTAATAAAGTGAATGAAAATTAAGAGATGATTTTCAGCATGCAGGCAAAACAAGTATGATTTTTTCTCCTTTATGAATAAGCTTTGATCAGTGGAGTTGTTCGATATTTGTATTGGTGGGAGATGTCAATCTTCGTGCGCACAAACTAACACGGAAGCCATCTAAAAATATATAGTGGGTTGAAAAGCAAATCTTTTTGTTTGTTTGTTTGTTCTAATAAAGATAAAACTCTAGACAATTTGCACACACCTTAATTAACTTACAGCATACTTGCAACCTTTTACCGACAAATGAATAACTTTAACACTATCTACTAAATTTGAATTTATACATTATGAAAAGAAAACACTTAACCTTTTTCACCTTTGTACTCCGATCTTTTATGGTACGTTCTAGTATTAGTTTTTTTTTTAACCGTGGGATACAAATTGTTACCTTTTTTTTTGACATATAAAAAGTTAAATAATATATGTACCATTTGAAGTTTATCATTTGAAATATAAAATTTATATTTAGTATTTAATTGGGATAAACATGCTACGCAGGTTTTATAAACTAGTATCCCAAAAAGAGAAACGACATTTTAATTTGTTAGTATTTTTGGTTAAGCTATAAAATTGTATTTAATGTAATCCATTTCAAAATGAAATTTTTTTATTTGGTCAGATTACTTTTCACCAATATTATTTATTGATATAAATTTATGTGCCGTGTGGTAAAATATTGAAATTGTTGACAGGGACGGATCCACATGGAGCCGAGGGAATTCACCCGGATCCCCTCACTCGTAAAACTGTATTATGTATACAGGATCGAATTTGCAGTTTATATATATATATATATATCGAATCCTTCAACACAACAATAGTGAGTAGTGCAATTGTTAAAGGGAGTTAGATTTCCCCATAAGACCCAAGATTGAATCTTGGTGTACGGATTTATTTATCATGTTAGTTTTTCTTTAGGCGAGTTGTATTGTCTATTAAACCTACGTCACCTACTAATTTATCGATTTCTATAAAATATTAAATTAATATATAGTAGTGATTCAAGCAATAAATTGTCAAAATAAATAATAAATAAACTTTTTAATAAAAATTACTTAATTTAGGTAAAGATTATTGAATTTTATCTTGCTCATTTATGGTCCGACCCGTTCATATAAAATCCGACCAGCTAATTTGTTAACACTATAAATATGCTTACTTTTTTCGAATCCTCTATACGGAAATCTTGCATCTATTACTGATTGTTGAATAATGAAAATTTAAAATAATGTTCTTCATTATAAAATTATTGCATATAAATGATTGATTGTTCTTTATTTAAATAAAATGAAGTTATGTGAATATGATAGTAAGCCGATGTGAAATATTTTAATTTTTTAAAATTTGCTACACAATTTTCATGATTGAAAACGAGAGGGATTATGCTACATTATTTTATGTTATATTAGATGACAATTAGAAAGTTTTTCTATTATTTAATAGAGTGTAATTTTGTAGTATTTTGGATTAAATAATAATTTATGGTTAATGCTATTCACCTAAAATTTCAAAATAATGGTGTGGTTAAATCTCTTCTCATTAATATTAGGGATAATACTCACGAAAATATCTGAATTTTGACCGGATTTTCAGTTGATTATACTGAACTTTGCGGGGGTCCTATTACCCCCTAGACTTTTTTTTCGTATTTTAATGACATATATCTGCCCACTTGGACACGTGTAAATATGAGGTTGGCGCGTGTATTACACCGTCATCTACCAAAAAATACACGTGTAGAAACGAAATTGGCGCGTGTATTACATCGCCAACCGCCGAAACTGGGTATAGCATTTCGGGGGGAATCAAATCCACTTTAAGAAGTTTAGGTGGTAATAGGACCCCCGCAAAGTTCAGTATGCTCAACTGAAAATCCGATCAAAGTTCAAATATTTTTCTGAGTATTTTCCCTTAATATTATGCATTGGTATTATAGCATACATGACATGTGCGTGGATAACATTTTTTTTTAACTTTAATCAGAAAAGTATATTCGGAGTAGAATAATCTAATGGATATTAGTCAAAACAAATGAGTGGAATAATATAATTAAATTAATTATTTTATTAAGTCAAATAATATGAATTTGATTTTAACGTTTAAATGCATCGCACTAGCACATACTATTAAATATTTAAGGGTATACATATATGTCACTCCTTAAATTTATCCAAAATTTTTATTTAGATGCTTGAATTTTACCTTATTTCAATTGAACATAAAATCATTCACAAGTTTGTTTCTATCAGACACAAAAGCTAACTTAGACATATTTCATAAATAAACGCATATACTTACACGTCTAACAATAACAACAACAACAAACCCAGTATATTCCTACAAAGTGGGGTCTAGGGAGGATAGAGTATATGCAGTCCATACCACTACCTCTAAAGAGGTAGAGAGACTGTTTCCGATAGACCCCCGGCTCAAGATTATAGACAGTATACAAAAGCATCAAAAGTAAGAAACATGATAAAATAACATAGGTACGACATCCACAGAAGATTGTACATTGCCAAACAAAGAACACCAAAGTCCAACTAATTACTGGCCACGACTCATCCACACCCTTAGCCCTGTATCCTAATGTTTTTCCTCCATACCTTCCTATCCAGGGTCATGTCCTTAGTCAACTGTAACTGCTCCATGTCACGCTTAATCACTTCTCTCCAGTATTTCTTCGGTCTACCCCTATCCCGCTTGAAACCTTCCAAGGCCAACCTCTCACACCTACGAACTGGGGCATCTGTACCCCTCCTCATCACATGACCAAACCATCTCAACCTCACTTCCTGCATTTTTTCCTCCACAGATACTACTCCTACCTTCTCCCGAATAATATCATTCCTAACCCTGTCAGCCCTTGTGAAACCACATATCCAACGCAACATCCTCATTTCCGCCACTTTCAACTTCTGGATATGAGAATTCTTAACCGGCTAACACTCTACTCCATACAACATAGAAGGTCAGATTGCAATTCTATAGAATTTTCCTTTTAGCTTGTAGGGCACCTTCTCATCACATAAAATACCTGAAGCGGGCCTCCATTTCATCCAACCAGCCCCAATACGGTGAGAGGCATCCTCATCTATCTCTCTATTCCCCTGAATCATAGACCCGAGATACTTAAAACTATCTCTCTTACAAACCACCTGAGAATCCAACTTCACTACCACCTCCTCCTCGTGCCTCGAGTCACTAAACTTGCATTTCAAGTACTCCGTCTTGCTCCTGCTCAACCGAAAACCTTTAGACTCCAGGGTTTGTCTCCAAACCTCTAGCTTATCATTAACCCCTTGTCGCAACTAATCAATCAAAACTATATCATCTGCGAAAAGCATACACCAAGGCATCACGCCTTGTATATTCCGTGTCAACACATCCATCACCAAAGCGAATAAAAACAGACTAAGAGTTGATCTCTGGTGCAACCCTGTTAAGACCGGAAAATATTCAGAATCTCCTCCCACAATCCTTACCCGAGTCTTCTCCCCTCATACATGTCCTTAATCGCTCTGATGTACGCTACCGGGACCCCTTTGGCCTCCAATCATATACAAAGAACCTCCCTAGGGACCTTGTCATACGCCTTTTCCAAGTCAATAAAAACTATGTGAAGATCCCCCTTCCTCTCTCTATACTGCTCTACCAGTCTCCGCACAAGGTGAATTGCCTCAGTTGTGGAGCGACCAGGCATAAAACCAAATTGATTCTCCAAAATAGGCACAATCTTCCTCAACCTCCGCTCCACCACCCTCTTCCAAATCTTCATCGTGTGACTCAATAACTTAATACCCCGGTAGTTATTGCAACTCTGAATGTCACCCTTGTTCTTATATAATGTCACGCCTCAAATCCTATTAGGGCGGACTGGCACCCGTAATCGAGGAGGTCCGGGAGAACCATCTCATAACCTTATACTTCCCATGCATACCTCTATGACAACCCGAAATTCGGACAGCATCATGTCGCATATAAAAGAAAATAATCACCTGTATAAGCTCGAGCACACATATATTATATACAATACTTGGCCGTTGGAGCCATCACGTCTATTAACAAAACACCATCTTGACTGTACATTAGGTCTACAAAGCCTCTAGACAATACACAGAGTTTAACTAAGGTCGGGACACACCCCGCCATATAACTAACTTCTATACAATACCAAAAGTGACTGGATATGACACGGAAAGCCCCGAAGCAAACTGGAGCTCGCCAAAAGCAGCTAGATATCTTGGCTCCTACTTGTGCGGTGTATAAGCTGAGGTACCTGTGCCTGCAGCATGAAATGCAGGTCCCCCGTGGGGGACGTCAGTACGAAATATGTACTGAGTATGTAAAACTGTAGATAATCACATATGATATAGGAGCTCAATAAAAATCAGAAACAAGTGAATAAATCGTAATAGGAATGGACCACACTTACTAGAACTTGTGACAACCTGTACATTGTATTTATTCAATCACTTTACCTTCGTTCTTATCATCTTTGTAATCATTACTGTACTGTACTGTGACCATTAGGCTGCCTCCAGTACATATCAACTGGGATCGACCCATGCTAGGCTTATGCCCCTGGGATACCACCCATAAACACATAACTAGGGATCGACCCATGATAGGCTTATGCCCCTGGGATACCACCCGATAAGAGAGAACTTTCATCACTTAGTTCAATTAATCTTTGAGATTGTTATTTCGGTCGCCACCACATTTTTGATACTTTGAAACAATGACACATCAATAAGAGACGTATAAATAGACCATCAATGCAATAACAATGAAGTAAGAACTCATTGGCACATCAATAAAGTGTTTTGGAGTCATCAATGCCATAGCAATGAAGTAGGAACTTATTGGTATATCAATGAAACGCTTTGGAGTCATTAATAGCACATGGATCTTGTTCGAGTAACCGGATACCTTCTGACATTCATTAGTGCAATAAACATGTAAGATTTGGAAAACAAGTAAGTATTGGAATGTCTTGACATCTTGTAGGGTGGGAACAAGTTCATTGGTAATGTAGGACATCATACAAAACCATTATGGATCACATGTTATTGAATAACTTTGGAAACTTTCTTAATAGAACAATTGTTCACTTTCATGCCAAAGATATGGTATAGAGTATGCTTTACATACCTGACTATCAACCTTCAATACTAGTCCCAAATGGACTTCTCGTCTTTTCGGATTACTTATCTACAATGAACATATATAGCAATCTAGTATTAGCGACCAAACGTCACAATTCAATTATTTGAATTCACCAAACTAGTGGTTAAGTAGTAAGCCTTAATTACACCATAAAGGGTGTCACTTTAACCTTCTTATACTCCAATTACATTTACATGTCATGCATATTCATACAACAACCTCCAATATCAAGTTTGGATTCATTTATCCTTCCAACCAATCCATTAAACCAAATTGAGCCATAGACATAAATAATCATCAATTCAATAGTATATCACCATATCCACCTTCCATAACTCAATTACCATATCCACCTTCCATAACCCAATTAACATATCCTCCTTCCACAATTCAATACAACCAAACCATGCAAAATAGTCCATAACCCTATTTCCATCACCTTTCAATAACAACCAGTACATATAATCCTCTATCACACATATACATATGGAAGAGAACAAAGGCAAACAATATTCATACCTTAGAATTCACCTCTTGATTATGCAATCCTGTTTGCACAAATAATAGGTTCCGTTCGAAGCTCTCGAGATAACAAACGCAGTTATCGGATTACTTTGGAATTTCTACGGTTGAATCAAAAGTAATTTAAAGGTCAAATTTGGCTAGGGTTTGTTCTTTCTCAATGATTGATGATGAAAATGAGTTTTTGAACTCATATACATGTATATGTACACATATTCCCGTCCATAATATCATAGGGAACGACCAAAGTGCCTTTAAAATTTAAATAATGTCAAATTTGTCCTTTGGTGGACTGTTTTGATAAGCTAAAGTAGATCGACCATAACTCTTTGCTCCGATATCGGATTTGGGTGAAATTGGTATCGTTGGAAAGATAATTCAAAGGGCTTTCATTTCGTATGAAGTAGGACACCCAGCTCGTCCTGTACAAGGAGTTATGATCATTTGAAGTTGACCCTAAAAATCTGTTTTGAGAGGCTGAAGTAAAACGAGTATAACTCCTTACTCAGACGTTAAATTTGGATGAAACCAATTTTATTGGAAAGAAGACTCAAAGATCTTTCTTTTAATAGGTCGCAGCTCTCCCAGTTCATTATATTAAGGGAGCTATGATTGTTCAAAGTTGACCCAAAAAATTGGCTGGCCTCAGTAGTTTGTGTGCAGGAAATTTTCCTGCACATTTACTATTCCCAATATCCCGGCCACCGTTTTATAGTTTCGAACGTGCTCGATTATATCCGAAACCTATCCATTTTTGGAAATCTTTATATCGTTGGAAAGCTTATTCAATAACCTTCGTATGGAACCATCGATGGGCAAATTCCGGTATAAATAAAATAAAATAAAATTAATTTCATATAAATAAGACCAATACACGTACTTGAATACACCAATACATGTACTCGAATACGGGGTGTCACATATAAGGGAATCATCGTGCTCCATCTCCACGCCTCAGGCATTTTTGCTGACTTGAAAATATTGTTAAACAAGTTGGTCAGCCACCTTAACCCTACCCCACCATAGAACTTCCAAAAATCCACTGGAATCTCATCGGGCCCCGTTGCCCTGCCCTTCATATCTTGCGAATAGCCTCACTGACCTCCTCTACCTTAAAATGCCGACAAAAGCCAAAGTCGCGACACTCCACGGAAAGCTCCAACTCCCCTAACACAACACCTCTGTCCCCTTCATCATTCAAGAGCCTATGGAAATAAGACTGTCATCTTTTCTTAAAGAGGGCGTCTTCCACCAAAACTCTGTCATCCTCCCCTTAATGCACTTCACCTGGTCCAGATCACGACCCTTCCTCTCCCTAACCTTGGCCAGCCTAAACAACCTTTTCTCCCCACCTTTCTTCTCTAACCCCTTATACAATCTCTCAAAATCTACCATCTCAGCAGCCGTAACTGCTAGCTTAGCCTTCTTTTTAGCTAACTTGTACTCCTCCCTGCTCACCCGCTTCTCTTCTTCATCCTTGCTCTTAACCAACTTATCATAAGCCGCCTTCTTCGACTCCACCTTCTTCTTAACATCTTCATTCCACCACCAATCCCCCTGAAACCGGCCAGACCAACCCCTCAAAACACCCAACACCTCCCTAGCAGCCTCCCTGATGCAACTAGCAGCCCTATCCCACATACTATCCACATCCCCCCCGTACTCCCACACCCTCTTCGCCTCTAACTTCGCCCCTATCTCTAAAGCACTATCCTGAGTCAGACTGCTCGACCTAACTCTAGGTCGAACCTTCCCACCCCGCCTCAACTTGTCCTTCTTGATAGCCAAGTCCATCACTAGGAGTCTATGCAGGGCCGCAATATTCTCACTCGGGATTACCTTACAATCCATGCACAAAGCTCTATCTTCCTTCCTAAGTAGCAGAAAGTCAATTTGGGTCTTGGCTACCCTACTATGGAAAGTAACCAAATGCTCTTCCTTCTTCGGAAAACTGGAATTTACTACCACCAATCCAAAGGCCCTCGCAAACTCCAAGAGAGCAGCTCCCTCGTCATTCCTAACCCCGAACCCAAATCCCCCATGCACATCATCTTACCCTAACTGCAAAGACCCGATATGCCTGTTGAAATCCCCTCTTATGAAAATCTTCTCCGAACTAGGCACGCCTCTAACCACCTCATCCAAAACCTCCCAAAAACTCTTCTTCTCCTCCTTGTCTAGGCCCACCTGTGGTGCATACGTACTACAAATGTTCAAAGTAAACCCCGCAAAACCAACTTGATGGTCATAACCCTATTACTAACCCTTTTCACCTCCACTACCTGCCCCCTAAGCTCCTCATCCACTAAGATGCCTACGTCATTTCTATGCCTATTACTACTTGAATACCACAATTTGTACTCATCTACATCCCTAGCCTTGGAACCTAACCACTTGGTCTCCTGGACACATGCAAGATTAATCTTTCTCTTCCTAAGAATCTTAACTAATTCTATCGACTTACCCTGCAGGGTCCCAATGTTCCACGATCCTACCCTCAAAATATCAACTCTCTTATCCCCTCCCTTAATACCTCGCACTCTACATCTAAAACCTAACCCAACACCAACCCCCAAACCCACCCCCAACCCACCAAGGACCCCAGGACATGACCCTATTCTACCATGAGCCACCCAAGCCACTACTCAACACAAAATACAACAAAGGATAAAACAACAGTAACAATAAAAGGCACACGCAAAGCACAAAATGCAACCAAAATTCAAGCACAACAAATACTAGAAAAATAAAGAAATGAAATAAAATTCAAGAAATAAAATTCAAGGTTAGAATTCACAGGGATACATAGAAATCCCATCGCGGGCACGCACAAAAAACACGGTAATATCTATCACTAAGTAAATCGGGCACAACTAAAAACACAAGTAGCTGAAATAACAATTACCAAGAACTAGACTGTGAAGAGTATGTACAAAGTAAAGTTCAGATGTCACCAGGGTTCTACGCGTGCTGGTCACGGCAATTTTGAAGTAGAAATTGGTTGCCGGAAGTACAGTCACCGAAAAGAAGTTAGCTTTGGGTCACCGGAAAGTCGCCGAAGCTTCTTGTTGGTGTTGCCGGAATCTGAACGCCAATGGGCGTCTGACCAATTGATTTAATTATTTTAAATCAGTTCTGACCGGTTCTTCCCTCTACCACCGTTGCCGGAGTCGAGCCGAAGGACCCTTCAAATCCGCCGGCGACCACAGTGACGAAAGGGAAAACCAATCTGGGGAGAGAGAAGGACTTGGGAGAGAGAGAGGTCAAGGGAGAAAGAGTAACCTTACCTATTGCCGTAGCCAGCGTCGACTGGTCTGTCAAGACCGTTTAAATGGACGTTAAAGGGAAAAGAGGAAGGAGCGTGTAGAGAGTCAGGGTACAGACTACCACAATACCAAAAAATAGGGGTCAGAACAAATGAAGACACAGAAAAATCAACTGGATCAATAAGATAGAATCAAATTGCAACCTTATAACGACAAAATCTAAACAAAAAATTCTGATAATAAACCATCCAAACTATCTTCAATTCCATACTTACGCGTCTGACATGATAAAAATTATTCTATAAATTTAAAACAATTTCACATAGAAATAATGACAGTTTACATCAACAGGAGGTCCTAACGAGTTCGACATAGAAATAACTTTGATAGAAATTATGTAACTTTAAGTCTAATAACTTTGACCAATTTTTTATGTGATCAATTGTTTCTGAGGTCAAAAGTTTCTTTCATGAGGTGTTTGACTAAACTTTTGAGAGAAAATATATATTTCTAGTGAGTAGCAGAAGTTGTTTTTGAAAAGTTAAAGTGAATAGTTCTTTTTTTTCAAAAACACTTTTGAGAAAAAAAAATATTCTTTGAAACATTTTTAAATAAGTTCAGTTAAGGGCACTAATTGCTACTCCAAATTGTGTTTTTAAATTTTTTGCTCAAACACAAATTATTTCTCGCATAAGTACTTCTTTGAAAAACACTTTAAAAATAAGCTCATTTTTAGAAGTTTAGCCAAGAAGGTTATAACTCTCCTCAGCATTAGTTGGGTGAGTAGATGTGTCAAATGGGTGAATTGTGCCTGATTTAGTCAGATCAAAATGAATTAAGTTAATAAATAGAAAAATCATCGACACACTTAAAAGTTATTTGGGGTGAAATTAATTGGGGTAAAATGAGAGTCACAATATAACCTGCTTAATTTTTACAAAGTTTTAATTGCTTTATCTATTCTTTTTAAAACGTTTGATACCTAACATAACTATTTTATTCTTTATTATAATTTATATATAACATGTCTAATAGGAATAAAAATTGAAAACAGTTTAACAAGATTTTCATGGATCCATTTGACTATATATTTGTCCAATTTTTATGCGTTGGATTAAAATAAACTGAGTTAATAAATGAATGAATTATCAAAACTTGGATAGCTTAGATGAGTTATATTTTCATCGATTTTTATCACCATAACGTTCAAGGAAATTTGATAATGTTAGATCCCTTAGCATAGACACAATTTTACAAACGGAAAAAGGATCAAAATTATCCCTGAACTATCTGAAATGAAGCAAAAATATCCTTCGTTAGTTTTTTTGATTCAAAAATATCCTTCCGTTAAATATTTGACTAAAAAATGCCCCTCCCTTTAACGGAATGCCACCAAGCATGCCACATATATAAAATAAAGCCACATGGTCAGTCCATGATACAAGAATGACAAGGGAAGCACGAAACACACTCTAAATCAGTCCACAATCTTAAGGATCCGAGGCCCAAGATGGAGACCACTCTCGGATTCGCTATCAACAAGAAGAATACAAGATATAATGGTGTATATAATACCAAAAAACAGCTACAAAACGTGAGGAACAAGATGAATAACAATAACACAAGTTTCGGATTCAATAAAGGACCCAAAACAGTCCACTACACAAGATGACAACAACAAAAGTAAAGGATAGATAGTGAGACCAAAATTATTACAAGATTAAGAACTAAAGAGTGTATTAAACTCAAAAACCCATAATGAATGTAATAATCAAAACCCCACACTTACGGTGACCGCCAAGGGAATCAACTCACTTCAAGATCCACCGTTTCCAAGCAAAGATCAATACTAGCTTTTCCAAGCCCTAACTAAGACTAAGTGTTCTACTCTCAAGAGAGAGTATTTTTAATGTTTCAATCTTTCATCTTTTCATCCAAAACTAAAGAGAAAAGACCTAAAATGTACTAATAGTATATTCCAGAAATAGACAAAAAGACCACATTACCCTTAATGACCAAGGGTGGCCTTGGTGTGTTGAAAGACAATATGAATTATCCAAAATGACCTTAAGGCTAAGTGACCAAAATGCCCTTAATAAAGGGAACCAAAACCATGAACCAACAAAGGTGGTCCAAATCCGAGAGTCCTTAAGTCTTCAAGGCTCCAAGCAATCCTCCACACTCGGGTTTGATCAATGGTAGGCTCAAAACGTCCTCTCCAAGTATGATCTCGTGCCCTCCATGCGACCAAAGCTTGATTCTTCACATAGTGACTTTGAATGATGTTGTCAAAAGCTAAGACGGTCATTATTCTTGTATCATCCTCCTCTTCTTGAAAAGGATTCGACCTTGAATCCAAACCTTGCAAAATCGAAGATAGGGCAAACAAATACAAACTCCTCATGGAATGAGGGTTAGGGTTAGCACAACAAATCATCTCAACATGACAAGGTTGCACATATTTGAAATATAACCAAGGATCCTTTGAATTAAGTATTAAAATCTCAATAAAAGGTGCACAAAGGATTTGATTACGGGAATCACCAAGAGATAAAGAAACTACATATGTCGTAATGGCATCAAATAATTCACAAGGTAGAACTTCCTTCATCTTATGAGCCATAAGACACCATTGCTTCTTTATCTCGTCAAAAGACCACACCAAGGGGGGTGTTTCGATTGGTTCTAAAGTCCATAAAATCCATATAGCATTATCACACACACACATGGACAGACCAACAAACTTCCTACCTCGACATAAAAAAAATCCAAAACTAGCATGGACATCATCATAGGCAAAGAGGTAGTATAGGAAAGAATCATATGCAAAGGAATTCACAGGTGAAGAATAAGTTTTTAAACACATACATATTCTTTCCTTCAAACAACTAGACAACTTGGCATCCACAAGTTGGAATTCATGCAATTTAGGAACAAGTTTGTCAAACAAGGATGAACATTTAGGAACATTACCCCAAGGAGTCAATGACACCTTTGTCCTCGGGTTTTCAAGAAGGACTACACATTCCTTACCCACAAGAGTACTCTCTTCTTTTAAAAAGAGATTTTCATCTTTAGGAGGAATGTTGTCACACCATAGTGGGTTAGCATATCGGCTATAGCTTCCAAGGCAAGCTATACCTTCATTTTCACCACTAGGCTCATTAGGAGTGTTTATATCATCTTCAAATAAGACATTATACCTAAAGAGAGCATGATCTATTTCATGGGCAGATCCGGAACAAACACATTCAGCACTCTCTAAAAGATCAATATCATGTTGTAAAGAGATTTTAAGTACAAGATTATCCCAAGAATAGCTCTCGAGTTCACTCCTCTTTTGTTGACCAACTTTTTCAAATACTTCACTTACTTGATTTTGATTAATCACATCACACACATACTCAAGTGGTGGACAATTTTCACAAATAGGTTGATCAATACCAATTACACAAGACGATGTACTTCCGTTCAATATATAGGCTTCAACACTAGGTGGACATAAATCGATCTTACAAGAAGAGTCAATTTGGTCATCAATAGGATCAACTAGTGTATCCATACTCACAACATGTACATCATTAACAAAAGGCAAAAAATCATTAGACTCACAAGTAAGTAAGCTACTACTCACACTCAATGGGCTACTATCCATACAATTATCATTCACATGCACAAAAGTGTAAGAATTAGCTATTTTACCTTGAAGTTCTTGAGCTGGCTCTCCTTTGCTGTGTTGTGAAGGTCCTCCATAAGCTTGGGCAGCAACTTCACTTTGGCATTGCTCTCCATCACTTGCCATGTCGGTACCTACACAAATGTCCTTAGAAATAAAAGGACAAACAATATTATCTCGGTTTGGTGGAAATCCCCTCGCTTTGCTCCACACAATTTCTGATTTTTCCACCCTCGGATTACCACCTTGCACACCCTTACTCCTCTCAATCTTTTGTCTCTCATAAGAATTCGGATTGGAGTAAGTATTTACTTCTCTTTGCATCTCGGGCAACATGTATGTCATGAGGTGATTTTCTCACCGGTCTCTTACAACATTAGGCTAATTTTGTACATTTGGAACTCTATGTTGTGCAAACCAATTGGCACCTAAGCATACATGGCCATATGTCAATGGAAGAATATCACACCACACCTCCTCATGGTACTCAAATTAAGAGAAGACAACTTTGACCCTATCGGTAACCTTAAACCCGTCCAAGAAGTATGGAACAAGTAAAGGCTCGCAAAACAACCCCAAGTAGTCAGCCATGGATGGAACGATATAGTTTCTATAGTACCTATCATTTAACACAACAAGGCAGCCCGGTATCCCACAAATGGTCACCTTTTCGGAGTGTACACTCCTTCTTGGATCAATATTGTAAAGGACACGAGTACCCCTCAGTTTTGGAGATGCATACCCTCTTCTTCTCGTTGAACAGCCTCCACTAGAGCTAGCATAACCATTCACACTATATCTATCTTGATAAGAAGTACTACGAGGTGGAGAATATGAATCTTCACACTCCTCACGTGTACTCTCATCATAGCTCTCATAAGCTTTACGAACGAAAGGGTTATACCTAACACCAAATCTAGGTTTGGAGTGAGAAGTGTAGGACTCCTCACATGCCCCAACATCATCATAAGATCTATCACGAGCTCCTATATCATCTCCAAACTCACCATAAGCACTAGACACTTCATTCACCTTATTTTCTTCCTTAAAATAGTAACTTTCAAATCTATCCAAGTTTCAATCATGGCTATTTTCATAGCCTCTGCAATCTCCCTCAACTTCGTAGCGATAAAACCCCTCACTACAACCATAGTCTCCCATGTTGTATTCACAATAATCCTCGGCTATCGAAGACATATTCCCCTTATATCACCTTTTGAACCTACAAAATGAAAAAATAAGATTAGTAGTAAAAGCTCCTCACCAACACTCGTATTCACACACTTTTGTGATCCTCACAATTGGAGCGGCGAATATTGAAAGTTGCTTATACTTCGGTTGCCAATAAGATGTCAATTCTACTTGGCGGCCGGAATAGATTCTTGTTTGATCGACTCAAGACTCAAAATAAAATTTTACTTACGAACTTGAAACAAAGAAGTTACTACAAGTTAAAAAAACGAAAAAAACACACAAATAACGAAGACACGAAAGAAACGGATTCAATAATTAATCTACAACTAAGTAGGTGATTACTAGTTGTTAATTAATTCTAGAATCAAGACATGAAACTAATGAAACAATAAAATGAAACTAAAAATCTAAAATTTTGAGCTCGAAAATATTGCGTGAACAGTATCAGTGATGACGTGGTAGCCACGTATTGGTTCATTTTTATCAAGTGGTTATTCTCAAATGTTCACGTCTTGGTCAAAAATTAATTTGGATTGGTGGAATTTGTTTTAAGAGGAAAAATAAGTCTTGGAGCCTTTTCAATTTCAAGACTTGACTTTTTCTTGTACTTCTCCTTAAAACATGGACCCTTGTTTCATGGAAAGTGGTTGAGATGTGATGTAAAGTCTTTTGGTGGTTGGGGGTTTTTCAAGACTAACAATTCTTCATCTTTATTGATCTAGTATTCACTTTATTTTAACAAGGTATGAAGGTTGGGAAGAACATCAAGAACACTTCAACAATCACCAAGAACAATCAAAAATAATTACCAAGATCCACAATACAACCACACGGCCAACTCCAAGACAACAATATTTTCACACGACCAAGACTACAAAACCACCAACAACGGCCAAGTCTCTTTAGTGTTGCATTTCAGTTTTTTTTTAACAAGAGATGAAGGTTGTGAAGAACTTCAAGAACAATAACAATACTATTTTCAACAACAACAACCACTCACACGGCCAAGTCAAGTTTCTCAACAACAATGTCTACCACACGGCCTTACTTGTTCACAATAACATCAATCTTTAAAGCTCAAATCTAGATCGACTCAAAGTGTTAGTGAAGAACAAAACTAACACCACAAACACACAAGAAAATAAAAGACTCCTAGACCTAGACTCAAGAGCAAATCTCGCCCAAGAACACCACAAGAACACAATTTTCGTCCAAGAACACAAAATGGACAGATTGCTATTTTTCTATAATTTTCAGATTTTAACTTTTTTTTTTTTTAAAGTGATCTAGCCTAGGATTTGATCTTGTAGGAACAAGATCAAGCCATGCTTTGATACCAAATGATACAATAATGACAAGGGAAGCACAAAACACATTCCAAATCAATCCATAATCTTAAGGATCCGAGGACCAAGATGGAGACCACTCTCGGATTTGCTATCAACAAGAAGAATACAAGATACAATGGTGTATATAACACCAAAAAACAGCTACAAAACGTGAGGAACAAGATGAATAACAATAACACAAGTTTCGGATTCAATAAAGGACCCAAAACAGTCCACTACACAAGATGACAACAAAAGTAAAGGATAGATAGTAAGACCAAGATTATTACAAGATTAAGAACTAAAGAGTGTATTAAACTCAAAACCCCCTAATGAATGTAATAATCAAAACTGCACTCTTACGGTGACCGCCAAGGGAATCAACTCACCTCAAGATCCACCGTTTTTAAGCAAAGATTAATACTAGCTTTTCCAAGCCCTAACTAAGACTAAGTGTTCTACTCTCAAGAGAGAGGATTTTTAATGTTTTAATATTTCATATTTTCATCCAAAACTAAAGAGAAAAGACCTAAAATGTACTATTTATAGTATATTACAAAAATAGATAAAAAGACCACATTACCCTTAATGACCAAGGGTGGCCTTGGTGTGTTGGAAGACAATATGAATTATCCAAAATGCCCTTAGTAAAGGGAACCAAAACCATGAACCAACAAAGGTGGTCCAAACCCGAGAGTCCTTAAGTCTTCAAGGCTCCAAGCAATCTTCCACACTCGGGTTTGATCAATGGTAGGCTCAAAACGTCCCCTCCAAGTATGATCCCGTGCCCTCCATGCGATCAAAGCTTGATTCTTCACATAGTGACTTTGAATGATGTCATCAAAAGCTAAGACGGCCATTATTCTTGTATCAGTCCACGTCAGCATCTACATGAAAAGTTTTTCATTTACTCCATTAGCCTACTTAACAACCATCCGCTCAAATGTGATCCATTTAATACCCGAACCAAGAGCCAAAAAAATCCAATCCAAGATACAATATTCATCGCCTTTTGCTTCCTAGACGAATCATATATTTCTCCCAGATTCAGATTGTGAATCTAAATCATATGCCATGAGTAGTGAAGCCTTCAACTACACCAACTTTACGATAAACATTTTCCAGTGACAAAGCTACTTTCCCTGTATCAAGCAAGTTAGCCAGTAGTATTCCACTGTCCACAAGCAAATTAGCCAATAGTATTCTCCTGTCCACAAGCAAATTACCTTTACACATGCCCACTTCATGTTAGAAGAACCATTTATATTCAACTACTTCAATACATTTCATCAAAAATTTCTCCCGAACTTCGATCCTAGCAACAGATTCTTTTCGACTTGCCACACTATCACAAATTAACTTGTCATATTGTTATTGAAGCTCATGCAAGTAATAACTTTAAAAATCCTTCATTTTTGTTCAACTCCTTCGACATAGCTTATCAATAGCACTAGAGAAAACTTCTTTTTTATCTCAATTAGCTAGAGTTCAGCTAACATAAAACTTTTATTTTTCGTAAGAATACTTCAGTCAATGATGTGGAAAAATCAAATGGCATTCTTCATTTAGAATTTTCCTCATATTCACTTCCGATCCCAATTGGTATGGTACCTCATCGATAAACAATGGTTGTCGAGGAAACGCTCATCCTGTTTATCCTTAGACAGAAACACATACCAAAATATCAGTTGGCCACATTCGTTTGAGGAGATTCAAACAGCTGATCAAATGCAAGTGGATATATCAGTTGGATTTTTTGACTCTTGGGTCGAGTCGGGTATTAAATGGATCCAATTTGGGTTGATGCTTATTAAGTAGGTTAATGGATTAAATGGGGAATTTTTCACATGGATTGACCATGTGGCTTTTCTTATCCATGTGGCATGGCTGGTGGCATTCCGTTAGAGAGAGGGATATTCTTTAGCGAAATATTTAGCAGAGGGGTATTTTTGAGCCAAGAAACTACCGAAGGATATTTTTGCTCCATTTTAGATAGTTCAGGGATAGTTTTGACCCTTTTCTGTTTTATAAATATACCTCACGTATGGTTGAAGTTAAGTATCAAGTAAACAACGCAGGACCAGATGAAAACGAATGATGAAAATTAAACATAACAACCTGAGTTTTCAATTACTTTATTTGTTTCAATTTGTTTGTTTGGTTTTGACTTGACATGAAATTTAAGAAGGTAAAGAAGACTTTTGAATCTTGTGGTACTATTAAATTAAAAATATGTTGAATGCACCAAAATGTCCTTTGATCCCATGGTCTTAAACATGTGGTGTGGAGATTTGAAATTAAAGAGTTACCAAAAAAGAAAAAGAGACATTTGTTTTTTTTGAAATAAACTAAAAAAAAGTTGGCTAAACAAATTGAAACAAAGTATTAGGAAGTTAACTATTTGAAATATATTATTCTGTTAAATCAACATAGCATTGCTATAAATTTGACTCAAAAAACACGATAGAGATACTATATTTTTGAAGCAGTGGCAATCTTTTCTCTTTTTGCAATATTTTTTTAATTTCATGCTTTTTTTTTCCTCCCGGACTCTTTAACCCCTAAAAAAGTTTTATGTTAATTTTTCACTATTTGAAGAGAAAATGCACAAATGTTCTACTAAGGAGGTGTGACAGGTTCAAAATGCTGAGGCCAAGAACAATCAAAAGAGACGCCGAAGAAGTATTGAGGAGATGTGATAGTACATGATCACATCTATAGCTTCCAATAATATGACCTTACATATACATGTGAATCATAAATTAAGGTAGAACTCTAGTATATAATCGAGCTTTGTTTAGTACTATATGCTGTTGCTATCATATTTTCTTAATATTGATGCCTACTTTTTTTTTTTTTCTTTTGGGGTGGGGGGTTGGGGGGAGGGGGGGTACCAAAGCTATTTTACTCTTGGTCACACCAGGTATGGAAGCACAGGTTAATCCTTCAATTACATCTCTTTCCATGTCTATAAACAATAATGACTGAAGTTATTCTCTTATTACAATATATAATATAAAGAAGAAGCAAAGGATTAATGAATTTTTTCTAGATTTGCTTGAAGGGAAGACGATATCATTCAAGAAATCATATAATACTAATATTTATTGTCTAATAATACCAAATCTCTATTCATTAAAAATAGGAAAACAATTCCAAGCAACCAACCAATCTTCCAAAGAACTCACTAGCAAAGCTCTAGTCAAGGCAATAACAATATTATAAGGAACCAAAGAGGATGGTTAACTCATCAATGGGTTTCCTAAGCTTGAAATTAGTTGAAGAATCTAGCAAGAATTTATTGAATTCATCAAGCAAATCTTGGTGATCATTGAAAAGTACGGCAACCTACACATTAAAAAAAATAAAGAAGAAATAATTACAAATTAAAACATGAAGATCATATAATAATATTTGTGTATCCAAATTAAAAAATGGTTCATCACCTCATGGTAGACTTCATAGCTGTTCTTATGTTCCTCCCTGTACATCTTCAAAATGTCTAGGAAGGATATGTACACTTAATCATTGTTTCGGAAACGTTCCTGCATGAAGCGACAACTCCAAAAATTAATTTAGGACTCATGTGTTATCTATTTATATCTGTGCTATTTATAAAAGCACGAGACTCCACTAGAAATGTTGATCAGATTTTCACCTTTTGTAAGTGCATTTCATATTGGATGGAATTGTGTTAATGATCAAATTGATTACGATGATGTTAGGAATGCAATGAGTTCTTAATTAAAGCTGTAACTCTCCTTTTAAAATTCTCAATAAGAAACATTATTTCAAAATACACACTTTTGCTAGTTCTTTTAGTCTAAACGTTAATTTTAGAAGATGAATGCTTAAAATACTATTTATTGCTTTTAGAGATATGCGTTTAACGCATGTAGATAATAACTAGTAGTAAAAGAAAAAAGAAAAAAAAAGGCAGGAGAATTACCTTTACTTTCTCCACAAAGCGGACAGCTTCTTCAAACTGATCAGTTTTACACTTCTTTTCTTCCTTTACTAACTTGGAATTAGTATGGCCATCATTCAACTTAGTCATTTCACCTACAAGATATCCAACTGTAAAAGCAGTAACCAGTCAAAATGGAATCACATATGTATTATGTGACGCAACAAATTTACAATCATCAAGTTCAAGACTTACCAGCTCGGCCATAATGCTCTATAAATTTATTGAAACCCTCCATAAGATCAGGATATTTTCCAAGTGTATGAGCAACCTGAAATGAGTAGAGCATGCTTTCAAATCTATGATGCTTAAAAAACAACAACCAGACTGACTTGCTTTTAAAAGACATTAGTACCACAGAAAACTGTAAAAACAGGATTCAGTAACCCTATTTCTTCCTTTTGTGGGTCAAAAGAGATGACGACATCATACCGAGTGTAATCCCATAAGTGGGTCTGAAGAGGGAAAAATGTATGCAAACCTTAACCCTACATCTTGGGAGGTAAAGAGGTTATTACTGATAGACCCTCGGCTCAAGGAAAAGCAGATCGAAAAAAGAAATGACTGAAGTAAAATCATAGCAAAATATTGTAGAAAGCATGACAAAGCATTATGAAAAAAAAAATAAGAATAGTAACTATAACAAAATAGTGCAATAATCTAAGAACAAAAGACGGTAGTTAGTAACAAAAATCAAAAGAGAGGGCATGTTTAGCATAAATAGCTTTATCCCAAGCGACATAACCATTTTGTAGAATCGACCAATAGAGCAACCAATATAGCCCACAGAGAGACCCAAACGAACCTACACCAATGGTGCTTCTTCAGCCTTCTTAACCTTTTCTTCTCAATTGTTGAATTGAAGTTGCATAAAAGAAGAACTGACTAAGTGTCTGTCCACAGAGGTTGTTGTAGCCTTTGTAGTAGCAAGAATTTTTTCTTCATGATTGGGTGTGGGCGTTCAGTATACTGTTCTAGCCTATGTTTTGCATGAACATCAACCAAACCATAGATAGCAGAAATTATAAACAAAGATTACTGTCAAATAGGAGCAAAAAAGATAGATTAGATGCATGATACACATACCAAACTTTGTAACTGCTCCCTTGTAATTATTTCTCTGCTGTAAATACGGAGGCATTTTACAAATGTCTGATAATCAGCTAGACTTTGCAGTCTTCCCTTTACCTCTTCACAAAAAAGGAACCCTTTGCTATATGTATCTGCCAAAAGTAAATCCTATTAAAAGCATACTAACCAAACTCAGCAACACAGTGCTAAAGACAAATACATACATCAAGAACTTCACCAAAAACGAAGTGAAACAGACTGAAAAGAAACCGTGAACAGCTAGCAACTTTTGGGAAAGAATAGTACTAAACTTAACCTTTAGGTTCAGTGCAAGACCGGAGTTTAAATATGAGCACTTGCGATTCACTATGAGTTAACTACATACTTAAAAATAGATGGCTTTTCAATCAGTGTCATCACCAAACCATAGAGCTAACGGCGGAAGATTCTAATGCAGCACATCAAATACAGATTCAGACAATGCTAACCATGAACTCACATTTCAGGGCATCTTCAATCTCCAGAAGATATTTCATTTTATCATGCTGCTTGCTTAGATCTCCTTTGTTCTCATTATCATGAGTTCTCCTGTCCCTATCTTCTTTCTTATGCAACTTCATCAACGAATTGGCAGTTCCTGAAGTACTTGGCAAGAATCTAGTGAACTCGTCTAGTAAATCTGGATGGTCATTGAAAAGTACAGCAACCTACACATGATATGGCAAATAGTATTAAACTTAAAACATAAAGATCATCTAAAATATTAATGTATCCCAATTTTAAAAAATTATTACCTCATGGTACACCTCATTGATTCCCTTGCGCGCCTTCCTATGCATGTTCAAAAGGTCTAGGAAGGATTTGTAGACATGATCATTATTTTGGAAACGTGCCTGCAGGAAATGACAACCCAGAAAGTTAGGGAAAAAGGCAGACCTTTATTATTTAAACCGAAAGGTAACAAAAATGTAACCTGTATTTTGTTCACAAAGCTGATAACTTCATCAAACTCAATTGTTTTCTTTGGAGCCTCATCTTCATCACTGAGGGTTATTTCATAACCATTGGGCAAGAAAGCGTTGAATCCAAGGATCAACCTAGGATGCCCTTTAAACAAGACTTTCACTCTTGCTATGACACCAATAGTATCAATCCTATAAGAAAATATCACAGACTTGCGGAATAAGTCCCACATAATTCACCAAATCTGAATAGGAACAAGAATGACACTTGGCAAATTAAAGTAGCAAACCTGTTAGCCTTGAAGTCTATCATAACATCAAGGAATATGCTATACTTATGCTTTTGGCTTTGAAACGTGTCCTTAACTTCCTTTAAAAACGACAACGCATCATTAGTTGTCAACTTTCGGTTATTAGCACCAGCTCCGCCAGCACTGTTGCCACCACGACCTCCTCTACCCAGACCACTTCCAGGAGTTTGTGATTGACTATACCTAATTCATCCAAGAGAGGAACAAAAAAACTATATACATCATAACAGTAGCCATAAGTAGCCAGTCAAATATATTGGTGTAGAACCAAGGGTGCGGTCTAACAGTTGATGAAGTGGGTTAAATTATGGGAGACCATAGCTCAAATTTCAGTAAAGACTGAAAATGGAATTATCAACTACATTAGAAAAACTTGCCAATCTATTCTCTTGGTCTCACATTGTAACTTGATAAATCTTAATATTTATTTACACGTGAATAAATCTTGGCAGGCCGAGTTACTACAAATGTAATGGTAGGAGATAGCAAGTAGGATCTTGGCAGGCCGAGTTACTACAAATGTAATTGTAAGAGATAGCAAGTAGGGTTGGAGCCAAGTAGGGAGTGGGGGGGGGGGGCTTCCGCAGAAACTTACTCTATTTGTAAATAGTTAAAATTAATTTTTATGCATAGACAGTATATGTTAAACCATTTTGTTTACTTCTTCAGCTTTTAAAATCATTTTGTAATATTTTGAATCCTTAGTGAAAATTCGGTTCCATTACTTTGGAATATTCTTAAATTAATACATACACTGCTTAAGTTACTTTCTGATTTCTAATCATCCACTTTAAACGAATACTTAGTTGGGCTGAAAGCAAAAACCTTGAACAGTGCATTCATAATTGGTAAACTCAAGACTCAAGTACAGGACCAAAACAAATAAGCAGGGATTTTGTTGCTAATTTCTCTTTGTTATCCTGAAAATCACTAATTTATTAATTAGAATTATCAAGAATTCAAAAATTCAAAACAACTCATTTATATAAAATTAAAAAAAGTGAATAAAGCTTACGATTCTTCGAGGGAAGAAGTAGTTGGCCGCTTAAATCTAACGTTGCAAGATACATCAACTCTCAATCTCGCCATGCTGCAAAAACAGTATAGCAACAACAAGATCTAAAAATAAATAAAAATCTCTATTAGAAATTAATCAACATAAAAAATTACTATGGATCCGCTTAACCATAAAAGTTATACACATAAAATAAAAAGATACGTAGAATCTATGGTCAAACCCTACCAAGTATCTATACCTTTTTTTACTCCCTGTAACGCAAAAATGATGTGCATTGTACCTAGTAACGTCACTATATATAGAGAGAGAGGTGGAGGATTGTATGCCCCTTAACTTCTACATATTCTTGTAAAGGGTTGGGCCGGCTCTACTTGCCTGTATTTAGGTAGTTAGGTTAATTGGACTTGACTCGCCTCAATAGTGTAAAAAGTCTGATTAAGCTCGACTCGATTGGGCTCGCCTCGAAACCAAGACCTATTAGGATGCTACTATTATAATAATGGAAATAAATATCATATGTTTCTTTTCACCATATATTATTAATTCGTTTCTTTTTACCATCAGCACATATTATTAATTCTTAATTGCTTCTCTTTATAAGGTATTTTGTAAAATGGATTCATGGGTACGTATATTGAGCATGTAGTAGAAAAATTTCATTAAAAAAATATTGTTATTTGATCATTAGTGTGGTTTCTAGTTCATTCTCTCAAAGTTCTAATTTTCTAATTGCAGTGCAGAATAACTAGAAGTCAACAAAATTTATTGTAGATACAAAAGCAATCATCTCCTAAGTGAAAAAGTTTACATGAGCTAGGTAATGTCTTGTGCGTTCACTTGATCTAATATGCTGAACTTGACGTAATGTATTAAAATTTCTATGAAATCAAATACAGGATAAGAATAAAATCATTCAATAATTTAATCGCACATTTATCAGGTGAGTCGATCGAGATCACAGATGAAAATTTATAAAACCTCATGCTCGCTCTTGTTTGGCCGGTTGTTACCTACTCCCTCCGTCTAACTTGTACAATACCACAAAAAGTATTACCCGCTAAAGCTCAGTTTTATGAATACCCATTTTTTCTCTCTCATAATCGATTGTTCATGTATTATCAATAATTTAGAGTTATTTTTTATTTTTTATGAGTTATTTTTTAGTGTATTATTTTTAGAAAATATTAAGCATTTAACTTCATATAGTAATATTATTATTTATAAAAATAAGAAATAGTATTAATTAATAATAACTTCATGTATTATCAATAATTCGTATTACCTTGAATATTATTTTGAAACCTTTATTTATTAATATGAAGATTTGATTAAAAAATTATAAAATATTTCTAATAAAAAGTGTATAGTTCTTCTTTCTCTTTTTTTAAAAAAAATTTAAATTTTGTACCTTTTATATTTTACAATCTTTAATACTTATTTTAAGTGAAATTAAAATTATAAAATTCTTATTAAATATTTGGAGATTCAAAACTTTGAGAGCCTAAAAAGATGTTTTACTAAACTTACCCTTAAGCCTAGTCACATGGTAAAAATGTGGAAAAAAGTCAAAAATATGCTTGAATTATTTGAAATAGAAGTATTTTGGTTCAAAAATACTTTCTCTTACACTCCATCATTGTCCCTTTTTAAAATCCATCAAGGCATGACTTAATAGATGGATAGCCAAAAGAATTGACAGAATCAGGTCAAGCAGTATATTACAAAAGAGACGCCGTTGAGCGCATTGATGAGATGATGAAAATTGTTCACCACCTACATCAAGACCTATTCCTGGTTTTTGGCTGGGGAACAGAAGACGAGTATGAAAAACAAGTTATAAGCAAGTGGAGAGTTTCACATCACACATGATGATGCTTAAGTTTACCATTTCTCTCAATTGATAACAGCACTTGGACTATAGATCCTACAACAACGAACTTATCAAATCTACTCATAAAACTCTATTTTGGGGAGATTTTAAGTCAAATTGAGTGTTGCTCATTCATAATATCCTTTTCTATTTGCTTATTGGATTGGGTCCATTTATTAAGCTCGTGGGTTGATGAATTATACACGCGGGCGGACAGTGATGTGGATTGTGAAATTCTGATAGATGATATTTTTTAGCCAAAAAAACTAGGGAGAAGTAGTTTAGAGATATTTTTTATTCTTTTTTCCAAAAGTTATCCAAATATAGAATTTATATTTATAATCTATAATTTAAATTTATCTATAATATATTAAAAGTGTGAAGATATTTAGAAAAATGATTTAAATTTTTTATCCTTTATTAAAAAAATTCATAATAGATAAAATTATCTTTTCACCTATTTCCTTCAATTATTAATTAATTATTAAAAGTCTAAAGAGCCCTAAAAATGTACATTATAAATATTTATTTTTGTAATTTATGGACTTTCTAATTAAGGAAAGTTTTAAACAAGTCTTTAATTTTTATATTAAATATCACATTTTTATTCCAAATTTGAGAATGCTTCTTTTTTATTAGGATTTACTCAGATTTTCTGCCATAATTAAAAGTTTTTTTTATGGAAAATATGTATATCTTTTAAAATATTTCTTCCATATTTGATTAATCCTTTTTTGAAGGAAAAAAATTTGGACTTATTGCTGCAAATAATATAATAGCATTCACAAGTAAAGTGTTTTGTTTGGGAGAGATTATTCTCTCTAGGTTTTGTGTTAGTAATATCAGTTTTTCAATATGTAGGTCACTTGATTAAAGCATATTAAATTTTATGATGTTTTTATTATAGTTTTCTTTGTAATCTTATTTTGTGAATGATTGTAATGTAAGTGCCGCATAACGTCATGTTATTTCAACTTCAAGTTCAATAATTTTCTAGGTTTATGAGTATATTTTTTATTACATAGAACTTTATGAATTAGAGTTGTAAGTTTTGTGAATGGATATTCAATTTTGTGATTTTCAGATTTGTTTTCTTCTGAACAAAAATATTTATATTTATCTGTGCTTGATTAATGAATGTAATTTTGTTCTAAAAGTACTTTTGAGAAAAATACATTTAAAAGTACTTTAAAAACTTAGTCAAATAGTAATAGTTGCTCTAAAGTGACTTCTAAATTTATTAGTTAAACACAAACTTCTTCTCGCCAAAAGATAGACATCGAAGGAATTTTATAAAATTAAATCATTAAAGTAAACTACATGCGCGGAGTGCGTATATGGAATGCTCAGATTGCGTCCTTGATGAAATTCTGTTAGAAGATATTTTTGAGCAAAAAACACTAAGGAGAATTATTTTTGATCTATTTAAGATAGTTTAAATGTATTTTTGATCTTTTTCCCTAAAAATTATTCAAATGTAGAATTTATATCTATAATCTATAATCTATATTTATAATTTAAATTTATAATATATTAAAAGTGTGAAGGGCCTTAAAAATATTGTTTGAACTTTTTGTCTTTCGTTAAAAGTTTTTAGTTTTGACAACTACTGATACTTTTTTCATTAATGTAAGAATTTTAAATCAACTAAATTAAATTTTAAGAACATTTAAAAAATCTAAAAATAAATAGAAAGCGTTAGAATAAGAAAAAATTAAGAAGTATAAATTTTTTTAAAAAGTTTAAGTACCTAATAAGAGCTCATACCATAAATATGGTACAAATTGATGCGTGTCTGAAACTTTTGTTGGTAAAATTAAAAATATATATGTGCTTAAACTAAAATATATGTATATATATATATATATTAAAGTTGATAAAAAAGATAAAATGATTTAATTTTTAATAATGAAAGTAGTAGAAAGTAAAATGTGTAAACGGCAAGTGAGAGGTGAATAGATATAATATCTTATCCTGAGAGACATGAATGCGGTCATAGGATTAGGAAGATGTTCACGTCCATTCAAAAGAAACGGTCCTTTCCCACTTCTCCAATGGATGCTCTCTTTGTCAATTCTTATCTCTCCCGACTCAAACTCAAATTCTCCACTCAATTCCCTACCTTCTCTCCCCCGCAACAACAGCCTTTTCTCCGACTCAAAAAACTGAATAATAGTAATAATTTACGAGTTGTATTTGCCACGCTTCAGAACCAGCAGCAACGAGATGCACCAGCAGAATTTGGTGACTACGATGCGGATGAAACGTATGGAGAAGTTAACAAGATCATTGGGAGCAGAGCGATTGAAGGTGGGAAAGGAATGGAGTATTTGATTGAGTGGAAAGATGAACATGCTCCTACATGGGTTCCTTCTGATTTCATTGCTAAAGATGTTGTAGCTGAGTATGACACTCCTTGGTGGAACGCGGCGAAAAAGCCCGACGAGTCTGCTCTTAAGGAACTCATTGAAGCTGATGATGACAGAGATGTCGATGCTGTTGATGAAAATGGACGAACGGCTTTGCTGTTTGTCTCGGGACTCGGATCGGAAGCCTGCGTTAAGCTGTTAGCTGAGGCCGGAGCTGATGTTAATTACCGCGATAGGAATGGGGGATTGACTGCCCTGCATATGGCTGCTGGCTATGTCAAGCCCGGGGTTGCTAAGCTGTTAATTGAGCTAGGTGCGGATCCTGAGGTGGAGGATTATAGAGGGCAAACGCCGCTGACCTTAGCGCGGATGATCCTGAATCAAACGCCTAAAGGAAACCCAATGCAATTCGCTAGGAGATTGGGTTTGGAAAATGTTGTTAGAGTGTTGGAGGAGGCCATTTTCGAGTATGCACAAGTGGAGGAGATATTGGAGAAGAGAGGGAAAGGCGAAAATGTAGAGTATTTAGTGAAATGGAAGGATGGGGAAGATAATGAATGGGTTAAAGCATGGTTGATATCTGAGGATTTGGTGAAAGATTTTGAGGCTGGATTGGAATATGCAGTGGCGGAGTGTGTTCTGGAAAAGAGAGATGGTGAGAACGGGAAAGGCGAATACTTGGTGAAATGGGCTGATATTGAGGACGCTACTTGGGAACCCGAAGAAAATGTTGACCCCCTTCTGATAGAAGATTTTGAAAAGGGTCAACAGAAACTAGTAAGTTGAACTCATAATGTTACTCTTTTGGCTTGTATTTTTCCTTTTTCGCGGTAATAGAATGTCTTTTGTTTATGAACTATAGTTATGGTAATTTATGTACTTTCGAGGTTGTCTAACAAGTTGAGGATAATTTTCTATTTAGTGATCCTAGTATGGGAAATTGTAGATCACCCTTTAGCATATCTAAATTCTTAAATGATGCTAAATCTATTTTCCAATCAAATTATCATGTTCAATTGGTGATTGTCCGAAGTCCTCTGTGGAGATGGATGCAAACTCTTGAATTTTGTGGCTGATATCTTTGCTGAATGAAAGAAGAACCTAATGAAGGGCCATGAATATTGTAGAAGATAGCATTGAGTGTAAAGGTGATGGTAGTTCTGAGTCACTTTTGCAAATGTGCCGCCACGGTTTCATCCTTGTGTGAATCTGTGTTGGTGCTAGAATTCTGATTTCTGAGTTTGCAGTAGGTTTTTGTTGATAACTTTTGAAGTGTGGCTGATAACTTTATGATAACTAATGAGGCTCATGGTTAAAGAGAAAATCATATAATAATAATTTATACCATTGTCAAATATAAGTACATTATCTGGCTGTTAGTAACTTAGCCATAGTCGACTACCGTAGTTTATTTCCGATTTTCTTTGTCTCCTCAATTTTTCTCTTGATCTGGTTAGGAGAAATGTTACAAGTATATAAGCTGACTTTTTCTTTTTTCTTGATACAAGCTGACTATGTAAAGTAAAAAGTAAAATAGACAATATTGAGTTAGGATTTAAAGTGTGGCTGATAACTTTTACCAATCTAATATTAGTTCGTGAAGCTATCCAAAGCATAAGCAATTGCAGGTTGTATGGATGATGTTTCTGTTGTTTCCTATCGATATCAAATCCATGGGAGGCAAAGAAATAGTGACAATCGTGATTTCTGGTGGATTCAGATAATAATAATAATTATATGTTCTCATCTAATCCCCTTAGATCCTAGGATTTTGTTGCTGATTCTTTCTCTTCATTTTCCATTCTTGCTTTAAATATAACCAGTTTCCATGAAGATAATTGTTCTTTCTTGATTACTGTTAAGTTGTTAATACTTCGCTATGCTGGCCTTCTAGTTTTTTCTGGGGTCTTTTGTTATTACCTTTAATACTGATTGAACAATTTATCTCTGTGAAGCTCTTCTCTTAACAAGATAAAAATAGAAAAGTTGAATGTATTGCTAACAATACCAAAATATCTATACATTAAAATGGGACAAAGATTTCCAAGCGGCCAAGAAAATTCCCAAAGAGTTCTTTGGAAAAGAAAGAGGAAAACAAGGGGAAAAAAAAGAGGCTGTGTAGTTTCAAGATTATTGGGGAATATCAGTCAATCTCAATTGATGATTATTAACTGATGAAGGTGTTGCTAGAGTTTGGTGTTCTTTGAAGGCTAACAAGGGAGTGGTAAACTCCAGTGGGTCCTTTAGCTAACAAAGAGGAGTGAGTCCCTTTCTCCACAATTTTGCCTTTGTCCAATACAGCAATTGTGTCACAATTCTGTATAGTACTAAGCCTGTGTGCCACCACCACACTTGTCCGTCCAATCATCACTCTCTCAAGTGCATCTTGTACTACTTTCTCCGATTGACTGTCCAATGCACTTGTTGCCTCGTCCAATAATAGCACCCCCGGATTTTTCAATATTGCACGTGCTATCGCGATTCGCTGTTTTTGTCCTCCTGACAACTGCAGTCCCCTGTCTCCGCACAAAGTTTCATATCCATCTTTTAATGCTGAGATGAAATCATGCGCGTTTGCTGCCTTCGCAGCCTCAATTATTTCTGATTCATCTACTGCTTCTGATGCTCCATAGGCTATGTTTTGCCTTATGGTTCCTGCAAATAATGTTGGTTCTTGGCTTACAAGTGCAATGTGTTTCCTCAATGACCTCAAGTGGTATGATCTTATGTCACGGCCATCAATTTTCAGTACACCACTTAAGGGATCATAGAATCTTTCTATCAGACCAATTATAGTAGACTTTCCTGATCCACTTTGTCCCACCAATGCTGTTGATTTTCCTGCTTCAATTTTTATTGAAAATCCCTTGAAAATAATCACATTGGGCCTAGAAGGGTATGCGAAATCAACATCGCACAGCTCGACATTGCCTGTTATTTTCTTGGGCTTGTAACCATCCGAGTCCTCTGGCTCGATTAATGAATACCGATCCAACACTGCAAAGACCGACCCAACAGCATCTGCACCCTTTGCTAGATCATTAGTCATGGTTCCAGCATCCGCAATGACACGCCCAGTGCTAACCAAAATCATGAATGTCTGGAAGAGGGCTTTAGCTCCAATGAGGCCTTCTGCCATGAGTTTGCCACCATACCAGAAATCAAGAGCCCAGGTACATGTCATGAGACTGTTTGAAGTGCCAAGCCCAATTCCAGCGAACCACGACTGGCGTATACTCTCTCTTTGTGGGCCTTCTTGGGCTTTCTTGAGCATTTGGAGAATCCGGGCCTGGGAGGAGAAGGCCGTTACTGTTCTGAGATTGGAAACTGCTTCAGCTGCCAACTTGCTGCTTTCCTCTTGGGCTTTGATGGACTTTTTAGACATGCTTTTCAATAGCACCCTCTTGCAATAGTAGCACACTATGATGAGAGGCTGGACCGCTATCATGACCCATGCAAGTCTCCATGCGATAACTAGGCCCATGGTGCAAGCTATAGTCACCGCAGATATCGTTTGAATGAGTAATGCCATCCTGTCCCCAACCAAAGACCGCACCTGCTCATTTGTATAACCATAAATATTATCATTACATTTTACCTGATTCTGAAAATAGTTCTTTACGTTGCGACTGTATGAAAGTTAAACTCTAACAGTACTAGAGGACGTACCACATTAGCATCCTTAGCTAGTCTAGAGCAAACAGCACCGGTGGAATTCTCGTCCTTGTCGTACCACCCTATTTCGAATGTAAGCATCTTGGACAACATCCTCTCCCGCACCCTTTTAGTCAATTTCTCTCCCATGGCTGCAAAGTTATAGTGCTGAAGTACGTTGACAAAGAGGGAAAAGAATGCCAACCCCAGAAAGCACAAAGCATATATCTTTGTCTTCTCCTTAATCTCATCATGACTTGGCAAGAAGTAGACAGATATCATTGACCCCATTGCAAAAGCATAGAGTGGTTGAACTCCACCAAACAATATTGCTCCTATGCATCCCAATGTTGCCTCCTTCCATTCTGGCAAATTCATTGCCAGCAGCCTTTTGAATGAAGGTACTGGAAATACTTGTTCTGTAGTATTGGAAATTGCTGCATTTTGATCAAATCTATGGCTTTGCGCAGTCGAGTTAGCTGAACTCGACCTGCTCATAATCGAAAGCCTTCTGCTGCTTGTATTTTGTACGTCATGGTCAGAGACTAATCCAGAATTTAAATTTGATGGGGCAAATAAAGTATCTTTATTGATTGGTGCAATGGAGATTTCATGACTGGGGTTTTCAGTTTGTTGGAGACGGACTAAGGAAGTGTATAGTCCATTTTCATCTTCAATTAGCTCATCGTGTGAGCCAATTTCCTTGACTTGGCCATTTTGGACCACGGCAATAAGGTCAGCATTGCGAATAGTGGAAAGGCGATGGGCTATGATTATTGTGGTGCGGCCAACAGCGGCCTTGTCTAGAGCTTCTTGCACAACTCTTTCTGATTCTGAGTCGAGTGCACTGGTTGCCTCGTCCAGTAGTAGTATTCGGGGTGACTTAATTGTGGCTCTTGCAATAGCTATCCTCTGCTTCTGTCCCCCAGACATTTGTACACCTCTCTCTCCCACCTGTACACACGCTCCGAGTCAAATCTAAGTTTTAATCTTTACCAGTAAAGTTCATGGAGTTAATTTTTTTTTTTTGTGTGTGTGGGGGGGGGGGGGGGGGGGGTTAAACAATAATATTATATAAACTTTAGCATCATTGCAGGGTTGATTGTTCGGACTAACAGATAGGGAGTTTGCTAAAGAGCTATTACTATTACAACCCATTTTAGAACTTGTCGAAATGGATCGTTCAAAAGTAGTTCCTAACCTGTCTGTTCAGAAAGCTCTGTAAGAAAAAATGGTAGGAACTGCTAGCAAAAACACGTTATCAAAAAGTTGTTTCTTTGCTACTTCTTAGCTAGTACTAGTATTTTGTTATGATATAGTAGTATGGATAAATTCTTTTTGCATTTGATTTTTATAAATACGAAACTAAGAATATTAGTATTATAAAATCGTATTTAAAAAAACTTGATGTCCCAAATAGGAAGAATGGAATATACTCATTGCAATATATTGAGCAATAATTTCTACTGATTGAGAAAGAAAAGTCCTCTATTACGTAATAAATAATTGGGTGGGAGAAAGAGAGACAAAACGTTGGCAGCACCATTAAAAAAATAGAATTTTGGATTAGTTTATTTGGTCAAACCACTTAATGACATCCTCCACAGCAGAATCCACTTGTATGACAACATGTAAATACAATGATAGCTACGAAATTCTTTGAACGGGGACAATTATTTATGAGTTTATAATGCATTGGTTAAGTGCCTTTTAAATTCTTTGTACACTAAAGAATTAATCATTTTAACTCAAATCATGGGGGCAAAGCTATTCATTAACAGCGTCTTGTTCATGGCCAAAGTGGAAATCAACGTGACAACATTTTAGCTAGACAATAATACTATCTCTTCGTGCTAGTGTGTCGAATAGTAATAATACCTTCATTCAGTCAAGTCAATAAACGAGTCATAATTTAACCAGCTTAAATTTGGATGAGTCGATTATTTTATCGCCATTTTGTAAAGATAAGGACAAACTAAGATGCTAAAGTACAAAAACAAACATACCTGGGTATCATAACCCTGAGGCAACTGACAAATGAAGTTATGAGCATTAGAAGCTTTGGCAGCCTCAATAACTTGTTCCATTGATGCATCCTCCTTCCCAAAAAGTATATTTTCTTTAATTGTAGTTGCAAAAAGTGCAGGCTCTTGACTCACTAGACCCATTTGTGACCTTAGCCACTTGAGTTGCAGCTTATCAATAGCGATCCCATCGAGAAGAATTTCCCCCGGGAGTGGGTCGTAAAATCTCTGCAGTAGTGCTATTACTGTCGACTTGCCTGACCCACTTCCACCCACTAACGCCACGGTTTTACCCGTTGGCACTTTTAGACTAAAATCTTTTAAAATTATGCTTTCGGGTCTCGATGGGTATGCAAATTCAACATGTTTGAATTCTACTTCACCTCTCACGTTATCCAATATTTGGCCCTCCATATTGTCAGAATCTATATTTGGTACTCTTTTTATCACTTCCACTACACGTTCACCTGCTGCACTTGCTTCTGATAAATACTTTACGTTGGACAAACCAGAACCCAGTGATCTGTTAGAATATTTTGTAAATTACTCAAGAAACTGCTAAAGCATATAAATAACAGGACTACAAGCTAAAGCCACAAAAACAATGCTAATTATTTTGGTGTTACCGTAATAAATGCACAGTCCAAAAAGTTGAACCTCTCCACCTGTCCTATTTCGGAAGTTTGAAAATTAACTTCCGAAATTTAGTGTGTTTGTTACTACATGACGAATATTTTTTTAAAAAATATGTTTCCAATGTATTGGCGGAGATGAAGAAATAACTTCTCAGGGAAAAAAAATCATATATTTGAAGGATTGTTCGGTTAAAATAATCCCAACTACAACCTTGAGACTATAACTAGAATTATATAAGTGGATAAATAATTTCACCTCTAATATAAGAAAATACAAAATTTCACAAGCATGGTGAAAGTTTTATTCAGGTTTTCATCTAATAATATTAATATCTACCCCATATATTTAATCCCAAAATTTACCCTCGGTTTCATCTCAATAACCAAACAACTGATAAGGAGTCGTGACATTTGAAATGAGAATCAGAACGTTTATAGAGAAATGGTATATAATCACGAAGGAAAATGAATATGAGAAGAGTTAAAGAGATAATTACAGTCCACCAATAGCAATTGCAGCGCCAACGGCAAAAACAGTGCCACCATGTTCTCCATGGTACATAACCATTCTGCTTCCATAATATGACATGAAAGACCAAATTGCAAAAACAATGCCATTACTTCCAATAGCAAGTCCTTTTGCTAAACCTTGCTTTAATCCCAAATCTACTGTTCCTTGAAGAGCAGCTGAATACTCCTGTAGAGTTTTATTTTCTCCCACGAATGAATAAACTGTTCTAACAGAAGAAATTGCTTGCTCCACAATTGTTCCAGCTTTGCCATATTCGTCCCTGATTTTTCTTGCTATTCCCATTAGTGCCCTCCCATACATGAAACCTGGAATTACTAAGAAAATAACAAAGGGAAATCCAACTAACGCCAGCTTCCAAATCATCAAGAATCCTACCACGTATGACCCAATAAATGTCGCTACGTTCATCAAGAAGACTGGTGCCTATATAAATATATTTCCAAATTATAAACAGTGTCAAAAAATTCGTAGCTAATCCTATTTAATTAGTAATGGATTAGATTAAACTAACCTTTTCACTAATACAGTCTTGAATTACAAGACTGTCACTGGAGACACTAGCAATGACATCGGCAGTGCTGGCAACATGTAGATCAAAATACCCAACATCTTGCCTTAGAACTGCTTTCAAGTATCTTATTCGTAGCCTTGACGCTTGCCTCTCTGCCGTCCTTGTCCAACAATATCCCTCTAAAAAAATTATCATAAAACATATTATCAGCAAAAGATATCGTCATCTAAAAAATTCAACCAACTCAAAAATACTACTAGTATTTACTAGCCTATTCCGCCAAGCTAATGAAATCAGGTTATTTTGTTAAAAAAATCCTTTATTTAAAAGTGTTTTTTTTTTTTCAGAAAAGTACTTTTGATGAGAAACTAATTTTTTTTAGCTTCCGGCCAGCTTTTGCTACTCTCTAAAAACACTTATTTTCTCCCAAGTTTGATCAAATGCTTCAATATTTTTGCTTTTCAAAATCTTGACAAGTTAACAATACAGAGGATAAAATTAGACAAACCTAAGAAACACGCTACCCATTGTCCACATGCCAGGTAAACCAGAGCCAAAGCATTCTGCCGTCACATAAACAAAGCAAAAAACTCCATTAATTAATACACGGAAAGCACACCAGTAACTAGTCCATATTGCTTCTTTATATGAAAGAGTACTACTAGTTGATTTGTTGAATGAATATTTGTACCACATCTTGACTTATAAGTGTAAGTTCAATCGTCAAGGAAGAGATAGATATATACCTCATTGATATGGTGCGTGAAATTATCGATGTTTGAAGTGTCATTATTACCACCAAGATTGTTCATGAGTTTGCTGGTGACTATGAGCATCACAGGCATAGAAACTCCGTCACCAACAGCACCCAAAAATCCAAAAGTCATCAACAAGATATCGGCTCTATCAGCATGCATGAAAATCGATCGAAAAGAGCCGTAGCTCTTCTTTTGTATCATCGTTTTACTCTTCCTACTCATGATTTCTGATCACTTCTTAAAATATATATGTATATTCTTCCTAATTACTCCTTTGTTGGTTTTGTTGGTATTCTGTTAAACACAGAAGAAATATTGAGATATTTCATAACTCAATAAAACATAACTCACATATGTGAGTTATATATAGTGGAAGAGAGCTTGAGTCATGCGGAATGAAAGGCCTTAGCACGATTGGTGGTATATTATTTTATGATTATAATAACAAGTTCTAATTGAATACTCCATCCGTTCTATTTTACTTCTCCCAAATTTGTTAATTTGATTTCTCATTTTACTTGTCATTTTTCACAAATCAAGAAGACACAATTTTTTTTCTTTTATGTTTTACTCTTTGTATTAATTATTTTTTCTTCAAATTAAAATGTAAACATTATTTAATTGGAATACTATGATAAACTAGTTATGTTATTAATTATTTTTTCTAATCAATATATGAAGTTAATTTGGGACAAGTTAATTTAGGGAGTAGGAAATGTTCGCCCGGTGTCTTTTTTGGCATAATAATTATCTAATAAGTCACTATTTTTTTTTATTTTTTTTCTGTTACTACAACTTATGGATTTTTAATTTTAAATTAGGTTTAATGATTTTTTTAAGCAAACTTAAAATCTTAAAAAGAAAGAAAAACAATAATCCAAAATCTAACAGACGTTACATAACATTCAAATGTCTTGTCAGTTTCAACAATTATATTTATATAACTTTTGAAAATAAAGATAAAATCTAACTGAAATTGGCAAGTGTCCTTAAATCAGCCCATGGAAATACTAGTACTATAAATATATTACTAACTCTTTTTTTAATTCTAGTATATTAAGTAATATTTTTAAAAGAAATTCAATGTACATGTGCTGGAGAGTGTATTGCGGTTGACTTTTCAAAAATTTCCAAGTATCGTCAGTAATGACGCTCGTAGCTCGAATGATTTTATTTGTAGCGTCACCAATGATCTCCTTCACTTTTGTAGTTTATAGCTGGAGTAGTTCATCCTAATTTCTTCAATATAAAAAAAAAAATTAGTGTTCGACTAATTAAATTCATTAAAATATCCCTTTGACATACTTAAAGTCCAAATTTATGATAACTAATGCGGCTCATGGTTGAGATTATATCACATTTAATAATTTATACCAATGTATTAAAGTGATATTATATATTCGCACATAGAGAGACACACGTTAATATAAATATATTGTATGGCTGATACCGACTTAGCCAAAGTCGAATCCCATTGTTTATTTCTAATTTTCTTTGCCTCCTTAATTATTCTATTAATCTTGTTAGGAGAAATGTTACTAGTATATAAGCTGACCTTTTTTCTTTTTCTGGAATATAAGCTGACTATATATATGATGTAAAAATGTAAAATAAACAAGATGTGTAAATCAAAATAAATTGACGAATAGCTGCGAGAGAGTCTGCAAAATGACAAAAGTGGAATATGGAGTGAAAATTTCATGCATGAGTATTCAGATTTATATTTATGACAGAAGTTATAATTTTATTTTTGTTGTCACTTTAAAATCATACCACAAAAATAAATATTCTGGCAGAATTTTGTAAACCTCTCACATGAAATGCGTTTGACATGGCACCTTTCAGCTAAAGGCCTAAAAGTACATATTACAAAATTTCGCCAGATTTATTTTTGTAATATTCGAAGAAAAGTAAATGAATGTGACACAAAGAAGAAGAATAAGTTTTGTATTTGTATAACAAACATCAAGCTACATGATTTTTTTTATACATATATATATATTTTTTAAAATGAATACTCAAACGGAGTAATTAAATAAAATGTCCATTAAATCAGAATTTTAAAACAAAATAACCCAATTACGTATTAGCTATTACAAAAAATGGCCACTTTAGCTACATGTATTGCAGGCAAAGTTCCTTCCATCTTCGAAGTGTCACTCTGCCTACTTGCAGTGAGAATATATCCATTTCATTGAAATGTAATGATGGGTGTACGCAGATAGAGATGTTAGATGCTATGAGTCATTTTAAGAGAAAAAAAAAAGTATTTTTAGGAAAAAAAAAAATAGAATGAAGAATAAAGGGATATTGTTACGTCGAAAAAAAATATATTAAAAGATTCGAAATATTGAGAGGAGTTCTTATATAAAATTTGGGAATGTTTAGAGGAGATTTGAGTTGGTCGGAATTAGTGACGAAGTAAGGAGTTTCACTAAGAGGCATCGAAATCGAAAAAAGTAAACAAAAAATTAGTGAAAGAAGTTCAACATCTAATATATATAAAAAATAATAATTTTAACCATGTATAAATTGTATAATTTTGCTTTGAAGAGGTTCAAATGAACCCTACCTAGCCATAAGCAAGCTCCGCCCTTGGTCGGAATTGAAATACAATTTAGCTCGTTGAGAAAGATGAATTGATACAATATGTAAATTACATTTCAATTACATTATTTTGTATCTCATATACACAGAGCTACATTATTTATATACTATTAATATATTACATATACATACGATTATTTTATTGAAAACTTTTTTTGCCCACTAGTGAATTTACGTAAGATATAAAATCTTCGTAAGACCGTGGCAAAAGGATCCAAAATAGTTTTTTTTTTTTTCTAAAAATTACACAAATACACAACTTATATTTTCAATATTACAAAAAATTTCAACTCTCTAAACACATTACAAAAATTTCAATATATACACAGAATGCTATGTACATGTCGGCTATGTTATGTATATTAATATAGAGAGAGTAAAGTAATTAAAAAAAGTGGGAAAGAGTGTAATTACTTTCAAAATGGTTGGTATTTATGTTATTTATACCATTTTTTTTTGTTTCTCATGTATCCGGTGTCCGATACCCACATTGAAGCCCGACTAATTCATTAATTTTTTGGCGTATAAATTAGACTTGCAGCAGACCATTGACAATGATTCTTAAAGAGGAAGAAGTCAAATTAAGCTAAATCATCAATTATATATTGAAAATCGAAGAACGAACTCGAAAGACTAATTTCTTGTTATTCCTTGTTTATTTTTACATGTTCGATATTGATTTGTCAAATTCTTTAAAAAGTAATAAATAAAATAATAATTTTATTATATTGTTTTTGAAGTATAATATATTCAATATTTGAAATGTGAAGAATGACTAGTTAATAATAAGAGAAAATACATAAAGACCACCCTCCCCCGATCTTGTCCGAGTTTTTCAAAATGATACTTAAACTTTACTTTCGATTTATTACCTCACGATTTTCTTGAATTCGTTGTAAATACACCATTTTTCGCTGAATTTCAGTCACAAAAAAAAAAGAGTGAATGCACGCACCAATCGAATGCTGCCACGTGTAAATACATTTAATTTCATATTTTATTTATATTTTTTAATAAATTTTCCTTTGTATTTTATTTATCACCCTAACCCCCCTCCCTCTCCCCCCGTCTAGCATCTCCCCTTATCCCCCTCCAACTCCCCACCATTATCTTCTTCCACGCATCTATTAAAGGTTTTTTTTTTTTTAGAAATAATCATTTAACTATTTTTGTAAAGAATCATAAAACTCCATTAATGAGGTTTTATGATTCAAGTAGAATGGTGTTGAAGAAGACAATGGAGCTTTAATGGTGTTTCAAAAATGAAGCTTCAAAAAAATAGCTTTAATGGACCTTAAAAAAAAACTCCATTAAAGCTATTTTTTGAAGCTCCATTAAAACTTCATTTTTGAAACACCATTAAAGCTCCATCGTCTTCTTCAACAACATTCTACTTGAATCATAAAACTCCATTAATGAAGTTTTATGATTCTTAATAAAAATAGTTAAATGATTATTTAAAAAAAAATAAAATTTAATGGAGGTGTTGAAGAAGACAATGGTGGGTGGGGGTTGCGGGGGGGGGGGGGGGGGGGGGGGGGGGGGGGGTAATTTTAAAAAATAAAAAAATAGTAATTTTTTTTTAAAAAAAAGATAAATTAGATATCAAATTATTTACACGTGACAGCTTTTAATTGGTCAATAAAGTCAATTTTGAGTCTTTCACGTGCCTGTTGTGCATGTATGCACGCAGAGGGTTAAAATGATTTATTTACAACTAATTAAGAAAGATTTGTGGGGTAATAGGTCGAAAAAATAGTTTAGGTGTCTTTTTGAAAAAGTCGGTCAATATCAGGGGTGTCTTTATGTATTTTCTCTAATAATAAAGACACATTAAGAGCTAAGTATATAAAGAAATGGATCTCGATCAAACTCAATAGCAAAAGATAGCTCATGAGCAAAGGATTGTCCAAGTCCGTATAAGAGATCAATTACCTAGCTACTCCTTTTTCTATATGAAACTTCTTAGAACTTTCCTGCATGCCCAAATTAAACCATGTTAACTGGAGTATGGACAATATAATATGGAGCCCAACATCATTGAACAGAGGATTAAAATAAGCGACTCTGATACCATGTAAAATTAGGTCTTGAGTCTAATCCATACCTCAAAAACTAGCTCAAACGAAGGAGGATTATATAAATAGACCACCCATCTCAATAATTATGGATGTGAGACTTTTTACATCCTTCAACAAACCACCTTACAAGTTACGTCTAGGATTGAACAACTGGTACATGGATAATTTTTAATTTGAAGCCTCAACATTGGTGAGATGAGTCCTGCTCTGGTATCATATAAAGAAATAAAATTTGGGTCCAACTCAATCTTAAAAGCTAACTTATGAGATGAGGATTGTCCAACTCCATATAAGGAGACCAATTATTCATTTTTTTCCGATGTGGAACTTCTTAACAAAGTATGACGAGTTTTTAAAGTGCACATTTATTTTTAGTATGATGGACAAGTAGAAATGGACGGAGTGAGTAGTTTGAAAATGATGTATTATAAACGGTAAAACCTCTCTATAGTGGCATCATTTGTCCGAAAATTTCATGGTTGCTATAGAGTGTTGTTATTTAAGTATACTGCCATTTGATGTTTAAATAATCTCATTTAATTGTTATAAACAATACTGCGCAAAATTAGAAAGAACATGAATATAAAAAGGCTACATTAATATCCCTTTTCTCGTGAAGTTATGAAAATATTAATGTGCACCATTTAAAAATATTGTTTTACTTTAATTTAGATATTCATACTTAAAATATATTGTGTGCATGACATAAATGACGATTACCATAAATATATATATTATATTAAATTTATGTAACTCGACTTTATATTTAGGAGCATATCATATCCCATCAAAGTTGCATCTGATGATAGATTACGAAGGTTAAGTTCCAAGTACTCCAATTTTAATATCTTCTTCACGTGCCTTAGGATTAAATGTGCATGAGTTTCCATAGAATATGCATTCGTTTTTGTAGTCACTAATAGACTGATCGAAGAGAAAAAGACAAGCAAAGTGACAATAAAGAAAAGATTCTGCACACAATGAATGATCAATATTGCTTTTGGATTCAATTATTTTAGTCATAGGTTTATCAATCATGGAAGTTAGTGCACTTGGTGATGAGAAAGTTTCAAAAAGTTTACAACCTAATTAAGCAAGCCAAGATTAAGAAACCAGTATCTCAGAAAAACCCTCAAAAAGGAAACATGATATATTTTAAAAAAAACTTTGGCATTTTGGGATTCCAAAAACATATTACTTTCTCCGTTTATTTTTATTTATTTACTTTATTAAAAATAGATATTCATTTTCATTAGTAAAATTTAAATAGCAAAGAGATATAATCATAGCGACAAATCCAGAATTTAGGAGTCGTTAGTGCTGGAAAGGTTCAAATGCATATATTGACACCAAAAGATATAAAGTTCTGCCTGAAAATCAAAACACTCAACTATCTTCTTAGTTTTATAGACGTTTTTTTCGATCTCATATCAATTTTTATACATTTTTTACCCATATGTGCCGAAACACCACAATTTTGAACCTAAATCGGCCCCTGGATAGTCAATGCTGGTTTTTTCGGAAGTACCATTAAATAGATGGTAACTTTAAAAAAAAAATTAATACATTTTTGAATTTGAGAAATTCTTTATTTTGGATTATAAAAAGAGTGTCAGCAATTCATTTATATTTAAATAAAGGGAAATAATCATTTTACAATATTTAAATGACTTATAATAATTATAAGTGATAAAACAGAATTATTATTTTGTTTATACTCCCTCCGTCCATCTTTGCTTGTTCACTTTTCTAATGTCACGGGTATTAAGAAGCATTAAATGATACGAGATAAGTTTACCATATTATCTTTTGAATAGAATAAATTTAATCTTTTGAAAACTGCATTAGATAATAAATCGTATTTAATGTTAAAGGATAAAATGGATAGAAATAGATAAATTATTCATTGATTGTATAAAATGAACAAGTATTATTAAATATCTCAGAATAAAAAAATGGGCTAGTAAAGATGGACGGAGGAAGTATTACGTTTTAAGTGATGTGCCATATTAAACATGAACAGGTAAACACATATAGATAGGAAAGCTTATCCCATGTTTGGTTGGAATAAATTACATATAATATTGTGATAACTCATTTCAAAATTAATTATCCCAAAATTATAATGCTATTTTTGTTCCTTCTTGAAAGTAAAATAATTAATCTCATAATAACTAGTTGCAACGAAACGGCCCTAATATCCTAAAGATATGATGCTTCCACTGGTCATGATGCCCTCTAAACTTTTTCTTTTACAAACAAAAACAGCAAGTTGCAAATTCTGTTAATTTAAAGAGAAGCACACTCAAAAACATATATCACAACAAGAACTACCAAAAAAAAAAAAAAAAAAAAGAAAGTATTGGCCAATTGTATGTTGCTTCTATCTTTTTAATCCTGTACGATTCTATCTCCAATAAGAATGAAAATTGATTTAAATAACGTGGCTCTTGTAATAAAATTCGATAAACAGAAAAACTAAAATGTTTTAGAAGAAAAAGATATTCTATACCATAACCTTGTGTCTTCCACCATGTCTGGGAAACGTCACAAAAATGAAGAATATTTCTTTTCTTTTTTTTGACTAACTAGTCATCTAAATTTTCTTTCAATAAAAAGTGAGAATATGTTCTCAATAGATAATTAGTTTCTATTTTTCTTGTCACGTATTCTGATTTGTAGTAGTTGATATCTATACATTCCAAATTCAGTTGGGATTAAATGCAAAATTCGAAGGCGTAATAGTTTCGAAATTTTTGTGAAAATTCAGCTGTGACTTATACACAAAAACCTTCTTTCTTCTTACATCACTCTTTTTGTTTTCTAAAGAAAGAAAAGAAAAACTATAATATTTATTCATAAATGCTGAATAATGGATTTCTCCAATTAGGAAATGAGCCTTAACTGAATAATAAATAATTTTTTCTTTTGATATGCACATTATAAATTCTTGAACTCTCTTGGCATAAATGAAATGATAAAGATAGTTTAAAAGTGATTAAATTATAGGTTTATAATTTATTAACAATTTTTTAAAGTTTACGTTTCCTCCTCTGCCACAAAGTATGATGAACATTGAAAGTGGACAAATTTGCAGACATGTATTGTAATACATTATTCACATTTCTCAAAGATAAGATAAGATAAAGAAAATTCGGAAGCATTATAGGTCATATGATAGGAGCAATTTTCTCCTGAAAGTCCGTCAAATATCAAATGATACTTGTGTCAATAATAATAACAGCATTGTGTGAAGAAATTGTGAGATAATAATAATTTTGATCTATTTGAGCGGATAAACATTTTATTTTTCAATTTACTAACCATATTTTTATTAAAATCGATGATGTTCATTTTTCTTCTAGGTAATATGATCACATAGTTCATTTATTGTTAACAATTGCATAGACGTCAATTGCAAACTTCCAAATGGAATGGAAACGAATAGTTAGTTGGGAGCTTTTGACATTTTCCATGATTTAAATAATGTGACAATTCCAATTTAATTAAAAATGATACACTTGTTCCTCATTAATTAGATGTGAAAAAGATTCTAAACGAGTTTATAAATAGTGTCTTCACGTTTTAATTAATTATTGTAAGATTTTTGGGTTGGATCATTTGAAGAAGAGTTAATTAAGTGGATTTAAATAACTTAAAGCAATCCTCGCCCTTGGCTACGTACCTAATCTTTGTATCTAATTAATCTTTTAATAATGCATAGTAGAAATAAACAATGAATATATCTCACTGCTAGCAAATCAATTACGTAGATCATAGATGATCGTCCAACTAATTAAGAGAATCTGTCTACTAATTATGTAAATGTTAATATGAAATTAGTAAACGTGAGATATCACTGGAAACTACACAATTTATACGTTTGATATTCAGATTAGGTAGGATATTAAAACAATAACAAATAAAATCAAGTTTTTTTTTTAGTTTTTTTTTGAAAAAGGAGGTTAATGAACAAAAATTAGTGTTGACATTTACGTTTTTCCCAAATAAAAATAGGCATAATGTTTTTTCAAATATTTGATTAGAAAGTGAAAATTATGTTTTCTATAAAAATAATATTTTTTCAAAACCAAATACTTAAAAATAACTTTCTCATAAAAGTATCTTTCATTTAACCTTAGCATTTGGCCATAGATTTAACCAAACCTGGAAAACATAAAATTTAACTCAACCACAAAAGCTAGTTTAAGCCACTTAGATATCGACTCATCCCTTTTATCCTCGATGTAGGATTTTTCACAGCCCAACATCTTTGGTAAGCTTAATTTATTATCACACATATGACATAAATATAGACAAATAAAATTAAGATTTAAATAAACTAATACTCCTTTATCTAAAATAAGTGAATTTCTAGCACTATTTCTTTAATTCAAATTAAATGTAAATTCAAATTATAAAGTGGTATAGTAAGTTTTTCCTGTCATAAATATGATTTGAACAAGATTCTGAAAGAGTTGCTCGTGACGAAAGGACAGTATAATCTTGCAAGTTGTGAGTTGCACCTACAATGTTGCTCTTTACATCCAATTAGACAATTAGTACATACCTTTTCTTGTTGCTGATTTATGTGGTAGGTAGTCATGGGGCGAATATATAGTAGCAGGAGAGGGTTCCTGAGAACCAAGTAACTTTCACATGGAGTTTATTTATATATATAGAGAGAGAAATTTACCAAATATAATTTTTATTGGGAATCTAATATCAAAGTAGTTTCTTGGTTGTCCATCCAACAAAAAAAAATGAAACTTACGTAAGGTTTTTTTGTTATCCTACCTGATGAAGGTTCGATTCCTCTTGGGCATATGTAAAATAAATTTGATTTGATTCCTCTAAGGCGTATATTATAAAGTTTTCTTTTTAACTTGAAATAGCTACTTTAAATTTTGGATCCGTCTCTGTTATCGGTACGGTTGAGACCACCATCATATAAGGAAAAAAATAAGTACCTTTTTGCCATGTCCGGAAAAAAAATGTATGAACACAAAATCTGCGGTAGGGCTGATTTACAGGATACTCGTAATAGGGAAAAGACACTAATAGATAGATTGATATGGGCACACATCTAGCTTATGCAAGTTCATTAATATTCTTTGCAATCATGTGTCTTGTTTGTTTCTTTTTTTCCCTTTTAACAAAAAATACACTATATACTTTAGAACTTTAACAATGGACAGACACATACATAGCTTACCAGTTAAGCAAGTGGTTAAACTCACTCACGTCTCTCACTCTTCCCTTCGTTAGAATTTATTAATTTGGCATTGGACTCGAACACGAAAATTAATAAATAAATGGAAATTGGTAGAGCTTATTATAGTTTAGACATGACATACATTTTGTGTGATAATAAAACTTGTGAAACTTTTGATTTTGAATAAGATTTGACTATTTATGTGGCTATAAAAACTTTTCATTAATATTAGTAAATGGATTGTTTTAAGTAATTATTTCACAATATAGAAATTTGGCATTCTTTGCTAAGTAGACTGATAAGAAAACGATACCAAATAAATTTTCAGCAACCAGGGGCGGATCCAGGATTTTCAATGAGGAGGTTCAGTAGTACATATACTGACTAGTCGAAGGGGGTTCAACCTCTACTATTTATACATAAAAAATAATTTTACCAGGTAAAAATAGTATAATTTTCCGACGAAGGGGGTTCGGATGAACCCCTGGACCCTATGTAGATCCGCCACTGGCAGCAACCTATATGCAGCTGGGGCAGGGGCAGATGCAACTCATTGTTACCGAGTTCATCTGAACCTAGTATTTTCGATACATTACATAGCGCAAACATATGTGTAAAAATGTACTAAAAATACAATAAGTAGTTGGCATGAATTCGTAACTTTAAAATATAACAGATTCAGTGCTAAAAATCTTTAAAATTGTTTCTATAATGCTTCAATCTTGAATTCTTTTTAAATTTAAATCCCAAATTCGCCAATGGTAGAGAGCAAAAAGGAGCAGCTAGAGGCCTAGGCGGCTCAAGTATGTTAGTGGCCTAAGGCCAAAATCAAACAGAGACTCTAAATTTTTTTAAAAAAAAGCTACTTCTTTAACAAAGTCTATTTTAAAAATTCTATACTCACTTTTTCCTAATAATTCTCTTCTAACTCTTTGTGTTTTTTTTGAACAATTCTTTCTTAGTTAGTAATATAATCAATGCATTTAATTTTTCTTGAGATATAATAATACTCCAAATATATCAAACTTCTTTTAATAATAATTTTATTATGTATACAAAATTTACTTTCTACACATAATATATACTATTACACCCCTCAAATTTAAGAATCTAAGGCGATCACCTTTTATTTCAAAAGGGTAAGCCGCCCCCGGTGCCTAGAGGTTATAGATTATGTCATAAAGAAGTAATAACAGTGAGGTAATTATAAGGTACTTAAAGGGGATTTGACAAAGTAAGGAGCGATCAAAGCATGAAAATCACATCATTGAAAACTAACACCCCTAATAACGTAACGCACTGATTAATTTGTTGAGAAAGACAAAAGAACATACTACAACAGATCATTGATCAGTGGGTGGTGGGGGAGCTAGGAGAGACACTCAGTAGTAGTGTCATTATCTTATCATTCTCTCCAGTGAAAGTTTCTCCATCAAGTGGAACTCAGCTCAAGAAAAAAGACAAAATTTGTCGACCTAAAGATATACACCTTCCCTTTGCAAAGAATAATTTTTTTAAAAAAATAACTTTCGACATTTAATTCAAATTTATGTAAAGTATATAAAGTTCTCCTTTAAATAGGTGGTGCTCACCTTATTAAAGAAATCGAGTAGGTCGGAACAAGTCATGTCATTAAAGATAAAACTCAGTCTAAAATTAAATAGTTTTTTGAAAAAAAGAAATATACTTTTCTTTTTGAACATATATAGCGAATAAAAGATGTCACATAAAATGAGATAAAATAAATATGAAGCAATTAACCATGTGAAGTTCCGGTATCTAAGGATGTGATTGACAATCAATTAATGGGAATCAAAGTGAAATCATCCACTTTCTTGCAGTGAACTTGGACCAGTCACTTGGCAAATGTAATGCCGATGTTGGGGAGCTTTCCATTAAACTTGTCCATTGGTTAATTAGACTTAAGACGTAAGAGTGTGTCAGGCTGCAAGAGAGGAAATGTAACAGTTTCATGAATTCAACAGTTTTTATTCAAAGTTTGTTTATAAATTTATAAATATAATTATTGAGTAGCATTAATAAGAAATTGAGATAGGAAACTCATAAATATCAAATTTTCGATTTGCTCTTACGTTATTGAAGCAGAAATGAAATTGACATCGACTAGTGTCGCCTGAAGAATTAATGGAATAATTATAAAGGCAGACCGGACATGTGTTGGTATCTTTGCTGCTTATAAATTTGGTTTTCAAGGACCACGCATTACAAAAGCAAAAGCCAAAAAGACAGAGAAATAGAAAGCTAGGTTCTTTCTGTCATGAGTCTATAAGAGTGATGAATTTACCTTAGCTTCCTAATGCGGCTTCCCATGGGTCTTAGTCCACCTTTTCCAATTTGAGCAAGTTCAAAAATATCTTAGTGTTTTCTTTGACCTATTACGTGTCTTTAATTGATTGGAGATTGAGTCACTTATGCATTTTCTCTCTTGAGTAGGTCTTACTCTTGCTATTTATTTTTTTTCCTTCCCTTTCATCGGTATTTGATATCCGTCTTGAAGTTCAACAGTTTGAATTTGCACATTTCAAGACCTAGTTCAGGAAGTGCCGCTCCCTAAAAATAAATTTGTTGGGTTCATAGTAAATGAGAGGTGTGAATGGAAAATGAAGAAAACCAAGTGGAAGAGAAAAAATTGAGATCACACCAATATGGAAAGTGTACTCAAAAAGAAGTTTTAAAGTGTTTATATTGTAAAATACACTCCCACATGTATAAGTGAGGCAAGGAATAAGAGATGCCTCATGTTGTTGTCATCGCTCGACTTCAGCTTTGGCTTCGGACAAATGATTGATGAGATCTATCTTTTTGAACAAATTATTTGATGATCCGAATCTACCAAAACGCAACAGTATTCTCCATTTATGCATGCATGATGCTTCTGTAATTCCGAACAGAACTAATGCAATTGATGTGTTGTTTCAGAAGGATGCAATCCTTCAGCAAAAGGTCACACTAATTCATGGAGAGAGATGACTGTTCAGGAAAAGATGCAATCTTTGGATGAACAGACATGAATTTACAGAACATGTGTAACCAGGGGCGGATCCAGGATTTTCAGTGAGGGGGTTCAGTAGTACATATACGAACTAGTCGAAGGGGGTTCAGCCTCTATTATTTATACATAAAAAAAAAAAATTTACTATGTAAAAATAGTATAATTTTCCGACGAAGAGGGTTTGGATGAACCCCCTAGAATACATGTACATCCACCACTGTGTGTAACCTTTGACATGAACCATTGCCTCTTTTCAGAAGAGGCATGTTATGGCTAAAAAAACCTGCTTTCTTCCACAAGTTTTTGATACGAAAATTTTCAGAATAAAAAAAAATACTCTTCTTCTCTTCAAAAATTCTGTGTGATCATTCAAACTGTTGAGTGCGTTCGACGAGTCCAAATATAATTGAGGTACCGCTATATTTGGATGGAAGGCCATTTTATCCTGGGAGAAAAAATTTCATAACCTCGGGTACAGTGAGGGAAATTGTTTCCTTAAGGAAACTCTGTGAATTCGGACAACTTGGCCTTATTCATTTCTGTTTCATCTATTTTCTGAAAAAATAAAATACACCTCTTGGAAAGATCATTTTGATCTTGTGTTGAGGGTATTTGATATACTTCATTGTGTTCTTGTTTATACTTGAACTCTAGTTGAAGTTGTTATTCTGCATATACAGATTATGCGTCGCCGTAGAAGGAAATAACAAAATTTTGTTGGAAATTGCTTTAAGTTACTGCACTAGTTTTTAGCAAAATAAGTTAGTTAATTTAGGATGAATTTGAATTTTGAATTTAAGTTAGGTTGTTTGATTTGTTGAGACATTTTAGTGAGTTTAAATTTTAAATGTTGCTGTTTTTTCTATTGTAAGGTGGCTATTTAAAGCCCCTTGATGCTCAATATAATCATTTGATACTATTGAGTGCTATTGAAAGTTATTCAATCCTTTGAGAGTCATTTTAACCCCCTTTTCGCTGCCCCATCTTTTTGTAAAAAAACCAACAGTGGTATCTAGAGCCTCATTGATATTACAGGATTTGTGTATTCTTTCAAAGCGCTACCATATCATTTTTAACCGGCAAGGGCTATCTTTTTAACCCGTAAGGGCTACCTTTTTAATCCGTCAGGGCTATCCATTTTAACCCGTCAGGGCTACCATTTTCAACCCGTGCTTGTTTTCAAAGCGTAGGACTATTTTCAACCAAAAAGATGTCAAGCAGCAGTCTTTCATTGAATGCCCCAAAAATTTTCACTGGCGAAAACTACCAAATTTGGTTAGTGAAAATAAAATCATATCTTCAAGCCTATGATCTGTGGGAAGTTGTAGCAGATGATACACCATTACAACCACTCCCTGAAAATCCTATTGTTGCTCAAATTAAATCTCATTCAGATGAAAAGCTCAAAAAATTCAAAGCCAAAACTGTAATTCAAAATTCAGTTGCAGATTCGATTTTTTCTAAAATCATTGCTTGTGAGACAACAAATGAAGCTTGGGAAAAGCTAAAAAAAGAATATCAAGGAAGTGATCGAGTTAGACAAATGCAAATTTTGAATTTGAAAAGAGATTTTGAATCTCTTAGAATGCAAGAGGATGAAACTATTGCTAAGTATTCTGAAAAGATTTCTTTGCTTGTCAGTAAAATCAGGTTACTTGGCGAGGATTTTAAAGATGACAGAATAGTTGAAAAAATTCTTGTGACAATTTCGGAGAGATTCGAGTCTAAAATCTCATCTCTGGAGGAGTCTAAAAATCTCTCTACTATCTCTGTTGAAGAACTAATAAGTGCTCTTCAAGCACAAGAGCAAAGAAGATCTTTCAGACAAGACAATGCCACTGAGAGTGCCTTTAATGCACAAAACAAAAAAGGAAAAGGTAATTATCCTCCTTGAAGACACTGCAAAAAGAAAACACACTTGAAGAATTTTTGTTGGTGGAGACCTGATGCAATCTGTGGAAATTGCAAACAAGCAGGTCATGTTACAAAAGTGTGCAAGCTTAAAAACAATCCTCAAGTACAATTTGCGGAAGCAGAAATTGAGGAGGAACGCCTTTTTTAAATCACAGTAACTAAAGCAAGGAGGAGTGTTGAAAATTGCTTTAAGTTACTGCACTAGTTTTTAGCAAAATAAGTTAGTTAATTTAGGATGAATTTAAATTTTGAATTTAAGTTAGGTTGTTTGATTTGTTGAGACATTTTAGTGACTTTAAATTTTGAATGTTGCTGTTTTTTCTATTGTAAGGTGGCTATTTAAAGCCCCTTGATGCTCAATAAAATTATTGAATACTATTGAATGCTATTGAAAGTTATTCAATCCTTTGAGAGCCATTTTAACCCCCTTTTCGCTGCCCCATTTTTTTTAAAAAAAAAACAACAAATTTCCATACTCAAGACTCAAACTAGAGACCTCAAGTTAATAAAAGCAGGATGTCAATCATCCTAAGTTTCACAACCCATGTTGGTCTTGCTATTTATCATTCACAAGCTTATAGTATTTTACTGTCATTCTTTATAAGATGAAAAATCGAATCCTCACTTGAAAGTTCAGGTAGCAAATCAATTGAGTTATTGAGATTCCATTTTCTTTTTTTTAGCCATGTAAGATTTTACTGATATATTTTAAAGGTGATTCTAGGTTAGAACATGATCTTATCAATCACAATCAAAGCTAGCTAGTCCGTCCTAATTCATTGGTTACATTTTATTCCGTGAAAGTTTTACTTGGTACTATTGTATTATCCGGACATCAAAGTTTTCTATAGGCTCCATTATAATTTGACAAAAAAAATCTTTATATTCTTAAATTCTCTTTTTATTTGTAGCAATAATTATCGAATTTAAACTTCACTTATGGAGATGGACTAGACTTCCATGTTACGAAGGAGTTGGCAACCATTATGCAATGGAATTAGATATGCAAATGCAAAGGGCATGACAGACCCGAGAAAGACGGAGTTAATAGTGACCCCTGCTAATTTATTCATTCTGATCACTTCTACTTATTGGTTCTCGAAAATAAAATTATGTGGACTTTGATATATATATATATATATATTTCACATATTAATATAAGAATAATTACAGTTTATATATATATTTTTTTTCATATAATTTTGAAATATCTAAATTTTAAATTTAAAATGTTAAACTATTCTGATTCAATTTAGCTCCAAAAATGAGTTAAATTGAGAAGTATTAGAGTACTTGTTAGTACATTTATATGCTCGAACTAGTTGTGTTTATTTGTCTTCATCCCCTGAGTGGAAAACGTGGCCCCTTCGTTGAAACAACGTGACTCCAAAGTTGTTTTAAATGCATATCAACTTATTGATTAAACATACTTTTACATTACATAAAAAACAGTATCTCGAGCTTTTAAATGGTTTATGTAGGCTTCGTTGCTAATGTGTGAACAGTCCAATATGTACGTGTCCAGTTACAATGCAAATAAGACTTTTGCATCGAATGATCTTAAATTAGATGTGTATATAAAATATTAAATTGGTCGATGAATTAGGTAAACATATGAGATAATCAAGAACCTATTTTTGCTCTTAGATAACTATCTCAAGCAGCTGCTTGGTGCTTGAAGTTGGTTGTAATCTGTTCCTTTGAGTAATTTACATTCTATACATTCTGGGGACAGTTAATGATTGCTAGAGTTTGGTGTTCTTTGAAGGGTAACTAGAGAGTGGTAAACTCCACTGGGTCCTTTAGCTAACAAAGAAGAGTGAGTCCCTTTCTCCACAATTTTGCCTTTGTCCAATACAGCAATTGTGTCACAATTCTGTATAGTACTTAGCCTGTGTGCCACCACCACACTTGTCCGCCCAACCATCACTCTATCAAGTGCATCTTGTACTACTTTCTCCGATTGACTGTCCAATGCACTTGTTGCCTCATCCAACAATAGCACCGTTGGATTTTTCAATATTGCACGTGCTATCGCGATTCGCTGTTTTTGTCCTCCTGACAACTGCAGTCCCCTGTCTCCGCACCAAGTGTCATATCCGTCTTTTAATGCTGAGATGAAATCATGTGCGTTTGCTGCCTTCGCAGCCTTAATTATTTCTGATTCGTCCACATCTTGTGATGCTCCATAGGTTATGTTTTGCCTTATGGTTCCTGCGAATAATGTTGGTTCCTGGCTTACAAGTGCAATGTGTTTCCTCAGTGATCTCAAGTGGTATGATCTTATGTCATGGCCATCTATTTTCACAACACCATTTAAGGGATCATAGAATCTCTCTACCAAACCAATTATCGTGGACTTTCCTGATCCGCTTTGTCCTACCAATGCTGTTGATTTTCCTGATTCGATTTTTATTGAAAAACCCTTGAAGATAATCACATTGGGCCTAGAAGGGTATGCGAAATCCACATTGCACAGCTCCACATTGCCTGTTATTTTCTTAGGCTTGTAACCATCCGAGTCCTCTGGCTCGATTAATGAATATCGATCCAACACTGCAAAGACCGACTTAATAGCATCTGAGCCCTTTGCTAGATCACTAGTCATGGTTCCAGCTTCCGCAATGACACGCCCAGTGCTATTCAAAATCAAGTATGTCTGGAAGAAGGCTTTAGCACCTATCTGGCCTTCTGCCATAAGTTTGCCACCATACCAGAAAGCAAGAGCCCAGGTACATGACACGAGACTGTTGGAAGTGCCAAGCCCAATTCCAGCGAACCACGACTGGCGTATACTCTCTCTTTGAGGGCCTTCTTGGGCTTTCTTGAGCATTTGGAGAATTCGGGCCTGGGAGGAGAAGGACGTTACTGTTCTGAGATTGGAAACTGCTTCAGCTGCCAACTTGCTGCTTTCTTCTTGGGCTTCAATGGACTTTTTAGACATGCTTTTCGATAGCACTCTCTTGCAATAGTGGCACACTATGATGAGAGGTTGGGCCGCTATCATGACCCATGCGAGTCTCCACGCAATAACTAGGCCCATGGTGAAAGATATAGTCACCGCAGAGATCGTTTGAATGAGTAATGACATCCTATCCCCTACCAAAGACCTTACCTGCACATTTGTATAACCAACAAATGTTATTATTAGATTTTACCTGATGGCATTTGTATTTATCCTTGTATGAAAGTTAAACTCAAAAACAGTACTAGAGGATGTACCACATTAGCATCATTAGCTAGTCTAGAGCAAACAGCACCGGTGGAGTTTTCTTCCCTGTCGTACCACCCAATTTCAAACCTTAGCATCTTGGAGAGCATCCTCTCCCGGACCCTTTTAGTCAATTTCTCTCCCATGGCTGCAAAGTGGTAGTGCTGAAGTACATTGACAAAAAGGCACACGAATGCCATCCCAAGAAAAAATAGAGCATATATCTTTGCCTTCTCCTTAATCTCATCATGACTTGGTGAGAAATAGACAGATAACATTGACCCCATTGCAAAAGCTTGCAATGGCTGAACTCCACCAAACAATATTGCTCCTATGCATCCCAAAGTTGCCTCCTTCCATTCTGGCAAATTCATTGCCAACAGTCTTTTGAATGAAGGTACTGAAGTTACTCGTCCTGTAGTGTTGAAAATTGTTGCATTTTGATCAAATATACCGCTTTGCTCAGCCGAGTTCGCTGAACTTGACCTGTTCATAATCAAAAGCCTTCTGCTGCTTGAATTTTGTTCGTCATGGTCACAGGCAGTTTCATAATTTAAATTTGATGCCGCAAATTTAGAATTTAAATTTGATAGGGCCAATAAAAGATTTTTATTGGTTGGTGCATTGGAGATTTTATCACTGGAATTTTCAATTTGTTGGAGACGGACTAAGGAAGTGTATACTCCATCTTTGTCTTCAATTAGCTTATCATGTGAGCCAATTTCCTTGACTCGACCACTTTGGACCACGGCAATAAGGTCAGCATTGCGAATAGTGGAAAGCCGATGAGCTATGATTAGTGTGGTGCGGCCAACAACGGCCTTATCTAGAGCTTCCTGCACCACTCGTTCTGATTCAGAGTCAAGTGCACTGGTTGCCTCGTCCAGGAGTAGTATTCTGGGTGACTTAATTATGGCTCTTGCTATAGCTATTCGCTGCTTCTGTCCACCCGACATTTGTACACCTCTCTCTCCCACCTGTATACACGCACAATATCAAACCTAAGATTTAATCTTTACGAGTTCAACTATGAATAATATGTTATGATATGATATGTCCCAAATTGGAAGATTGGGATTATGATGTTGTTGCAACATATAGCGCAATAATTTAAAGCTATTAGAAGGGGAAAATGGGCAGGTTGAATCAAATTTGAATGGATCAATATGAATTAAACAATGGATTATAACTTGACATGTCCAAAATGATAGTACAACCTTCCCTCCTTTTTCATTTTACTTTTTGAATTTTTTCAAAGCTGATGTATTTTTCTTAAATTAGATTTTAACTTATTTCAAATTTAAATAACCCTCCAGCTTCATATTTGATTTTGTTTGTTTAAATTTGAGTTGCATTTTGAGAAACACTA
>NC_061112.1:151131629-151199111 GCF_002878395.1 Capsicum annuum | reverse complement strand
TAGTGTTTCTCAAAATGCAACTCAAATTTAAACAAACAAAATCAAATCTTGGATCTTAAAAGGTGTCTCAACAATGAGAAATTATGTAGCAATCATTCAACCAAATTCGTATCATGAAAATCAATTAACTCGGGATTTCTTTTTCTTAAAAAAATCATTTAACCAAATTTGTCATCATAATAACATGACATTAAAATTTAATTTATTTTTCCATGTCATATCTTTTTTATATCAAACTTTGTTGAGCGATTTTGTAAAAAAAAAAAAAAACTAAATTAAGTGATTTTATTGATACAAAATAAAGTTAAATTACTTCACAAATTGATCTATTGAAATGTTTATTCATTATTTTATCACCATTTTATACGAACAAGGTGAGTATCATAACCCTGAGGCAACTGTGAGATGAAGTGATGAGCATTAGAAGCTTCATTTTTTTTGTACGAAAAGTACAAAAAGGAACACACACCTGAGTATCATAACCCTGAGGCAACTGTGAGATGAAGTGATGAGCATTAGAAGCTTTGGCAGCCTCAATAACTTGTTCCATTGATGCATTCTCCTTCCCAAAAAGTATATTTTCTTTAATTGTAGTTGCAAAAAGTGCAGGCTCCTGACTCACTAGACCCATTTGTGACCTTAGCCACTTGAGCTGCAGCTTATCAATAGCGATCTCATCGAGAAGAATTTCCCCCGCAAGTGGTTCATAAAATCTCTGCAATAGCGCTATTACTGTCGACTTGCCTGACCCACTTCCTCCCACTAACGCCACGGTTTTACCCGTCGGTACTTGTAGGCTAAAATCTTTTAAAATTATGCTTTTGGGCCTTGATGGATACGCGAATTCAATGTGCTTGAATTCCACTTTACCTGTTATGTTTTTCAGTATTTGGCCCTCCATGCTGTACGGGTCTATTGTTGGTACCCTTTCTATCACTTTCATTACACGTTCGCCAACTGCACCTGCTTCAGATAAATACTTTACAGTTGACAAAGCAGTACCCAGTGATCTGTTGGAAGAAAAACAAAAATTTGCTTATGAAGCAATAGGAACATAAAGGAGAATAAATGATCAATATGAGAAGTGGTAGAGATAATTACAGTCCACCAACAGCAAGTACAATGCCAACGGCAAAAATGGTGCCACCATGTGCTCCATCATACATGACCAGTTTGCTCCCATAATATGTCATTAAGGACCAGTTTGCATAAATGATGCCGTTACTTCCGATAGCCAATCCTTTTACTAAACCTTGTTTTAATCCCAAATCTACTATTCCTTGAAGAGCAACAGAGTACTCTTGTAAAATTTTGTTTTCTCCCGCGAATGAATAAACTGTTCGAACAGAAGAAATTGCTTGCTCCACAATCGTTCCACCTTTTCCATATTCTTCCCTCATTTTTCTTGCTATTCCCATTAGAGCCCTCCCATACATAAGACCTGGAATTACGAGGAAAATAACAAACGGAAATCCTACCATTGCCAGCTTCCAAAACATCAAGAATCCTGCCACGTAGAACCCGATACATGATGCAACCTTCATCAAGAAAAGTGGTACCTATATGTATAATATTTCCATATTATAAACATTGTCAGAATTAACGGTAAAATTCGTATCTAACTCCATTTAGAGATAGACTGCTGAAATTTTTTTGGTTAGTTATGAGCGAATAGGAATATTATGGACGAAAATATGTAGTAGCAGTAGCTAATTTCAGAATTTTTTATAGCTAATAACCTTTTCACTAATGCAGTCTTGAATTACAAGACTATCACTAGAGACACTAGCTATGACATCAGCCGTGCTGGCAACATGTAGATCGAAATAGCCAACATCTTGCCTTAGAACTGCTTTCAAGTATCTTATTCGTAGCCTTGACGCTTGTCTTTCTGCTGTCCTTGTCCAACAATATCCCTCTAAAAAAATATCTCAGAACATATTACTATATGTAAGTCATGTGTCAAAAATGTTGAATTCAACTGAAAATATATACTGGGCACAGATGTGCGTTTCTCCTCTGATTACTGAAGACAAATGAATTGTATGTTATAACAGTTGAAAGAGATTAGACAAACCTAGGAAACACGCGACCCATTGTCCACATGCCAGGAAAACAAGTCTCGTCGTATTCTGCAGTCACATTATATAAACAAAACAAAAATATGTTGTCAATTATATATACATGTGAAGTTTAACCACTACTCCATATTGCTTCTAAGAATAATTATATTGTGAACGAATATCTGTACCATCAAGGCGTATAATCTACTGATAGTATACTAATGAATATTTTCCATACAAAAAGTTTTTAAGACATACCTCATTGATGTGGTGCGTGAAATTATGGGTGTTTGAATTGTCATTACCACCAATATTGTTCATGAGTTTGTTGATGACTATGAACGCTATCGGCATAGAAACTCCGTCGCCAATCGATCCCAAAAGCCCTAAAGTCATCAACAAGATATCGGCTTTATCAGCATGCATGAAAATAGACCCAAAAAAACCGTAGCTTTTCTTTTGTATCATCATTTTACTCTTCCTAGTCATATCAAATTCCTTAAAAGATCTAGTTATCCCAACTACACACAACATAAACTCAATAAAACACAAGTGATATATGTGAGTTACATAATATTGTATTCAAGAAGGGAGTTCTGAGAGTCGTGCGGAATGAAGGGCTAGCACGATGGAATTTGAATGTTAAATTTTGGCCCGATGTCTTTTGGGATATTTTTTTAGTAAAATAACTTTTTAAATTTCTGTTACAACTAATGGATCTTTTAAATTATCTTTTTATAGATTTCTTTTGACCAAGTTGAAAACCTTTTTTAAAACAAAAAAAAAAAAAAATAGAGCACGATCTAAAATTTTATAGTAGTACTATACTTATAAATAATAAAGTAATAATAAGAACTGTTAAAATAATATAATAAATACTACTAATGTGTATTTCTAGTTTTCAAAAAAATAATTCGATGTACATGTGCTGGAGAATGTATTGAGATTGATTTTCTAAAATTTTCCAAGTATCGTGATTAATGATGCTAGTGGCTTATTAATTAAGTGGAATAAAATAACTTTAAATAATCTTCTCTCTTGGCTACCTAATCTTAGTATCCAATTAATCTTTTACTAACGCATTGTAGAAATAAAGGATCCAAAAGCTCCGACCATAGTTTAGATAATAAATATATTATATATTTAGTTTAAAAAATTATTGTAATTCCACAATTTTACCAACATATTATCTTGTCCATAAATATAACAACAAAAAGACTTTTCTTTCTAAATTATTTTTCATAGGCATGATCCATCTTTTAATTTCTATTTAAATTAACCTTTTTATTGCATTTTAGGAACTTTCTCTTTATTAATTACTAGCTCTTTTATTTTTTAAAAAATAAGAGAGTCTACAAGTTCTTCTATTTTATTTGACCTATTTTAAAGAAAATAAAATAGATAATTATTAAAGAAAAAGTTTCAAAAAAAAAAAAGAAAAATTAGAATATGAGAGATTTTTCTCACTTTCTCTCTGTTTTATTTCACCTATTTTAAAGAAACCAAAATATTTAACTTTTAAGAAAAAGTTTCAAAAAAAGTGATAAAAAATTAATCTAAAATAAAAGAGCCGATTATTTCTCCTACTTTATTTCACCTACTTTAAAGAAAATAAAATAGCTAATTGCTAAACAAAAAGTTTTAAAAAAATACTGATAATAAAAAAAAAAAATCAATTGATTAAGAACTAAAAAGATGAAATTCTTGCGTAGGAACAGAAAATTTTTGTTGCTTTATTTATGGACATATTGTTAAGACTGTGGAATTACAATAATTTTTTAAACTAAATATATAATGTATTTATTATCTAGACTATAATTAGAGTTGTATTTTATAATAATTAAATCTTAATCATTTAATTTGAATTATGTCATATGTCACCAATCAAGATAGAAACTTGGGAAAAATAAAAAGAGTGGAAATGGAGAAGAGACAAGTCTAGAAATAAACAACTGGATATCACGCAGTTGGCAAATCAATTACGTAGACCAATAGTTGATCATCCAACTAATCAAGAGCATATATATACTTATTATTTTATAAAAATGTTAATCTAAAATAAGTAAATGGTGAGGCACTATTAGAAACTTACACAATATACATTAGATATTCAGATTATAGGCAGGATATTTAAAAAAAAAAAAACAAAATCATGACTGAAGTTTCCTTTCGCCCATCGTGCTACAACCTATAGCCAACTCATTCAATATCTTTGGTCACACCTCTAGTGAATGGAAAAAACTTTATGGCCAGTTTTCTACCGCTTAGTGCGCTGACAGTAGAAACGGAGGATTAGTCTCACGGTTGTCTGTAGGGATACCTTGGGAAACAAAAAAAAAAACTCATTCAATATCTTTTTGTTTTTTCAAATATGCACTTTAGTGATGCATATATGATTGAATTATATATGAGCTGAAATTTCATACATGTGAGCCTGAAAATTTTTGCTAAAAAATAATAATTCATTTTTCAAATTTAAAAGTTGAATTTTTTTTTCAAATAATAATTCCTTTCACGTAAAAGTTGTTTAATACTGAATATTCGTACAAAAGAACATATGACGAGTTTATTGGGCCGGAAAAGCCTGGGCTCTTGTGAAGCCCATTAGTCATCGGCCCACTGAGCTTCTTGTAGGAACGCTAAACATGAGATCAACCGAGTCCACTATAAAAGAAGAAATCACATAGAAACCAGTTCAAAATTTCTAAACATCTCTCAGAACAGAGAAGAAATGGCGGGAAATGATTCGCAGAAACAATTCCTAACTCTAATACGCGACTTCGCTTCTGAAAAATCTCAAGGAGGTTCGTTTTTGTTCCTTCATTTACTCAAATAGAATTCGCGTGAAATTCTTCAACGTATTTGATAACTGGAAATTAATTTCGTAAGCTAATTCTTTGAAATTTTCAGTGAGAAGAATGATAAATCAGTGTGAAATTCGAGATGAATCGACGTATTTGATAACTTGCAACTGATTTTGTAAGCTAATTCTTCGAAATTTTCAGTGAGAAGAATGATAAATCGGTGTGAAATTCGAGATGATTCGACGTATTTGATAACTCGAAACTGATTCTGTAAGCTAATTCTTCGAAATTTTCAGTGAAAAGAATGATAAATCGGTGTGAAATTTGAGATGATTCGACGTATTTGATAACTTGAAACTGATTTTGTAAGCTAATTCTTCGAAATTTTCAGTGAGAAGAATGATAAATCGGTGTGAAATTCGAGATGATTCTACGTATTTGATAACTTGAAACTGATTATAAGCTAATTCTTTGAAATTTTCAGTGAGAAGAATGATAAATCAGTGTGAAATTCGAGATGATTCTACGTATTTGATAACTTGAAACTGATTATAAGCTAATTCTTTGAAATTTTCAGTGAGAAGAATGATAAATCAGTGTGAAATTCGAGATGATTCAACGTATTTGATAAATTGATATTGGTTTTGTTGCCAAATCTTCGAAAGTTTCTGTGAGAAGAATAATAAATCAGTGTGAAATTTGAGATGATTCAGCGTATTTGATAACTGGAAATTGATTTTTTAAGCTAAATTTTTTGAAATTTTCAGAGCGAAGAATAATAAATCAGAGGAAACAAATTCAGGAGCTTCAATCGGAGCTTGAAATTGCAAATGCTGAGGCTGCAGCAGCGAAGAATGAAAAGGAGATTGCTGAGCAAGAGCTCAAAGGATACGAAGTTGAATTGGCCATGAATGAGTCTGCTATTCAAATCCTAGAGGTTTTCCATTTAATTAGTATTTGTATTTGCTGATGTTTCCTGGTTAACGCTTTGAGCTAATAGAAACATATCTAATTAGCTGAAATTTGAACTCCAGAAAAGTTCTTGTCCTCGTTTTATGGTTCATGCACTGATCTAATTGAGACATACCTAATTAGAAGAAATTTGAACTCCAGAAAAGTACTTGTTCTCGTTTTTCTAAGAGATCCGTTTCAATTATGTTATAGGAAAGGATCGCGTTGATTCAAGATGAATTATCAGCTTATGGAGTTGATTTAGAGGCTCTTAAGGTAAAAAGCTACCCAAGGTTATGTTCTACTTTGTGACACACTTGATACTTTGTTTGCTTGTGTAAACACATACCGGAATAACCAAATACTAGTAATTGTTTTCTGGTTATGATTTTTTTAATTTGTATTGTACTTAATTTACATTTGTAAATTTGAACATTATTGTATTACTAACAAGGCCACTGTTTCTTCTTGTGAACTCACTGGTCAATTGATGATATCTGAACCGTCAAAAGAATAAAGATGCTGACACTCGGTAATGACATGCTTTCTTCAGTTGATATCTCTTTACTCTTTTTGTTCAATTACAATCAATTTAACTTTGTAGAAAAGGCACATTTCTCTCCATTTAATATTATGTTAATATATAATCTGATTGCAATTTATTTTCTCATTGTATCTATCATTGCTTATGCAGAGATGACTTCATTGAGAAAATGCTAGAGCTCAATGCAAAGATAAGGTATCAGATATTATGTGTCTTTAATAGATTGGTAATGTTCATCGATATTTTTTTTGAACAAGTTGTAGATAAGGTTAATACTTAATAGCTCCAAGGTTGTAGCTTTTGTCAAACATATAAAAGCAAGTACAGAACTGACAGATAAACCAGTCTCTGGGTCAGTCCATGTCTGTGTTGTGCCGATGTCAGAATAGCTAACTTAGTCACTATTCTTTTTCTAGTTTGCATTTACACATTCCTGGACCAAGAATACTTAATAATTTGGCATTACTTGGCTACTGCAAAATTTTCTGAATTGCATTTACACATAACATGTCCAAAGTAATACTACCAAACTTCAATTTACTCTAAAGGCTGATCAGTTTCTAGTACTTGAAGATTTGCAGATCATCTACTGATATTGTTGTTTGACATGCTTATATTCGTTGATATGTCATGACTATTCGCAACAAGAAATTGTGCTTGGAGAGTGATAAATGATAATAATATCTGTCTAGCATCTAGTTGTATGAGAAAGAGAAACGCTTCTGCTGATTTAGCATATTCAGTTATACAATGATTGTGTTGTTTTTCCTTTGCTTTTCAAAATAATTTGGTGCAATTGTATGGTTACAGAAACAAAGACTTTTTTTATTGAGCTGCCATTGTTCAGTTCTGACTCAGAAATTACCGAACTACAAAATTATAAACTGGTTGTGATCCAGCAGTCTTATCACTGAACTAGTACATATGCCCTCCTTTGTCACTCATGCACATTAGCTGTTCAACTGATGAAGTCTAGACATGCAATCCACGAAGACAATAAATAGTCTTCTCTATTGTGCTACTAATTCTAAATCCTTATTCTTTAATTTGGCAGTAAAACTTGTTATTTAGTTCCAGTCTTGTTAGAGAAGTTCTTTCCCTGAGGGAAACTTGTTGTTTAGCTCCAGTCTTGTTAGAGAAGTTCTTTCCCTGAGGGCACTGGATATCTCAAGACTCAAATATAGTAATCAAAGTGACACATTAGGTCGACCACAAAAGATTTAGTGGCCAGATATAAACTTATCTATTATCATTCTAACTCCGAGGCTCATTTCATTTAAATTTTGTGACTACACTACAATGAGATTTAACTGCCATGTTGTTAATTAATTTAAGTTATTTATGCTGAACTGATGCAGGAAATTCCATGAGTCAGTAGCCTCTATATTCAGAAATGATAATTGCAGCGACTCAGCATCAAACCCTGGTCTGTTAATGCACATAAATAAACGCTCTTCTGTTTGTGATGTGTTGGACAGTTTCTTCTATTATATGGATTTTCAACTTTAAAGACTCCAAAAATTCTATAGTTGCTTTTTTACAATAGCTTCTTCACGTTGAACAAGAATTGTTTAACGCCTTCACAAGCAGGTCCAGCAAAAGCCAAAGCAGAAGATGTTGAAGCTTTCAAAAGAGACCAGAATAAGCTAGCTCAGATAGTTTCTCAGATCACTAAGGAAGAAAAGGAATACCAAGTTGAACAAAATATTCATAGGCAGGCAAGTTTTTGCTAAACCTGTCTGTTCTCATTTACTTCCTTCTGTTGCTCTATTGTCTGGTTATTAGTAATACGAGAACCTAATGCATTGATCTCTGTGGTGTTTTTCAGCTTGAAGAGGAGTTGAGTATTTTGGAAAGGAAAGCATCACTGATAGAGGAAATCACAAAAGAAAATAAGGAAATCCAGGAGTTAGCAAGATATCCTTGATTTTTGTGTTGTTTGCTCTCCCGCTACTTAAAGCTAATTATTTATTTAGTTCAGCTCATTGGTGGAAGAGAAATGAGTCGACAGTGGATCTCAAAATTTCATGACCACTCCACATTTTAGACAAGAGTCTCATTATATCTTATTTGTATTAATGAGAAACTCTTTTACACCTCAAAGAAATACTTATGGAGACCATGTTTTAGATTCGTCAACATATTATTGTGCCCTTGACTAGAAGCAAGCAGACTTCTGAATTGGAAAACAGATGTTCTGCCCTTGGCAATGAGCTACAGAGGAGGTCGGTATGTCCCAGATTTCATAAGGACAATACAGAGGCACTAGGTCAAATTCTTCAAGAAGGCGATGAGATATAGCTCTGTGATTAATCCATGACATTAAACTGATGATAGTCAAAAACAGGACCATGAAGTGCTTACATTTCTTCTCTGATTTCTTCCTTTGGCTTTATCTGTGGCTAAGCTTTGGCTTACTATAGATAGGGCTAGTTTGCATAATTGACACTTCTAGTTTTTCTACTCACTCCCCCTATACTTACTAGAGAACAAATGTAATGGAAGCTGTAAAACAAGACGTACTTTTACCACAAGGATAGTTGTATTTGTGTTCTTTCAGCTGTCTATGGTATTGCTAAGGAAGAAAGTTAAATGGGCTTGCCTCTAATATCCTAATGAATTGTGGTCACCACTCATGCTCCACCTCCTATCATTGGGTGTTATGAGGGGCTTGAAAGTGAACCCACCGAAGTGCTTTTTTGAAGGATTGGAAGTAATTGATTTGTAAAAATATGAATTGTATGTTCAGCCAAACAAGGAAGCCATCTTTCGGGTTTTCCCATGTGCATGTATGTTGTTGATCCTTCTGTATTCCGCATAATCAATGATAAGAGAGGAGATCTAGCGTCTCTATTAATCTTGATTTGTACCTGCCACATAAAATCAGCTCTTGTAAATTGTTGTTCACAAAATCATCCATTATGAACTAGATATCAAAGCAACTACTGTGAACAATGAGTTAGATATTTACATATTTACTAGGAATTGTGAAGTGGGCTGAAAGGAGGAGATGGAACCAAACTTGAATGGGCGCGCTTTTGATCTTCAACTAATACAGAGAATAAAGCAGAGACGGGCCTATGGTCAGAGAACTTGCTTTCACTGCGGAAATAGGAAAGCTGTTTCACTCCCTTACCATACCATAGGATCCTATCACACCTGCCATTAACATTCCAAGTGTCATGATAGCAAGTATTAAAACATAGTAGCTAGCAATGACCAGTATCTGGTCATATTCCTTAAGAGTCTTCTTTTTATTTAAACTTTTATCGGTCAGTGTTGAAAAAGGAGTTTTCAATTTTCTGGGCATGGAGCGATGTGTGCCTTTTTATGAGAAATGAGGGTGATGAGACATGCACAGGTATTTGAGTACTAGATAAAGATGTCAAGTGATGACTGTACCACGCTGGAGTTCTTTGCTTCTCCCCTGCTTTGCTTGGAAGTCCACCAGAATAACGATTGCAATTGGAAGAAGAATATTTGTATGTGGGTGCAAATTCTATATTTCCCTCTTTCCAACCCTGAAACACTCCACCGTCTTCTAGTTCCTTCCCCAACTGGTCAAACTCTTGCAGGGCACTCCAGTCTTCCTTCTTTATTAATTCCCTTGCTAAATTGTCTTCCAAGTATAATCTGTAGTTGAGATCTCCAAACCAAAATATCTGGCTGTTCTTCAAGAAAATACATCTTGTCAGCTTAGGTGGAAATATCTCCTCATTTTGTTATGCAATGGAGTTCTGTTTAGACTCTCCAGTTAGATATCTCTACTTTGAATCCAAATATTTCCGAGTAATTATTATAATCGTCATTTTTCTTCTTGTAGTTTGATTTGAAAGGAAATTCCTCTGCCTATTTTTTTATAAATTTGACTCGTCCCTAATTTTGAAACAGAATATGTCGAATATTTGTTACAAAGGCGTTGACTAATACATTCATGTTAGGACACAACTCTTGTAATTAGTTGGGTACTAGAAAGATAACTTACTCGTGTCCTAAGATGGTGAGGGGATGATTTTTATGGCGGTCTTCAGGCAGCACCCGGGGGAAAGATGTTCTCCTAAAAATTTCCGAGACTTGATGGTTCCTTTTCCCTTCGTCACCTTTCTTTTCTCCTGAGGCTAAGTGAGCTGCCACGAAGCAAAAACTAGTTCCTCCTATGGACATGCTCGCACAGACTGATCCTTTGTTTCCCAAATAGCCCATAATGCCACAAGCTACTGAAGAGACCTTCACTTCTGACACACAATATTTCTTTAGCAATGCCCTTCTCAACCAAACACTAATGAACACACCAACCATCTTCTTGCTCGCCATCAATTTGTAACTACCAACATGATCTGAGGGCTCATATTCAGTTCTAGACTGTCCTCTTGGTGAAGTTGCTATTTCATAGTCACTCAGTCTACTATCTGATTCAGCGGCTCCATCGTATTTATAACTAGTGATTGGATTGACCATGGGTGTTAACCAGGCACCACCATACTTGCTATTTAGAGTTTTACCGATGAGCACGTTCCAGTTAGTAGCTTCTGTAGGGTCTTCTGCTCCAATTACAGTTTTAGTCTTCAGAGGGACTATTTCCTGGAAGCTGCTTGTAGAAAAGTTTCTTCTTAAATGACCAATTCCTCAATGATGAAAACAGAATGTTATACTTTGAATTTTATACATACCCAAGAACATAAATATCAGCTGCTTCTTTCAGATTCAGCCACTCATCCAAATCTTCAGCTAAACTTCCCACAGGAGATCTTCCTGCAACATTCCATGTACCCACAAAGATTCTACAACAGAAACACAAATTGTTTTCCTCAACATTATCCTGTTAAGCTCTAGAGGCCCATAACATGATATACAAACCGATGCTCACCTCAATTCATTGTTTAGATTGCATGGTGCCCTCTCCATTGACCTAACAAAGAGACCATCCATGCACTCATCATCTTGATCGTCGTTATCTGTGGAAACCAACCAAAAGAGAGCACCAAAGTGTGAGAAAGAAACTGAATACATAAAATGAAATAAACGAATATCATCAAAGAAATGGAATAAACCTGAAATTTCGCTTAAATGTGATGCATCTGCCCTGCTGCTTCTTTTGCTAAACCACAACCGAAACGCTTTTCGTCTTGATTTTCGCTGCTTGTTACTCATGATTTGAAATAAAGTCCATTCCAAAAATTACCAGTTTCCTCAAAGAGATGACAACATCTCTTCTTGTCAAGTTGAATGGTTGAAGAATATCCACACGATTGCCATTTAGGTTCTGGGTAAAGCTATTATTGTATTGCTCGCCTTGATGGAAAATGTTTGTGGACTGGACGAATGAGACAACCCAAAGAAGCTTGAAATTTAAACATCCCAAATTATGCGATAATACCAAGATTTTTTTAAAAGAGAAGTCAAAGGTTGTTGAATTGCACATTTGAGAAGCTTCCTTAATTAATTTATTTTCACTCAGTTGTTCAACCATGAAAGAATTAGTTAGAATATGAGCCACACAAGGCTCCATCCATATTTTTTTTAATGACCGTGTGGTGTTCGAATCAATTTACACATATCTAGATTAACACTACGGAATACCTACCACTTTCCTTCAACAATATACTAGGTAATTATGTCCACCCAGACTAGGACAAATGGGAAGAATTATGAGCCACACAAGGCTCCATCCATTTTACAATTACATGGATGTTTACAAACAGTTCATATAATTCCTGTGTCCAACTCTTTGTCCGTGACTAGAAGTTATCGTGCCACATGGCCAGATCAAAGTGTCCAAATCGTGCATTTGTTTAATTTACTCACTGTCAAGCACGATATAACAAAACCTTCTTTACAACCGTACATATCTACATCATTGAGTGGTGGGTGATTTTCCATCTCTGCCAAGTCTCAAACTTTAATCATGTCTTAATCAGCTGCCAAGTCTACTGTCAAGCTTCACCACCGCAAGCATGGCTGGATGAAGTATAATAGAGATGTGTAGTACTCACTTTTTGGGTGGCCAACAAAGTCCCACACGGAAAGAAACAAGCAACCTAAAACAACAACATACCCAATGTAATCCCACGAAGCGGGATCTGAGGAGGGTAGAATATATGCGCGTTGTACCACTACCTTAGAGGTAGAGATGGTTTCTGATAGATTCTCAGTTTAAGAGTAAACAATTTAAAGCAATATATATAGAGAACGAAATAACTGAAATAAAGAAAGTCATGACAAAAATAAGCAATTTATAAGGCATGAAAATATTTTTAATGGTGTAAGGTCATTTGGAGAAAATCGTCTTTGGGCTGACTTAGCCCAACAACCACTGTCAAGTTAAATATATATTATAGCTCCACCCTCCAAGTGAATAGATGTAGTCTTGCTCATTCATATATACAGTACATGTACTTGGGCAGTTTTATATATATATATTTTACTTATACTTAGTTCACACCTGTTATAATAAAATGTTTGGTGGTTACCAATTCTCTATTTTGGATTATCCTCCCCATCCAAGAAGAGGGTAAACAGTTCTTTTCAAGGACCGTTAGAATTATCAGCCAGTTATATGGTGCGACAGATTCATCATTTTAAAAGAGTAGGCACAGGATCCGGAGAGGGGCTCGACCACAAAGGTACATTGTGCGCAACTTTACCTTGCATTTCTGCTAAAACCTGTGACTTCCTGATCACATAGCAATAACTTTACCAGGTACTCCAAACTCCCTTCACATTCATCATTCTTGACATGAAATTTTTAAATATTTTTCTTTTAACAAATAATTTAAATAATCATCCGCCCAACCATGCCTTATTCATATGAAAAACCATGCAATCGACATTTGGTTAGAAAATTCGAATCCATGCTACCTAAATTTTTACCTCGTAAGGGTTGATTGAATTTCCTGCCTTGTAATCTCAGCTCCATTTCCCCTATCCCACCCCGTATCTTAAAAATAAAAATAAAAATAAAAATTGTTATTATTATCCGTGCTATAATAAGGATTTTTAGTACCTTTTAAGTACTTCACACGGTAGGTGAAATATTAAGATGACCTTTGTCTGAAGACGTTAAATAGTGAAGTGGTCCATGTAGAAGGAGAGGACTTGGATTACTTGAATGAAATGTATGATTTACATTAAAGATGGTGATCTCGACTTCCGACACATAAATATCAATAGCTTTCTTGAGTTGTGACATTCTACCAGAATTAATTATAGCTTTGATTGGACTGCCACCTGCCTTCACAGCAATGTATCAGCTTCCTCCTCCTTCACAGTGAGTATTATTCAGGAGCGCTTTAATAAAATTAGTAGTCTAAAATTAAATTATATCAAATAGGTGTTTGGCTATGAAAAGGGGAGAAAAAAAAAAAGCTGAATAAGATAAATTGAGTTAAAATTAGAAAGTAAAATTGTCAAAAACATGAAAAAGAATCGAATGTATGTAAAGAAGGAAAAATTGAGATTGACGAGAGAGGTAAATATACTAATTAATGAGGTCGAAAATTTTTCGTGATTTACTCATCAGTACAACCTCATCAAATTTTAAAAATAATAACTTTAAAATCTTCTATTGTTAATACGTATATAAATTACATAATAATACAGTATATGTTATAAATGTATTTATATTATGGTGAATGTCTATCAAAATCTATCAAGATCTACTTTAATATCTATTAGGATTTAAAGAATCCGTCTTTTACTCAAACTAGGAGTAAATTTCCCCTATAAATATGGGGTTTTGTTCATTATATTGATAATCTTATGATCTCTCATCTATCAAAAAAAGAAATAAGAATCACTCTCTATTCTCTCCACTCTTCTTCTTTATTCTTTCTTATTTCATAACACGTTATCAGCAGGAGATTCTGCCAAATTAGGTGAGATTTTAAATCTGAAGGATTTCAAGGTTAGTAATTATTTATGTTATCTTTCTTTTGCTACTACTAATATAATTATTATAGAATTTGAGGAAAAATAATTGATTTGGAACCATTTATATTTTAAATTTATTCCTCAATAATATTATCAAAAAGGATGATAATATGTTGGGACCCAACGATTCATGCCTAAGATACTTTTATATGGATCAAATATTGAGTTTGAATCTCAATACATATATTGATGATATATCTTTTGTATCGGTTCACAATGCGATATAACATTTTGAGGTCTCATGACTTACATGAACCTCTCATAAGGTTTTATGAAGTGGTATGTCGTAGGCTCGTCAAGAGCTCATTGCCTTCTTATTATGATTGTTTGCTCAAAAAAAAAAATTCTCTACATCATATGTATGCCTCGATTTGCTATATTCCATTCTTGGGGAATGAAAAACTTATTAATGCAAACGGGCACTTGATTGTGATTGTGTCACAACTCACCTCCGAAAGAGGTTGAATAATTTTGAAATCTACTTCTGAAGTAGTAAATCTGAAATTTATTCGTGTAATAGTAAATCTGAAATTTACTAAAGAAAAAGTACATGTCATGGTAAATTTGGAGTTTATTAGAATAAAAGTTCATAAATTGATATGAACGATTGTGACATCTCAAAGATGTGCATATATTGAAGAACTAGAAGATTCTTCAAGAATTGCTTATGTCATTTGTTCTCATGATAAGTTGGTTGGACCAACTAATATTGGGATTGGATCCCTTCAAATCTAAAAATTATAAAAGGTGAATAAGGGCCCGTTCATCTATCATATGATATGTTGAAAAGATGCATCAATAAGATGATCACATGTACATTCATTGTCAACTTGCAGTTTGGCATTCATAAAGTTACTTGCTCAATAAAATTGAGTTAAGAACATAATTTTCAGATTGTGCAATCAAGAAAGTTATCTTGATGATGATGGTTTGACATTGAATGCCTTCGATAAATAGCTAAACCATTATTAATGAGAACAAAACTTCATGTATTGGTCCAAAATATGATATATTGCAATAGCATTTGTATGCATTAGACCAATAAATTATGATTATTTCTTCCCTTTCAATTGGTTCAAGGTCAGGAATCAATTATTCCATCTAATAATTTTGATGTGCGGTATACGATTAATGAATATACCATAATGCACAAAGATGGATTCCTCAAAGAAGCAAAGGATGTATGTTAGTTTTCCTAACATAAGGGGGAGATTATAAGCGCTATGAAATATGTTAGGAATTATCACCATATCCTCATCCAAAAGATAATCAAGTCAAATGCTGAAAGCATCTCATATTAAGCGCAAGTGTTCTTATTTTGTGTTCCTAAAGGACAAAGTCTATGTATGCGTGAAACGTGGTAGACTAATCGGTTCTAAATGAAATAGTCCTTGAAAAATAAGGAGAAAATAATCATAATAAGAAGGCAATGAGTTCTTGAAAAGCATACGATATACCACTTCATGAAACCTTATGTGAGGTTCATGTACCTGAAAATAATGAAGTGATGAGATCTCAAAATGTTATGTCGCATTGTGAACTGATACAAAAGATATATCATCAATATCTTTGACACAATATTGGCGCAATATTGTGAAAGATTACGAGGATCTGAATTCTACGTTTATTTAAGCATGCTGACGTAGAAACATTTATCAAGTGACATGAAAGGATGCATTTTGGTAAGCGTAAAACTTATTTGATTTGCAGTCCAGACACTTGAAGATGTCTATGTGAAAACTTTTAAGGATTCAAACTGCTTGAAGCATATAAAAGTTTCTGAGAAACTTATTTATAATCCTTATACTGTCTAAGTTTATTGCTTGAACATAATTGGAACTCTTGGAGAGTTTTCAAAGCAATAGATTATTTGCTGAAATTCGAAATATATCGAATTGGATTGGTTATGAAGTACCATATCTTAGTGCAATTGATGCACTCATGTACCTTGCAAAAACTACAAGACCCAATATAGTCTTTCGCTCAATTTGTTAGCAAGGTATATTTCTATTCCTACTAGGAGACATCGAAATGGGATAAGATACATGAGTTTATTTTATTCTAAAGATTGCAATCCCGATCTTACTGGTCATACTAATGTTGGATACTCATCTAACCCGCATAAATCTCGTTCCCAAACATAAATGTGTTCACATGTGGGGATACTGCCACATCTTGGAGATATACAAAGCAGTCTATCATAGCCAATTCATCGAATCATGCTGAGATAATAGTTATTCATGAAGCAAGCCGAGAATGTGTATGGTTGAGGTCCATGATACATCTCATTCGAGAAAAATGTGGTGTGAAATATGACAATCTACCCACAATTTTATACAGAGATAATTCAGCATACATAGCACATCTTAAGGGGGATTCATAAATAGAGATAGAACGAAGCACATTTTACCAAATTTTTTCTACATACATGGGCTACAAAAGAAAGATGATATTAATGTGCAACAGATTCGTTCAACTGACAATGTGACTGATTTATTCACCAAGTTTTCTCCAATTACAACTTTTAAGAAGATGGTGCACAAGATCGGGATGCAAAGATTCAAGGATGTTCTCATTAGGGGGAGTTAATACGCGTTGTACTCTTTTTCTCTTACGAGGTTTTTAATGAGGCAGCTGAAATGCGTATTATTAGAGATGTGTACTCTTTTTCCTTCACTAGATTTTTTTTTTCAACTGGATTTTTTTTTGTAAGATTTTAACGAGGCACATTATCTACCAATTAGACATTCAAGGGGAGTATTATAAATGTATTTTCATTATAATGAATGTCTATCAAGATTTACTTTGATATCTATTAGGATTTGAAGCATCCGTCCTTTTCTCAGACTAAGAGTAAATTTCCCCAATTTTTTCTATAAATAGAGGGGTTTTGTTCATTATACTGACAATCTTATGATCTCTCAATCACTCTCTCTATTCTCTCCACTCTTCTTCTTTATTCTTTCTTATTTCATAACAGTATAGTATCTGTGAGTCACATTATAAATAGTTTTACCCTTCAACCGGCCTAATATAATACTCCATAGTATAGGAGAGTAAATAGCATTAGAATTTATAGTTGCTTGACTTTGTCCTTATTTCCTAATCATACAAGCGTACAACCAAGATAAATTCGATCTATTAGAATAAATAAAAGATGGTGCAAATTGATTACTTATAAGAATAAGTCAGGAAGTGGTAAGGAAATGGACTTTTCTATTTACAATTAATAAATCTAAACCTGTTGCTTCCGCCCCTCTTTAAAAATGTTAATTAGTCAACCCACATCACCCTTTATTCCATTGAGTTTTTTTTTTACAAAAAAAATAAATAAAAAAATAGACCGGATATTTAGCTCTCGTTTGATCATAGATTTTAAAGTTGAAACTTAAAAGTTTAAGCTTTTGAAGTTGTGATTTTTAAAATTTAAAATTATATCTGGACATGCATTTTACTTTAATTTTTTCCTTAAAATAGCCTAAACCCCCACCCACCCACCACAAGTTCGAGTGTGTAATTGATATTTCAAATAAAAAGATTGGTGGAATTTTAGGCTATTTTCTCAAAAGTTTTGTGAGTAGAAGTCTTAATTTTAAAAACTTAAAAATCTACTATTTTCATAGCTAAACAAATATTTAAAAATAACTTTTGAAATTTTAAAATTTATGATCGATAGAAAAGGTCTGGTAAAGTAGGATGAGATGTTCATATTGGTAGCTCAATATGCTTCGCTGGCAGATATGTAGTTGGGACCGTTGCATGACTTTGCAAACCTCTATTAGGGAAGTTCTACTGAATGATTATTAGTATTATTCAACCTTTCAACATGCAAAACCATTTTGGTCCATAGAGCAATTAATTTGTGATTGTCCATGTTGACAAAAGCTATCACAACTTTGGGGTGACTACTGTTATAAAATAGTGAAGCTACAATTTGATGAAAGAAGGCCACTGGCACTTTTAACTTTTAGGCCCAATAATACTGTTACTAAAAGAGATAGATAAGACCAATTTAGGCCCAATAGGCCCTAAAGTTATTACCCTTATAAGGGTTGATATAATATTTTTTTTCATCCATGGAGCTTCCACCCTTTTTACTCCTTTGTAACTCGAACCCATAGGGTGTGTTTGCTATCAAGGACAATGTTTTCTTGGAAAACAAATTGATTTCTTAATTATTTTTCTATATTTGGTTGGTGAATGAAAAAATATTTTGTAGTGTTTGGTTTGTGAATGAAAAAATATTTTTCAAAAAATACATTTTGGTATTTAGCTAAAGCGTAAAAATATATTTTAAAAAAATAATTTTTGATCTCAAAAAAATATTTTTTAGGGTGTGTTGGATATGCTAGAAAAATAAATTGTTTCTTACTTATATTTGTGTGTTCGTTATGCAAATTGGATAAGTATATATTTTCTAAAATTATTTGTATATATTTAAAAAAAATAATGAAAACGAATATGATAAGAAGTGTAGGATAAGAAAAAAAAATTTGAATTTTTTTAAAAAAATAAATTAAAAACATTATTTTATTTTTTTGAAGAGGGGTTGTTAGGTGAGGGTGGGGTTGCCAAAATAGGTAGTAAGGGCGGTTAAGAAAATAATTTTGATTTTTTTAAAAACAAATTATGTTTGGTTGGGGAGCTAGTATGGGGTGGGGGTAAGGGGTAGGGGTAGGGGAGTAAGAGTAGAGTAAGAAAAAAAATTGAAATATGTTTTTTGAATGGAGTGGTAGGGGGTGGGGGTGCGGGTAGGGGAATGAGCGTGGGGTAAGGAAAAAATAGAAATTTTTCAAAAACTAATTTAAAATTTTTAATTTTCTTTTTTTTTCGGAGGGAGGGGGGAGAGAGGAGGAAGTTGGTAGGGTGTTCGGGTAGGGAAGGTAAGAAAAAAGTTTGATTTAAAAAAAAAAAAATTGGAAAGCGGAAAGGAGTAGGGTTTTGGGTGGGGGTGAGGTAAGAAAAAAATTTAAAATATATTTTTTAATAGGGGTGGTAGGGGGTGAGGAATTGAGGATCGGAGTAGAGATGCGTAATTTTGAGAGTTGTGTGAATATTTCAACTTAAGAATGAGGTGGAAAGAAAGTTTTGAAAAATGTTTTTCTTACTTTTTGAAGGGAAGTTATTTTCCTTAGATTTGAGGAAAATAAGTTGATTTGGAAAACATCTTCCAAAATCTTTAAGCCAACCAAACATGGGAAAATTGAAAAACATTTCATACCAAACTGTCACGCCTCAAATCCTATTGGGGCGGACTGGCACCCGTAACCGAGGAGGTCCGGGAGAACCATCTTATAACCTTATACTTCCCATGCATACCTCTATGACAACCCGAAATTCGGACAGCATCATGTCGCATATAAATGGAAATAATCACCTGTATAAGCTTGAGCACACATATATATGTATATATAATACTTGACCGTTGGAGCCATCACGTCTATTAACAAAATACCACCTTGACTATACATTAGGTCTACAAAACCTCTAGACAATACACAGAGTTTAACTAAGGTCGGGACACACCCCGCCATATAACTAACTTCTATACAATACCAAAAGTGACTAGATATGACACGGAAAGCCCCGAAGCAAACTGGAGCTCACCAAAAGCAGCTAGATATCCTGGCTCCTACTTGTTCGGTGTATGAGCTGAGGTACCTGTGCCTGCAGCATGAAATGCAGGTCCCCCGTGGGAGACGTCAGTACGAAATATGTACTGAGTATGTAAAGCTGTAGATAATCACATATGATATAGGAGCTTAATAGAAATCAGAAACAAGTGAATAAATCATAATAGGAGTGGACCACACTTACTAGAACTTATGACAACCTGTACATTGTATTTATTCAATCACTTTACCTTCGTTCTTATCATCTTTGTAATCATTACTGTACTGTACTGTGACCATTAGGCTGCCTCCAGTACATATCAATTGGGATCGACCCATGCTAGGCTTATGCCCCTGGGATACCACCCATAAACACATAAATAGGGATCGACCCATGATAGACTTATGCCCCTGGGATACCACCCGATAAGAGAGAACTTCCATCACTTAGTTCAATTAATCTTTGAGATTGTTATTTCGGTCGCCACCACATTTTTGATACTTTGAAACAATGATACATCAATAAGAGACATATAAATAGACCATCAATGCAATAACAATGAAGTAAGAACTCATTGGCACATCAATAAAGTGTTTTGGAGTCATCAATACCATAACAATGAAGTAGGAAATTATTGGTATATCAATGAAACGTTTTGGAGTCATTAATAGCACATGGATCTTGTTTGAGTAACTGAATACCTTCTGACATTCATTAGTGCAATAAACAGGTAAGATTTGGAAAACAAGTAAGTATTGGAATGTCTTGACATCATGTAGGGTGGAAACAAGTTCATTGGTAACGTAGGACATCATACAAAACCATTATGGATCACATGTTACTGAATAACTTTGAAAACTTTCTTAATAGAACAATTGTTCACTTTCATGCCAAAGATATGGTATGGAGTATGCTTTACATACCTGACTGTCAACCTTCAATACTAGTCCCAAATGGACTTCTCGTCTTTTCGGATTACTTATCTACAATGAACACATATAGCAATCTAGTATTAGCGACCAAACGTCACAATTCAATTATTTGAATTCACCAAACTAGTGGTTAAGTAGTAAGCCTTAATTACACCATAAAGGGTGTCACTTTAACCCTCTTATACTCCAATTACATTCACATGCCATGCATATTCATACAACATCCTCCAATATCAAGTTTGGATTCATTTATCCTTTCAACCAATCCATTAAACCAACTTGAGCCATAGACATAAATAATCATCAATTCAATAGTATATCACCATATCCATCTTCCATAACTCAATTACCATATTCACCTTCCGTAAAATAGTCCATAACCCTATTTCCATCACTTTTCAATAACAACCAATACATATAATCCTCTATCACACATATACATATGGAAGAGAACAAAGGCAAACAATATTCATACCTTAGAATTCACCTCTTGATTATGCAATCCTGTTTGCACAAATAATAGGCGCCGTTCGAAGCTCTCGAGATGACAAACGCAGTTATCGGATTACTTTGGAATTTCTACGGTTGAATCAAAAGTAATTTAAAGGTCAAATTTGGCTAGGGTTTGTTCTTTCTCAATGATTGATGATGAAAATGAGTTTTTGAACTCATATACATGTATATGTACACATATTCCCGTCCATAATATCATAGGGAATGACCAAAGTGCCTTTAAAATTTAAAGAATGTCAAATTTGTCCTTTGGTGGACTGTTTTGATAAGTTAAAGTAGATCGACCATAACTCTTTGCTCCGATATTGGATTTGGGTGAAATTGGTATCGTTGGAAAGATAATTCAAAGGGCTTTCATTTCATATAAAGTATTCCACCCAGTTCGTCCTGTACAAGGAGTTATGATTGTTTGAAGTTGACCCTAAAAATCTGTTTTGAGAGGCTGAAGCAAAACGAGTATAACTCATTACTCAGACGTCGAATTTGGATGAAACCAATTGCATTGGAAATAAGACTCAAAAATCTTTCTTTTCATAGGTTGCAGCTCTCCCAGTTCATTATATTAAGGGAGTTATGATCGTTCAAAGTTGACCCAAAAAAATGGATGGCCTCAGTAGTTTGTGTGCAGGAAATTTTCCTGCACATTTACTATTCCCAATATCCCGGCCACCTTTTTATAGTTTCGAACGTGCTCGATTATATCCAAAACCTATCCGTTTTTGTAAATCTTTATATCGTTGGAAAGCTTATTCAATAACCTTCGTATGGAACCATCGACGGGCAAATTTCGGTATAAATAAAATAAAATAAAATTAATTCCATATAAATAAGACCAATACACAGTACTTGAATACGCCAATATATGTACTTGAATACGGGGTGTTACACAAACACACCCTAACCTTAGTATTTTAGCATTTATCATATGAGCAACTCCCTCTTATCTAGAAAGGTTGATATTAGTTGGAGTATCCAACACAAAAATTGTGAGATAAATTTTCATTGTCTCCTTTTCTAATGTGATAGAAAAAATCAATGAGAATCTTTCACACTATACGAGTGTACTAATAAAGTTGTTGCCATATGTCATGAATTCAAGTCGTGAAAATAATATCTTAAAGAAATGTAAGGTAAGACTATTTACAATAAACTATTATAGCTTAGCCTTTCCCCGAATCTCGTGCATAACGGGAGCTTTAATATACCAGACTGACTTTTATTTCATTTCTTAATCCTGCAATGAGAGGATTTTTTTTAATCTTTTATTTTGAAAAAAAGGCAACGATTTATCCATTTAGATAGAAGATATATGGTAGCTAGTTATGCAAAAGTATTCATCAATAAAAATGTATGGATCAATTGTTTAGTAGTCTAGAGAATAAGAAACTAGCATTGCGCGTGCTGTTTTTACTGCAGGCCACATATTGTGGGACTATATATTATAGGTGCAGAGATTTTATATTTACTAATTAATTAGTCTCATGCACAAAAAGGTCTGCTGAAGCATGTAAAGTAAAAAGACACTACTAATCATTTCCTTTTAAAGTTGTCTAACTCAAATCATTGCTCTTTTTACTTTTTTTTAGTTCAAAATTTTGACACACTATCTGATGGATCATTCTAATAGAAGAGTTAGAAAGATATCAGTTTTTGTTTTTTTGCTCACAATTCTATGTTGTACCTGAAATATACCACTATTAAGGATAAACAATGCTTCAAAATTGTGTGACAGGAAATAAGACAAATTTGGTGTAGTCTTATTATTCAATTGAACCTATTACTTTGCTGCTTGAATTATGTTTATTAAGCATACAAAATTAAAGTCTACATACATAGGCTCATTATGAAAATTCTGCCACTAGATTCGGAATTTGCCTCTCACGGGAACAAGAAAAGAAAAGCTTTGTTGCTACTGAAACTATAGTTGAGAAAAAGTAAACAACACTTACATACATAATAAGATCGCGCAAATAATAAATCTACTGCCCTTAAATTCTGAATTTGCCTCTTTCAGCAACAACAAGAGAACAAGCTTGGTTGCGAGTTGCGACTCAAGTCTCAAATTATAGTTGAAAAAAATAGAAAAAAAAGTGTCAACTTGTAACTAAAGATCAAGATAGGTCTTTCTGTTCAGAAAATCTTTAGCATTATTACACGAGTAAAATGCTTTTGAATGAAAAGAACCACCTTGATTTTTTTTTCCTCAACTAGAATAGTTGGCCTATTTAAACTCTTGTGGTCAGGTCCGGACGCCTCGCATAGCGGAAACTTTAGTTCACCTGACTGAACTTTTGAAATAGTTGGCCAAATTTAATAAATAGGTCTATGCTTTGAAAAAATTTTGTCACCTCCTTTGAGTGAAATTGAAGTTCGAGTTCTGCAACTTTTGCTATAACTATAAGCTTTTGCATCAGATATTAAATGTTGTCTGAACATTGCTATAAATGCTTCTGCTCTTTCATTCAATTCCTCCATTGAAATTTGCTGAGCTTCATCTATAGAATCATCTAATGATTGTTCTTCTATGTTTTCCCTCTTGTCAATTATTGTTGGATATTCCACTATGACTTCCTTTGTAATTGCTTCTTCTAAAACTTCTTCTACACAAGGTACCAAAGGTTTCTTGCATTCTTTCCCTACCTTTTCATCCTGTTGAAGACAAAATAGTAAATAAATTAAAGAATATGTACCCGCTATATAAAATAAAAATAACAATAATAATAAAAATTTCATGTGCTTAAACCGAGGATATGACTTAGTGATCAATGAAGTGAGTTGAGAATTATGAACTTTCATATTCAGATCCCGACAAAGATGAGCACTAGGTGATTTCTTCATATCTGTCCTAGCCTTGATGATGGACAGAGCTAACTATAAAACAAATTGAGATGCGTACACATTGACTCGAACACCAACCATAATTATCAACAAAAAGACAAATCATGTATTAGGCTTATATCAAAAGAATCAGACAAGGAAGGACATTATTGAAGACATACATTGTAAGCCCGTTTGGATGTACAAATATTTTGCTTTTCTCAACTTCTTTTTGTTCGAAAATTTGTTTGGTTATACATTATAGTCAATTTTCCACTCAAACTTGGAGTTGAACCACCTTTTTTTTAAAAAAAAATAAAATACCCTTTTAAAACTTACTTTCAAATATCATCAAATTCGTGTCCAAACGGCTGCTAAATTTTTAGATGAAATAACAACAAAATTCAAACATTTTCTAACCTGAATCTTGGATTCATCAGTAGTAGTGTTGGTGCTAGTACTAGTGCTTTGTTGGCTGGTTTCAACATTTGGAGTTGTGGGAGTAGCACTAGTTGTAGATGTGAAAAGAATAGCTAAGAGTAAGAGATTAAGAGAAAGAAAGGCTATAAGTCTCCATTGTTCCACAAAGGAAACTAATATTGCACGTTCTAAACATGCCATTAAAGCAGCCACACCTGCTGCAAACCATACTGCTTGTAATTTATCTTGCTCCTTTCCTACTACCATCACCATTTTTCTATTTTCCTTTTTCTGTCTAACACACACAATGTTAAAGATCTATATTACTTGACTAGTGAGGGGGTATTTTTATAGAAACGTGAGAGGGGTAAAATACCACATGAATTTGGGGTATATTTACATGAAATGCCATTAGATTTCAAGGTTGTGGGTCATAGTTTAATGATCAGATGATGTGAAAAGAGAGAATGTTTTTGAGGGACAAGGAAACATTCTCGTCTGATATCACAGAAATCTCTGCACTCTGCTCTTTTGTTTTCGCGTATTGGAGCCCGATTCACGTTGAAAAGTTTTACTGTGAGATTTAAAGAGTTTCCTATCGAAGGTGGTTTCATGTCTAACGCTCGAATTTCAGACATCTGATTAAAAATGAAGGAATACTTGTCATTCCATGTAACCTCTGGTGGTATCTCTTACTGAATTTTACTTGATTGTTTGTTACTGTTTGGCTTTTTAAAAATTTCAGGCGTGCACCGGCTTTTACCATTTATTATCAAAAGCAATGTATTAATCTATCGATTTTATTTTCCCTTCTTAATCCTATGAAAAAAATCATACTATCCTTTGAATTTGTTTAGCTGATTATAACTTGGCAATTGGCACGAAATTTAATGAAGTAAGATTTTAAAATTTTGTGATGTTAAATTAGAGATATGTAAATATATTTTAATTTTGTGATTTTAAACATCGTCTATGAATAATTGAAATTAAATTGTCAAAAAAAAAAAAAATTAAACAAATTAAAAAGATAAATAAATCAACGGAGGGAATAGTAGATGGGACTTCCCTGGTCATTTTAACTCAACAAAAAATTATTGGAGGCGATGAGATGTACTATAATATGTTTTTGCCTTTTTCAAAGCTTAGCTAACATCCTTATTAAGAAAGAAATATTTTCTTTTTAACAATGGATTTTTAAATTTCCTTAAGTTTCCACTTGAAAATCTAGTTTCATGATTGAATTTCCTCGTTCTTGTATAAATTTGAGGTCCAACATTAATAGGAAATTGCGTAAAAAGAATAGAACATCTTGTTTATCACCAAAAATGATAGCATAAGTCCATTTTAATCATGTATGTCATCTGCTCCTGAAAACTACTGTCTAAACGCTCAAACATTGACATAATTAATTCAAATTTTCTACTAAAACTAATGATTTCAAATTAATTTATTCTAGTAGTACTAATCACCACTTCAAATCCTGAGTCTATAATTTTAGGTCCTTTATGTGCAGTACCATTCTAATTATACCTTCGTCTCGGCATTTGAACCGATATCAACATTAAATCTGCCATTAGTACATTTTTAAACTCAGTCTCTCACTCGTGAAGTACGGTAAGGTCTGTGTAGTTATGTTCATTCTTTTTTCGTGTACATTGTTGTTGTTGTGAAACCTCTCATCCGTGCAAATAATTCGTATATCAATACTTTTGATAAGTTGAGTTAAAATTTGATAGGTAGAACTAAGTAGTAATTAATGATAATTGGAACACTAATGGCTATCAATATTCAAAAGTAGAATGAGAAGGGAATCCAATGGTGATAAGCAGGGGCGGAGCCAGTGTGCTTGATGGGGTTCGGTCGAACCCCCTAACTTTTGCGTAGATCCTATACTTGTAATTAAAAAATTCAAAAAATGTGTATAATTGTATATGTCCGACCCCCCATACAAACATGACTGGTAGTCCAGTGGTAGGCGTGTCACCTCCGCGTCCCTGAGCTGGGGTTCGAACTCCCAAGCTTCAAATTCTGACTCCGCCTCTGGTGATAATTAGAGAAATAGAATGGAATGGAATGGAATGTGTCACTGGACATTGAGGAGTCTAAAGGCACGCCAACGTCCTTTTTGATGTTTACCATTTAACACAATGTGACCCTACTATTGTCCGATATGTTCACATCATCACTATTACTATCCAAACATTTTTTGTTTTTTCAGGTCAACCATCTTACTTTATCATTTGAATTTCTTCCACTATGGTCCCGCTATTGGAATGAAGAATGAAGAAAAAAACGAAATTACTAGAACTATAAATGACTCAACACCTAAGAACATATAAGTCATGAAAATTAAGGTTCAAATTTTAGCAAAGAAGAAAATTGTTGGATAATTTCTTGCCATGTGCACAAGCATTGATGGGCAAGTAACTGTGTTGGAGGGAGGTAGTGACTGCTCGATAAAATAGTGAAGGCGTGTGCAAACTCACCTGAATTTCACCTATAAACAAAACTACACATGACCCCTATGGCAGTTTACAATTCCCAAGCTGTGTTTTGAATAACTTGTTGCCTTAAAAGTCACTGTTTTGCACCAAAGATGAAGTGATTTCCTAACTGGCTGGTGAATTACCATTTACTTTAACACACACAGAATCATACAAGCAGCCTAAATAAGTTCTGAGTTGAAACATTATCAGCGTCAAGGACTTGTTCTCATCAAAATTTCTGCAGCTCTTTTGTAATTTCGCAGTTCATGTATTATGTTTGCACATATTTATTTAACACAAAATTATATACATTTGTCAAAAGAAACATGTTATTTACAAGATTTATGGTCATATTCATAATGCTCCTCGCTCCTCTTCTTTGTACCTGGATTTGCTACACTTGAGCCGAGGGTATTGCGTAAACAGCCTCTCTACCTCCCCAAGATAGTGGTAAACTCTACTTACACTTTACCCTCCCAAACCTCACTTGTGGTATTTTACTGGGTATGTTGTTGTATAGTCATATTCGGAATGTTTGTCTTTTGTTGTATTCTTTGTTAGGTGTTTTCATTTGGAAAGTAAATCAAGGCTGTAGACCGTGGGAGTCCCATTAAAATGAGTCACGCAATTGGCCTTTCCCTCTGACGTTAACTTCCTTTCATTAACACTAACATCTTCCACAACCAAAAGCACCTAAAGGAAGAAAATTCTCTCCAGAGAAACTGCAAAAGATGATGTAAAACAAAGTTTCAGGAAAGCTAGCAAGCAAAAATTGGGTTCACCACTTTACGTGCTCATGCCAAAAGCAGCTTGTCACCATTAGCTATATTACAACAACAACAACAAACCCAGTATATTCCCACATCGTGGGGTCTGGGGAGGGTAGAGTGTACGCAGTCCATACCACTACCTCTAAAGAAGTAGAGAGGTTGTTTCCGATAGACCCCCGGCTCAAGAATTAGCTGTATTAACACACTCTAAAGAAAGAAGAAAAGAATAGATAATGACACTCATACTCTACTATCATAATGCCAGGATAATTACATGATCCACCAGAGATGCGAAAGAACAGCTCTTCAACTATATATTAAGCCAGTGCCGCGGTACCCAAAAATAGAATAAATATGCAACTACATTGCTCAAAAGCCTTATGTTTATGTTGTTCAACATCAATAGGGACTGCAAAACTACTGCCACCAGCTTCGTCCAGACAGAGAGATAAGCTGCAAGATTGGAGGAAAAGAAGACTGCCATTACTTTCGGACATCTAACAGAACTTTTATAAGAAATACTAAAATCACAATAATATTTCAATAGATGATCCCAATATAAAAACTGAATTAGTATTGTCCGCAGATGAGAAGACTTCCATCCAGAACTCTGATTCTATTTCAATTAGTTGGTCCTTTCATTTCACACACAGAACTTCCCTAGAGAAATTCTAGTATGCAGCAGCATTACGCTAAATGATCTCAGTTTCTATTCGAGAACAGATGGTAAAATTCAAAAAGAAGTGCTACTACTTGCTCCAAGAGTATTTGCAGAACAAAGTATTAACTATAAGCACAATTCATGTCACAGAGCAAATAATAATATAATATGGACTCCAGAAATTATTGAGTTTTACTATAACTAACCTGATGAGCAACCTGCATCAACTGTCTACTTTTTAAAGGTGAATCTGTTAACGCTTTTAAATCCTGCAGTCTTGGATCAATGTTTTCTGTCTCGACAGACCTTTTCTTCACTGAGCATTCGGGAGAAGAGTTCTCATTTGGGGTCAATAAGCTATCCTTCTTACGCTTCCTGCTGAACGTATACTTGAGAGACGTCATATTGTTACCTTGAAGATTTGATTCCTTACTTACTTCAGATGCTTTGGCATCTCCAAAGATGGATTCAACAGGTAACATGCCAAAGTTAAGCAGTGATTCACCATCACTTTCCTCGACCATCACTGAGACATCTATCAACTCTTTGTCCTCATGTGCATCATTATATGCACATGCAATCTTCTTGTTTTCTGCGGTGAAACCTGAGTATGTCGCTTGTAAACCACTACGCTCTTCCATACCACCTTCACCTTCTAATTTAGTTGATCTCACAGTGCATTCAACTGCATTGGACTTGCTATTAGGAAAAGATGGACATTGCTGACCAGGTCTCATTGGCTGATTAGGATGGGAGCTATGTAACAATGATGCAGGACAACTATCGTCCAGGTATTTGACGCGTCTTTTCCTAATACTTCTACGAGCAACAGCAACGTTTAGACCCTTGTTTTGTTGCTCTTCTTTACCCAACAGAAAAAAACTCCCTGCTACATTTTTTCTCTCAGTATTGATGTTAGGAGAAGGACTACTAGGACTGTCATACAAAGTGCTCGTTTTCAAGTATCTCGCAGAACAATGAGAAATTGCTGGTAATGGTCGTTGAGACAACACGAGCTTATTACAATGGGCCTTGCAAGAGCTATTTTTTGTTTTGCCATACTGAGCTTTTCTTCGCCTTTTTCCTCGGAATGTATAGGGCCGATGCATAGAAGCACGGCCCTTAAGTGGTTCTTCGCCAACTAAATTCTCTACTTCCTTAGTTTTTGATGATGGTACAATGTGTGCTTCAGCATCTCGTCCATTTGGTTCAGTGACCTGTGTAGCTTGATTGGGAAAACTTTGATCATCTCCAGAATGCAGTCTCTCATTCGCTAAGCTCACCTCTATTGCACAATATCCATTTCGATAAATCTCTGACTCATTAGGATTGTCCTTTGAGTAACTGCTCAATGCTATGTCTGATACTTCTGCTGATTTGCAGACATTGGATCCCAATTCAGTAGGGAATCTTAACGACTCTGGATTGTTTAGATCTGACTTGGCCATGATACCATTGCAACAAATCAAATCCTCTTCTGCATGTGGTCTCGGGTGATGGAGAGGCTTATTTTTCACCTCATTCAGCTGCTCATGCACATCATGTAATTCTGCTCTAAGATCAATTATCAGCCCTTCAGCTTCATTAAGCTGAGCTTCTAATTCATCAATTCTTCTTTGCTGATTTTGAGACAAATTCTCAGCTTCAGTTGTCTGCATTAAAGGTTAGAAAGGCCACTTTCATTAAACTGCGAGATACGGGAATCAACATCCTGCTAAGATATACTGTCATGTCATTCAAGTAAAATCACTTCTCAGAATACAAAACCAATAGACTAAAATCATGTATGTACTACAATTATTTCACCAAATGATGTTCACTTCGATCCATAAAAGAAGCAATGTCTAGCTACATTTTGATACATACTAGCACCTCATATTTTTAATCAGTGGCACTTGGTACTTTTAACTCCATTACTTATAGAAAATGGATTATATATGTACAAGAAATAAGCTTTGAATTATAGTCTTGGACTCGATGAAGTCTTAGTAACATTTTCGACCACCTTTCTCTTTTTTTTCCAAGTCGAGCCTAGTCGCCGTGCAACTTAAAGTTCTACTACTCTTTAATTGTGGTAAGCATTGTCAATACAGCTCTGAATCCGTCATGAGTTCTGTCTAGTATAATACTACATTTTCAACAAAATTTCTAAAGGTCAAATGATGGAGGAAAATATGTAATTACTCTTCTATAGTCTCAAAGACAGTTAAAACTCATGGACCACTCAATGAAGTGGACTGAGAATCATGAAGTCTCGAGTTTAAATCAAATCTCAAAACCAAAAATATTTTCACTTTTCCCATGTACGCAGGCAGAATATCTCAAATGTGCCAAAATTTAAATTCATTTTCCACATTAATTGAATTTCGTTTCCTGAAATTACTAGCGCTTTAATAACATTGTCATTTGATTTGAGCTAAGTGTCTATTGAAAATAGCTTCTCTACCTCCACCAAACTCCACTCGCACGATTACACGGGTACGTTGAGCTTGTTATTGTTAATAAAATTGTCGAACCAAACAAAATTCAATCAATCAAACAAGTAGTCAGCTTAAAATAAACATTCACAAGTTATATTCTACCTTAGTATCAATCATTAATTTCAAGCGAAGCAGCATTCGAACGGCTTCCTCTTTCGTGTACTGCAAATCCTGCTGAAATTTAAGAGCTTTTTTCTCCGATAGCATAACACGAGCTGCCGCTTCCTTCGCCATATTCAAAATTATCTCCGCATATGCTTTCTTCACATCCTCCATTTTTTTCACTACCCACAATAATACCAATCAAACAAATACTAAAATAATAATAATAATAATAATAATAATAATAATAATAATAATAATAATAACAATGGGATCGAATTGTACCTCACATATACTGATTTAAAATGCTAATTCTGATTCTGCAGCTCATCCATGGCGGTCAGCAGTGAAGTGAAGAAAAAAATTGAGGGTGCTTTTTGGTGTGAAGCGAACCGGCTTTTGCAATTCTCATTTTAAAAATAATACTACTAATAATAATAATAATTCAGTTACAGGTTGGTATATAGGTACAAGTCGAAAAGCACGCATAATATGAGAAGATGGGGCCCATATAAGCGCGGAATGTTTTTGAAAATTTTCAAATTTTGAATAGTACTTCCTAGTGTTTCACTGAATTGTTGAAGCAATTTTAGTGTTTCAAAATAAGTAAATGGTTTAGTGTTTCACAATAAGTGAATTGTTGGAGCAATTTTAGTGTTTCAAAATAAGTGAATGGTTGATAATTCAAGGTAAATGTTGAAAGTTTTTTCAAATCTACCCTCCGTTAAATATATATTGAGAGTGATGTATCATGTGTCTTTATTTTTTTAGGAGGGTAAAAATAGAAAAACATGATAAATTTATGTCTTTGCTTTTTTTCTTAATATGTATGTCAAAATCCAACAATTAACTTATTGTGAAACGGAAGAAGTACAAATTTACTTCTTTTTTAGGAAAGTTAAATTTTACACGTAAAAGATGTCTACGTAATGGCTTTTTATAGGATTATTTTTTGTCTAGATATACTGAGAACATGGATACATAGATTTGATTGCCCAAAAATGAATTACTCAAATTGAGTGGTTTAATATATCGATAACCTCTTAAATTACCAATAAGAATTCTGGTAGAATGATAAATAGTAATTATTTATTTATCCTTAACCAGAGGGATTAAGGAGCGTATTACCCCAACACGCAATAGGAATGGAGCTAGCATACAATGAGGGATACTCCTTTCAGCTAGTCCGTTTGTTCACTTTTGAATCCCTTAAATGAAAATCATGACTCTGTCACTACTCCCAATATGAGACTTTTCAACACGAATCTAAATTTAGTCGAGTTTCAATATGGATTCTATATATAATAGTAATAATAAGCTCTTAATTTATCAGTAAAATTTTATTTTATTTTATTTAAACCGATCTACATAGAATGAAAGGAGATATCATACAATTAAAGTAGAAATACTATACTCAACTATGTCTCGAATTGGTTGATACATTTTGCTTTTTTGATAGTTAAATTAGGTGGAATTAAGATAGAGTTGAAAGTCAGTTGTTTACCTTTTGCTTTTTGATAGTCAAATTAGGTGAAATTAAGATATAAGTTGAAAATTAGGTGTGCTCCAATGTTATTATAATTAATAATAGTAATGAAATTACAACGTCCATTTAAAAAAAAAAAAAGTTTTTTAATATTTGAATTTTACTTAATTAAAATAAATTCATCAACATATGTGATCTAATTATGAAGGTTGGTCAAACTGGTACACTACTGGAAATAAAAAACTGATGCAAACATTGGGTGGGAGCATAATACAGTACACAAAGTTGGACCTGAAGGAAGATTCAGTACAATTTGGACCCCCTTCTTTCACCTATTTTAGCAGCATGGCCATATGAAACTAGACCACTATTGGACATCATGGACCAAACCCACTAGACACAATATCAACCTACTCATAGGAACTATGAAGCACGGCGGAGCTACACTTAGAATAGGGGTTCATTCGACCTTCTTTGATGAAAAATTATGATATATATATATATATATATATATATATATAATTAAAATTATTTTTTATGTATATATAATAGATGTCGAACTCTATTCGGTTAGTTCATATGTTCACTTGTGAATTCCTTAGTGAAAATCCTGGCTCCGCCACTGATAGGAAGGTGGGCTTTATTTTGTTGTCCGTATTAGCAGTGATAGTGTTACGTTTGGAGTTTTGATGATATTTGTTATTTTTTTTGGTAAATTGAGAATAATATTATTTTGTGGTAGTCTTGTTTTGGTTATTATTCGTTGTTGTGATACTATCTATTATATCTTGCTCTTATATATCGTATTTCCTAGACTAGTCTTGTCTTGAATTGAGGGTCTATTAGAAACATTTTTCTACGTCATATTTGAGGTAGAGGTATGGACTGCATCACTCTATCTTCTCCAGAACCGCTTTATGTGATTACATTTGATATGTTGTTGTTGTTTATTTTTCGTCTAAAGTGTTTTTTGAAAAAGATATTTCTAATTAGAGAATAATATTAATTTTTGCAAAATGATTTTGTTAATGTTGAAGCAATAATTTGTATTCGACCTAGATTTTAAAACGTTCGTGAAAAGGAGAATACATGTTAAGCTTTTCAGACCAACATCTATTATAACTAAAAAAAAACACTTTTTTATTCTAAAAACTTAAAACGTTTCATTCACCAAAATAAAACACTTCTTTTTACAAAAAAAAACACTTCTTTAAGAATTTTTAGTTTTCAAAAAATTTGACCAAACAAGTCATTGCTGATAACCCAAAATATACTCTAACTCACAGGTCATGACTAAATAAAGGTTTGATTTAAAGTGTTTGATTAAGTCATATAGAGTTTTACCAATAGTTGCGCATTAGCTTAAGCTTTGACCAATCTTCTTATTATTTATGTTTCATTTTACTCCATTCATTTAAAAACGAATGACCTAATTTAACTTAACACATAATTTAATATACCAAAATGTCATATGGAAAATTAAAATTTAAAAATTGCTAAAAATAAAAATGGATCATTCTTTTTTAAACGGATTAAAAAGAAAATCTTTTTTAAAATGAATGGAATACTTGATCTTTGTTGATTTTATATTTTTCTTAATAAAGTATTTATTAGAAATTTATTTTATTAAATTAATTTGTTAATGATCGTAAAATTATGAGCTAAAACCACAGTTTATTTTGAAACGGAAGTGGTACTCGTGCAATTTCTTCAAAGACACATAAGTGTTAACCTCTAACTAAATAATTAAATTTTAAAAATAAGAAATCAAAGTGATAATGCTTGTCAATTAACTATTATTGGTTGATAAAAGTTCAATGGAAGAAATAAGTCTTACACCCTTTGGCTACTTTCCACTTTTACTTATTCTTAGAGGCCGTTTGTGATTACTGTTATAAAATTGCTTATTTGAAAATAATTTTTATAAAATACTTTTTAGAAAAATACTTCTAAAGAAATAGTAATTTTTATTTAATAAATTCATTTGAAAAGTATTTTTGATAAACAGATTGTGTTTGGATAATCTTTTTTCAAGAAGTGTTTTTTGAGTCAAAGGACCAAAAAAGACACATATCAATACACTTTTACTACTAAAATTAATTTATGGAGAAAAATTATTTTAAATATATATTATAATATTTTAAATTAAAATTTTATTTTTATTTAATTAAAAAGTAATACTCTAAAATTTTCAATTAATATATATATATACACAAATACACTAAAAAAATATTAAATAATGATATATTATTTAAATGATTTAAATATTACTTAAAAGCATCAAATAAAAATGAATATAAAAATTATTTCATAAATTAAATCACTACATATGAAAAATTAACAACAAAAATAATTAGTCGCTCATACATCAAAAAAATTCTTAACGATTTCATCCCTAATTTTATCAAACTATGTCTCCATATTAGTAGAAGTTCTGTCTTGTATTTCTGAAGAATACCAAAAGGCTCATCTCCTTCTTCAACCTTTGTGATGATGTCTTTGTTAAGATAGTAGTTAAAGTCTTTATCAGTAGTAGAACGTTGTCGTATGAAATTATGTCTAACCATAGTAATTGTAACGAGATAAACTTCAATATCGAATTTACAAGATGACATTGAGCGTAAGAGAGCAAAAATTTGTTATCTTTTTTTTTGTGTGTACGCATTTTTATTGTGTCAAAATTTACTAAAAATGAGCAATAATCATATTCACTACACGACATGATAACAAACATGCCGCTCAATTTACATGTGCTATCAAAATACAAACTTGCAATGTGATTCATTTGTTATTTGTTATCATTAATAATAATAAAAATAGTTATATATTTTTTAGTCATCATCATCAATGATATTTTCAAATTTGTTTAAGGAAAATGATTGAAAATAAAAAAATAATATATAAATTATAAAATAAAATAAAGAATTATGATGTAAATATGAAGTACAAAATTTTAAAATCAAACTTATAAGATATGTTAATTAATTAATGGATGAAAATCATTTTCACCCCCCAACTTTAATTAAAAAATCAAACTCCCCCCTCAACATTGAATAATAATCATATTCCCCCATTTATCCCATGCAATGTTCATTTTGTCCTTGTAATTATAATTCTATATTTATGTAATATTTTTTTATATTATATGTAATTTTTTAACATGGATATTTGTAGCATTTTATTTAAATTTATTAACTTTATACGCAAATTAATACTTTTTATAAATTTATCACAAAATTCAATGTTATTTTTTAAGATCGTTTTTTTAGTATTATATGTATTAAAGAGTCATTTGGTGTGAGGTATAATTATAATAATTCAGAGATAAAGTTCATGATTATTTATCCTGCGTTTAATTAGATGTATTAAGTAGTCTCAAAATTATTTATCACACCATTTATACCCCAGTGATGAGATAAGTTATCACGCATACATGTTAGTACAACTTATTTTGTAATAACTAATCCCGGAATAACTTGTTTCCAAAAAACTCACCCTTAAGTGTGTATATATACATATGTATGTACATGCATGTGTGTATATTTTTATATTTTATCACTCTCTTACTAAATTCGTTTCGTATTACTTAACTTTTTGTTGATATAACACAATTCTTAAGGAAATTTTACTTAGAGGTATGTTTGACTAAATTAACCTTATTAATGATAATTTAAAACTTTAAATTTGTCTATACTGTTACTTTATATAGTTATTTAATACTAAAAAGTAGAAAAAAAATATAATACAATTTTCTTGATTTCACAAATTAAGCAGATAATTAAAATATTTATTTTTAGTATGAGGATCAAGTGATAAGAAATGATATTATCTATTGTCTATATCAGTAAATAAGTTGTGATTGTCATTAATAGAGTATTACATATTTTATAATTTATATAAATAAATATAATCTTTAAAATTTGACCTTATTTTTATTCGAGAAAAAACATCTAGTATCCCCGAACTGTGACCAAATTTGCTACGACACACGTCAACTTCACGGGGTCCTATTACCCCTTAAACTAAATTTTAGCGTATTTTTCGTCAATCTTCTTAGCTAACGTGATACCCTTTGTCAATCATTTTAGATGGCGTGACAACTTTGACGTGGACTCTATTTCATGTAATAAAGGTGTCACATTAGCACAAAAAAATGACAAAAATATGTTAAATTTGAGTTCAAGGGATAATAGGACCCCCTGTGAAGTTGGAGTGTGTCGTAACAACTTTGACCATAGTTCGAGGTGGTACTAGAGGCTTATCTCTTTCATTTACTGTTTGTATTTTTTGCATTGAAATATGTTTATAAAATTAGTATTACTTATTATGTTCACTTGTAAAATAAATATTATAGTTTTGATTATTATTAATAAAACTAATTTTCTTGTTATGATAATTTACTTCGTAAAGATCAATATTAGGTTATATATTTCTTACTTTTTTTTTCTAGAAGATAATGTTTATGTTTTTATGAAAATTTTGTTATATGAAAAATGTTTATATTTTTTATGAAAAATTTGTTATATGTTTTTTTTTTTTTTAAATGAAAATATGATGATTTTAAAGAAGTTAAAAAAAGAATAAAAAAATTGACGATAAAGGGTAAAATAGAAATTTTAAAAAGTCAATTAGGATAAAGGGGGGAGTATGATTATTGTTCAAAGTTGAAGGGGGGGTTTGATTTTCAAGACAAAGTTGGGGAGGGAAAATGATTTTGACCCATTAATTAATAAGGGATATATATGTGTGTGATGTTATGAAAAAAATAATTTTCGTTTTTTTTTTTAAAGCAGAAATTGTCTACTTTTGCAAGTTTACCAAGGTAGGTATCCCCACAGCCAGCAGCCGTGAGACTAATTCTCCGTTTCACTGTCAGCACATTAAGCGATTGAAAACTCTGTGGCCCAAAGATGCGCTAGGGCCCAGAGATGGGGATCGACCCCCCAACCTCTTGCTTAAGGGATGAGGTGTGGCCCGGAGATGCGCTAGGGAACTAGCCACAGAGTTTTCTTTGTGGTCCAGAGATGGGGATCGAACCACCAACCTCTTGCTTAAGGGACGAGGTGTTGAATCACCACACCAATCCTGGTGGTTGGTTCACTTTTACTTATTCATCATACTAAAAATAGATATATTTTTATTTATCTAGTTTATATCTATTTTATGTTTATTATTAAATATTATTATAATTTTACAATACTTAAATGACCTGTACTATATAAGAGCAATATAATAAATTTATGATTTGATTATCTGTTAAAGAGTGTGTTTACAGGTACACGTGAACCAAGGGAGTAATTAATTGGATGTTCAAAGCGCAGTCACAAAGATAGTATAAAAGGAATATTTGAATCTGCACTATAACTATAAAAAAAGGGTAACCATTCTTAATGGACTAAATTTATGTACATCGCATTCAAACATCAATACTTTTATTAAGATTAATAACAACCTTTTTGTCTATTCAAACATAGTTTTAGTCATTGGCATTTTCTATTTGTCCTTATGCATTAAGGGGTCCTTTGGTACATGTACATGATGGAATAAGTAGTACTATAATTCATGGGTTGAGATATTTAATGAGATTTTTTTTTTTTAATTTAATAAAATAAATAATTTTAAAATTAATTAATATTTCACATTGCAGTAAATTTAATTATATATTTATGCTAAAATTATTATTCCTTATTACACTTATCATTGGATAATTTATTATTAGTAGCTTGTAATGGCTCCACTGATGTAATAATCATACATGTAAAATTACAGACTGGGTTTTCATTTGTCAAGTCAAATGCCTCAGCAGTCTTCTTCATCTTCTTTGTCCTTGCTATTTCCTACCCACTTCTCTTGCACATATTATCAAACACCTTGTGCGCGTTACACAGAGCTCAATTAACGCTATGGATCGTTTCAGATTTCTCCGTTTTCTTGTATTGATTCTGCTTTCTGTTGTACTTTCGCGCCTCGATGATGCTATTTGTGCTGTAGTTGAAGATGATCTCAGATGTTTAGAAGGATTCAAGAATTCCATCGACGATCGGAGTAACAATCTGAATTCATGGGACTTGAAGAATACCACAATCGGTGCTATATGCAAGTTTGTTGGTGTTGCTTGTTGGAATGAAAAGGAGAACCGGATCAACGGCCTTAGTCTTCCGAATATGGAACTTGGTGGGAAGGTTACACAAGCCGTAGAGTATTGTGCTAGCTTGACAACGCTTGATCTGTCTGGTAATCGTTTTTCTGGGTCAATTCCATCAGAAATTTGTACTTGGTTACCTTTTTTGACAACCCTAGATTTGTCGAATAACGCTTATTCAGGTGCTATTCCTGCTGATCTTGCTAAATGCTCCTTTTTGAATAAGTTAATGCTTAATGATAACAAGCTTACGGGGAGTATTCCACCTGAATTTTCTAGTTTGGGTAGGCTGAAGATTTTCTCTGTGGCGAATAATCAGCTCTCCGGTAGGATTCCGGCGGCTTTCGATTCGTCTAACTTTGATTTTGAGGGGAATAACTTGTGTGGTGGACCTTTGGGGAAATGTGGAGGGCTTAGTAAGAAAAGCTTAGCTATTATTATTGCAGCAGGAGTATTTGGTGCTGCTGCTTCGATGTTGTTGGCCTTTGGTGCGTGGTATTGGTTTTTTACCAAGGCGGGGAAGAGGAAGAGAGGGTATGGGATTGGGAGAGATGACTCTGATAGTTGGGCCGATAAGCTGAGAGCTCACAAGCTCACGCAGGTTATGTTGTTCCAGAAACCGCTTGTCAAGGTTAAATTAGCTGATTTGTTGATTGCTACAAATGGTTTCAGTTCGGGCAATGTTATCAACTCGACTAGAATGGGTACTACTTATAATGCTGTGTTGCGTGATGGCTCTGCACTTGCTATTAAGCGGCTTAATACTTGCAAACTGGGTGAGAAGCAGTTTGGGATTGAGATGAATAGGCTAGGGCAACTTAGGCATCCTAATTTGGTGCCACTGTTGGGGTATTGTGTTGTTGAAGAGGAGAAGCTTTTGGTTTATAAACACCTGTCAAATGGTACTTTGTATTCATTCTTGAATGGGAATGCGAGTGAATTGGATTGGCCTGCTCGGTTTAGAATTGGTTTGGGTGCTGCTAGAGGCCTTGCTTGGTTACATCATGGTTGTCACCCACCTATCCTGCACCGAAACATATGTTCTAATGTTATTTTCCTTGATGAAGACTTTGATCCTAGAATAATGGATTTTGGGCTGGCAAGGTTGATAACACCTTCAGATGCAAAAGAGTCTAGCTTTGTGAATGGAGAGTTGGGTGAACTTGGCTATGTAGCTCCAGAGTATGCCAGTACAATCGTGCCTTCACTGAAAGGGGATGCTTATAGCTTTGGGGTAGTGCTTTTGGAGTTGGCTACTGGACAAAAACCTCTTGAAGTTACCGCTGGTGAAGAGGGATTCAAGGGTAATTTGGTGGACTGGGTGAATCAGCTCTATATTGCAGGCCGCATTAAAGATGCAATTGACCAGAACATGCGTGGGAGGGGACATGATGAAGAGATTGTGCAATTCCTAAAGGTTGCTTGTAATTCTGTGGTTTCTCGGCCCAATGATCGGTGGTCTATGTATCAGGTTTATGAAGCACTTAAGAGCATGGCAGAAAAACAGGGTTTCTCCGAACAGTATGATGAATTCCCGTTACTATTTGGGAAAGAAGGTGCAACTAGCATCCCTGTTTGAAGCCGGAATTGCGAAAGCATTACTATATGTTTCACTCCCAGTGAACATGGTGCATCCTGTTGTAAGTTTTCAGTTCCTATTGGTGTAAGTGACATCACACTGTTTTGATTGGCTTAGAAGTGCACCCTTTTAAGTATTTATGTATTATATTTGCAAAATTCACAAATCATTCTTAAGTATTTGCTTGCTGGAACTGTGTAGTATAGGAAGCAGCTGATAATTATCGCTCATGTTTGTGATTACTGTTGCTTATAGCATTAGATGTTATGTAATCAGAGGATTCTCAACTGAACGTCTCATTTATTGGAAAATGGTCTATATTACTACCTGTCTAGTTTGGAAGCAAATGAAGACGTTTGCTTTATTGATGTTGAATGAATGGCCTTTGTTGTTCATGTGTTGATTACAACCAGTACTGTATAGCAAAAACTAAAAAGCCACAACCAACCAAAATTTCAAATCAAACTGACTAAACGATCTGACGTCTAATTGGTTTGATTGGATAAAAAAATACAACCAAACTTTGACATATACATGCGTTGTTTGTTTTTGTGTGTGTATAATATATTGACTCAGTATAGATGATTAATTTCCGTTTTTATGTTTGATTTTCATGGTCACGTTATTATTATGTATTCTTGAAATAATTCAACATTCCCTGTGTTTTCATTTTCACGAGCCAAGATTATGATGGACTCAATTTGAGCTCTGTGTACTCTATTGATGTTTATATGAGTCATCTCTTTATATTTAATTATCCAAAATCTGTCAACTTAAAAGCATATATGAATGTGAACATTCTCAGAGATGTTGTAAGCAAAGATATCGGTCTGCCCGGGAGAATAAGCCATGAGGAAAGTGCAGTCACTTTCAGAATTCTTGTCTTTTGGTCTTGACCTTCGTTTCGACTTTGCCAGAGACAATTAACATGCACCACATCTAGGTAAGCGGCATCGATATGATATGTAGAATAGGATTCATGAATAAAAATCACTTGAGATAAATGTTGACTAATCTATTGACTTGTAATTAGACATCCCATGTCGACAATGATGTCCAAGGTAGAGCAGCTTTCTTTCGTTAGACTGATGGCTTGTGTTAAGACTACCACAAACACTAATTACACGTCTCATAAGCACCTTTCGTCTCTTGACCAATTGACACCTTCACTTTCGTAGAATTTTATACATAGAAACTTATTCCATCAATAAATATATGCCTTTTTCACATAATTTACGAGAGAGCAGAAAAGGCTCAACTAAATAGGTTATTAAATTTGACCTCGTGAAGTTGAAATGTAGAATATGGACTCTTCGGGGTCGTTTGGTTTCTGAACACGTTGTGCTGGAATTATAATACATGATTAATGTTTATGTGCAGTTGCTTATCTTCTTCCATCATACATCTTCATTTTCTTTAAGACTGACAATTCTACCTTTTGAACATTTTGGCCAACTTTTTTGGACATCTAGAATGCCACCGAAAATTAAACATTGGGTTTAGCAAGGGATACAATCTAATAATTGCAGTTTACTGGGGCACCATTCATGGCTAAAAATATTGGGCAAAAACAAACTTTTGTCTCGTGCAAGAGCTTACCTTTGCTTTGCTTTATAAAATTATTACTATTTGAAGTTAAAAAATAATTTTATTCAAACCAGAAAGCAAAAACTTGCTCCTTTGAACCGTCAAAAGTTACCTACATAATCATTCAAGAAAGACTCTCCAAAAGTAATTAGTAGTATCTTGGAATTTACATGCGTTTACCCTTATATAATTTCTGTCGGTCGTTAGCAGTGTCTCAAGCACTCTCTCCGTTCATGTTTATTTGTTCAGTATTCATATTTATTTGTTCAATATTGATTTGGCATGCCCTAACGAACAATAAACAAAAAGACAAATCTATCAAATCACTGCTTGATATAATAAATTTATTATTTAGAATAATCATCCTTATTATAGTTGATAATAAGGATGAATTGGGAACATAAATTATCTTTTGAGTTTTTCAAACTAGACAAGTAAAAATAAATATTCATTTTTAAAATAAAACTGAACGGAGAGAGTAAATCGGGCCCCTAACATAGTAAAACAGGAAAAAAGAAAATCAATAGCTTTTGCAATCAAATCACAACCTTCTTTCATCACTCATCAGCCTAGAGTTTTTGCTTCAACCTTTCCCTCTTGAATAAAATCGCATTGCTTAGAATTCCGTTCATGCAAAGCAGTGTGATTTCAAACATAGATTCATAGAAAAGCAATGAAGTAAAATTTACAAATTTGAAAATTACACACACACACAAAAGTAAGCATCACAAGTCACAATAGTTAATATTTCATAATACTTACATAAGAAACTTGTGATAAAGAAAAACCGTTATGACTCTCCAAATAGTAACAATGCCATATAAAATGGGACTGGAGTTCACTCTAATGAAATACCTACTTGTCATCACAGCTTTGTATGTTGTAAATATGATTGATTGACTCTTTACAAGAGTAACTTGCAAGGGTCTTCCAAAGCTCAAGCTCGAGTGGGTGGCTCTCTATACTCCCCTACTTTCCTGAAAACCAAGATACACAAACTTCATAAACTATAAATAAAGTAAGAGTTTGTTTCTACAACATAAAAATGATGGTAGTGCGTGCATATAGGGAATTATAAAAGGTACTCGTGGAATTAGTCTTGATACGTGCAAGCTAGCCTCGGCAACACGATTATGAAAAGTAACCAATATATATATATATATACCTGTTGTGAATGGCATTTGGTCCAGTAGGCACTCTTCTTTTGCTCGCATAATTTACATTTGGATTCCTTTGAAGATATTGCCTCTCAGCTTCTATTATCTTCCAAACATCTACATGTTTGATTGCTCTAGCTCCCTTCCCTGATTTCCTGGATAACCAAAAATATATACATAAAGAATTTAACTTCAAGTCATCTAAATGTAACTGTACATAGCAAGTGGAATTAGAAACCTAACTAGCTAGAAAATAAGGTAGTCAATCTGTTACTGCATGTTAAAAGTACATTGATAGTGTGTAACTCTTTCACAAAGTCACTGAATATAAGTTATAAATTCATACATATATATAACGAGTTAAACCTCTATATACTCGCAATTTATTTTTCTGAAACTACCAGATCATCAAAAAGATTACTAGAGGTATGATATTGTCTAGAACATATGATATTAGAAACCTGAAAAATAAGTGAGGAAAGTGTTACCTGTTAGGAATGAGATTGATTCCAGTAGACACTCTTCTTTGGCTCACGTAACTCAGATTTGACTTCTTTTGAAGATTATACCTTCCAGATTGTATGATCTTCCAAACATCTAAATGATCGATTGCCGTAGCAGTGATTTTTTTAGTTTCCTGATTGACTAAAATACTATACAAAATGAGCCACAATAAACTGAGTAAAACAAGAGTCCACAAGAAAGCCTTCATACCACCCATAACTCTTTTTTCTAGTACTTGGATATGTGATCTTCAATGTCCATTTGCTAACTATCTGCAGATCACTTCAGTAAGGAGTAGTTTGTAGCCATGATAAAAGAAGAATATTGACAATTTTATGTTGCTCTGATGCTCTTTAATGAAAAACCTCTCTTGGACTTAAGTTGAATATATAATACAAGAAAAGTTAAAGTACGTTAATGTTGAAAAGCCAAAAAGGGAGGGAGCCCTAGAGGAGGTAGCAGTGATAGGAGCGGATTCAAGATTTAAGTATGGTATACGAATTCTGCTTCTAAGGCTTTGGCGTTGAGTCCATTGAATTTCTTAAATTATTAACATATTTTTACATATAACTTTATATTTCACATCTGATATATTGACTTCAGATGAAAATCGCTAGCACAACACTCTTTCCGCCCATGTGAGGTGAAGGCAAAATTTTAATTTTTAACATATATTACCCAGTATTGGGACGCACTAAATAAAAAAAAGTAAGACAAATAAAACATAATGACTATTACTAATACATATACATATATAATTTATAATTTTTATATCTAAAATATATAATTTGACGTAAATAGCGAGGGATATTTGTTACAGGGCAGGGGGTCACTAAAGTGAGATATCTTTATCTTTATTTTTTTTTTTAAAAAAGGAAAACTTTATAAGGTTGATTTGTCTGTTTAATTTCAAACACGCATTTCCATGCAACTCAACCAATAGGAGACCTCACTGTTTTTTAACGCTACATTTGCCCATTCCTTTAATTACTGCTCTTATCAAAGCTAATACTCCCTTCCTTCCTTTTACTTGTTTATGTTTTTGCTTTTTCAGAGTTTTCATGAATGAGCTTTGATCAAAGATGTTTCTATTCATCCTATTAATATGAGAAGACTGTAATTTATATGATCTATTTTTTTTCTGTAGTTCATTTAAATAGAATAATTTTTTTTCCTTTTATCAGTTCTTTGGTTTCAACTTTCGTCATGACAGGTTTAAAACCATAAGGTTAGGAGATATTTTGATATATTTGACATATCCTTAATTGAAGACATATATTTAAAAGTCTTTTTTATTTTCTTAAACTTCGTATAAATCAAAATATGTTAATCAATTTGAAACAGAAAAAATAGCATCTCTCATATTGTTTTCGAACGTTTAAATTTTGAATATTAAATTTTTAAATTTAATTTAACTTTAAAAATTAAATTAATTTTATTAATTATACCATTTTATTAATTACTTCTTAAGGGATGTATGCTAAATTGAAGATGAATCAGTAAAAAATGTACGGAGAGTGTACAAAAGAGCAAAGTGACGCACTCAATGCATCATATGTATTGAATTATCACCTTTTAATCCGCAAATTAAATTTATCCATTAATTTTTATTTGTTTTTATTCTTTTACTCTTAGCATTAAATACGATTCATTATTTTTTAAAGCATTAAATTTATAATATTCAAAAAATAATATGGTAAAATTATACTTTATTATTTACTGTTTCTTAATTCTTGAGTCCAAAAAAAAATAGACCACTAAAGATGGAAGAAGTAGTATCATCTTATTTGTTATCCACATCTCATGCCTTCAATAAAAGTTAATACATTAGCAACCACTTTTCTCATAATTAGAAGAAAGTAAAACAGGGCATTATTATTTTTGGTGGACTTATTTCCCATGGAACGTACTCAGATCATAAACAACTGTTGGTGTGAGGTATGCAATATTTGGTGTGAGGTATAGGCAGAGGCGGAGACACAATTCCAACTAATGGGGCCAATATTCAAAGAAAACTTAGTCGAATGGGGTTCAACATCTATTATAATCAAATTAAAAAAAAATCATGTATAAATAGTATATTTTTCCGTCGAAGGGGGTTCGGCCGAACCCCCTAAACATGGCTGGCTCCGCCACTGGGTATAGAGGATAAGTAGTCTCAAAATAAAATAAAAAATTGTTTTATTTCATGTTTGGTTAGAGGTATTAGTTAATACCTCCAACCATTTACACCATAATGATGGGATAAGTTATCCCATATGGACGATGGGATAAGTTATCCCGAGTAATTCCGAAATAACTAATTTGGGATTAATTATCCCGGAATAACTATTTTCTAATCAAACGATATTTAAGTTTTAAGGGGCCGTTTGGTTTAAGGTATAAAAATAAATAATCCCAGGATAAAAAATTTAATGCATGCTTGGTTGGTAATATTTGGGATAACTTATAAATACTCTCTCCGTCCAATTTTACTTGTTCTTTTTTACTTATCAAGATAAGATAGTTTTTTTTTCCATTATACCCTTAGTGTAATTGATTACTCCTTATTATTAGCATTCTTGAAAAATGTTGCAAAGAGGAGTACCATTAAGAGTACACCATTAAGAATATAAATGATGTTTTGGTATTAGTCATCCATTAAAATTGGAACTAACAACAAGACACAATTAAGAGGGGCAAAATGGTAAATTTACATTACTAATCATTGTTCTTAATAGTTATGTCATCTCAATTTGGGACGAGTAAAATGGGACGGAGGGAGTAGTACCGGATAAGTTATCCATCTATTTGGTGGGATAACAATCTCATTATTGTTTATCCTTGGGATAAAATTAGAAAAGGACACAATTGCCCTCCAAATTCTTAGATTATCACTTTTTATATATACTAGTTTAGTATACGTGCATTGCACGTGTACTCAGTGCTAAAAAAAAAAATTACATGTATAAAAAAATAAAAAAATATTTCTGAACTTTCAAAGTTTCAAATAAAGATATTGATGTTTTACTCTTGTCAATCATAATTTGTTCTATCTCTTTCTATTTTTAAATGGTAAGAAAATCAATAGAAATATAACTTTAAAATTTTGTTTTTACAAAAACTTGAGTGTTTTGACTCTTTTTTTTTTTCTCTGTCGATTTTTTATAGTTAGTGTTTTATTTATTGGTCTTAAGTTATTAAGTTAAAAGTTACAAAAAAAAAAATGTGAATGTCATTTTGTTAATATTTTATTAGAAAGTTGTATTTTTATATATAATTATATATATTAATAAGATAAAATTTTAGTAAGAAGAATAAAACATCATACGAACCTAAAAGGACAATACAATCGGTTAAAACTTTCCTAGTGTAAACTGAAAGTTATTGAAATTTAATATTCCTAACAAAGTTGATAGTTGAATTTTGTAGTTAATTAGGATGCGGAGGAATTATAAACAAAAAAATTATAAAAAAAATTAAAGTGCTAAATAATTTTAAAAAGAGTTATGTATAACTATTAGAAAAATAATCAAATGACTATTTCTAAATATAAGAAAAATTATTTAATTTGTTTTATTTCATTTTTTTAAATATCAGCTCATGCAATTTGTTAATAATAGCTATAATTATATTCAAAATATTCCTTTTACTGTTTTGAGTGTTTAATTAATATTAGTTAAATTAAAGTTAACTTTTAGTTAGATATTTTTTAACGGACTATTAGCTAGTTTAGTTATAATTATATTTAGAAATTTAGTTAAGATATTATAATTTTATTCAAAGATTTCTCTATGTATAAAAAGATTCTTTTTAGACGTTGAGTTTTTGGTCCACATGTTATTTTCATTAAATTTCACATAAAAACTTTACCGTGGATAGATTTATTGATGAAATGTTTCACATCTTGAACTTCGAAATTATTCATTTACCTTTGCACATTTACACTATTATAAAGATAATCAGATAAACGTAAAGAGTTTTTAATTAGCGTCAAATTTCAAGAACTAATGAAAATAAATAGAAAACCACGCTAGAAAATGGAACAACAATAGCGAAATTTTCAATGACGAAGAAAGTTAATTTGCGACAATGCTAAATCAAGTCTTGTTCATGTCATTCAATAATTAACTTAGTTAGACCACCAATAATTTATTTGATACCACCAATAATTTATTTAATTAATCTATCAATTTAGATTTTTTATTCCGTGGTAATGAGAGCTGACATAGATCCCTATCATATTTATTAGTTGCTAAAAAACATCAACATTCTAAAATTTTATTTTGAAATTCAACTTCAGAAAAAAAAAGTAAATATTTTTCATGGTCAAATGTCTCTTAAAAAGCTTAAATTTCTTTCTATGTCCTTGCAAACTCTTTTAAAAATCAATTGTTAATGCACTTTTATACTTGTGATAAATAAAATCATCAAAAACATAAATACATATAAAAAATTTACAACAATAATAATTTAATAGTTACTACTCCAAGCTAAAGCCATCATTTTCTCAATAATTTAGCTAGAAAGCGTTGACTTTTGAAAAATCTCAAATCGATAAGTAAAAAAGAAGAGGGAGGCAGAAGAACAACTTATAAGTTTGAATAGTTCATAAAGCAGATACACAAATGACCTAAAAACATAACTTGAAACATAACAACTCAACTTTCTAACTTCACATGCAATACCTCATCGAATCTCGAGTATAATAGTTCCGCGATAGAAATAAAATACCAATAAGTATTAATAAAAAGGATAGTGTACTTGTATAGGAGGAAGATCAAACCTAAAGTCAAGCCTGATGACTGGGGTGACACCACTATAACTTTCATAACTCTTCTCCTTAAATTTCTTTGTTATTTTGGTAGCAAGGTTCTAACCAACTAATACATGCCATTTGACACTTCCACCTTGACCTAGGAGCTTTCTTCAGGTTTTCGAAGCTGCATCTTATTAGCTAGCTTTTGCATGTTCGTGGTATCATATCTTTCTTTCATATACATATATTATATTTTAATACGTTCGTGTTAGAATTGAGACTCTTAAGTCAAATCGAAGAAGTCTCAATAGCATGCTCCTCATGAATCCTTCTTCTCCAAGGTAGTAACTTTACAAAGAAAACAACTTATTCATACTAATAACTTAGAAAAAAATCAATTCAAGTAAAAGTTAAAAGAAAAGAAATTTAGCTCCCACATTAAACTTAATTTGACTATGTTGCATACAAGAACAAAAGATTATAAATATAAATACAACAAGACAATTAAAATCAAAATCAAAATAAGAGGAAAAAGTGAATTAGAATAAGTTTCTTGTAAATTTTAATTCAAAATATTGCTTAAATAGGACTGTATAAATTCTTTTTTATATAACGGTAAATTCTAATTAATTTAGAAGTATTAAATATTATGATTTCTTACCTAAGATAAATGATCAAACCTTAAGAAGTTAATAATACTATTAATTATTAAAAAATATTTACCCAAAAATTAAAGGATAATTATGGGGAAAAAGGAACAATCTACTTATTTTAATTATTCATTTTTCCTTTTGAACTTATTCTAGGAAATTAGTCATTAAGGTGTACTTTGGCCAAAAAAATGTGTACCATTTTTTCATGTTTTCGTTTGTTTTTTTCATATATTTTAGGTTCAATAATTTTTAATTTTCTAATAATTCTTGTCATATATTGCGTTGTATCATATATTTTAATACTCATTAATTTTTAAAACTTACCATATATTTTAGGATTGTTAGTTTAGAATATTATAAATATAATTAAATAATAATTCTATAAAAATAGTAAAATGACCATTTTATCAATTGTGGACAATTTTAATGAAGGACAAAAAGTTCAAATCACTTTTCTAAGGATCTTCACACTTTTAATATATTATTATATCACTTTTCTAAGGGTCTTCACACTTTAGTTATATTATAGATTATATATATATATATATATATATATATATATATATTACTTTATTTTTCTTATATAAAATATTAGGTATTTTTATGAAATCATGGACAAGTTATTAAAGTATGTTGACATTTCCTTTCTAACTTAATACATGCTTAATTATTAAATAAAAAAATATTTTTATATTTATCTAAAATATTTGAAAATTTAATTTTTTTAAAAAATATAATTTGACTCTCCAAATATTACTAATACTAAATAATTAAAAATGAGAGTAATTCTTTTTCATATTTTTTTATGATGAATCTTTTAACGAAAAATGAGATTATCAATATTTTATGAAATTTAGAACAAAATAAGTAATTTAATATGAAATATTAGAGATTCATGCACATTTAAGAAATATTTTATTTATGAATATATGATACGTTAAATTTATTTGAATAATTATTATGTTTATTTATATATTTTGATTTCTCTAAAAAATAATAAAAATATTGACTCCATTGTTGAATTACATATTTTAAATTAAATAGTTTTTTAATCACTTAAAAATTGATATTGTATATAATAATTAAATGAATTTTAATATTTTATATTATATGAGTGATATGTGTTTAAATGAAGATTGTTCCTAAGCCGGGGGTCTATCGGAAACAGCCTCTCTACTTCTCTTGAGATAGTGGTATGGTTTGCGTACACTCTACTCTCCCCAAACCCCACTAAGTGGGAATACACCGGGTATGTTGTTGTTGTGTTTAAATGAAGTGACATAAACAACAAATCCTCTTTTACTTTAACAAACTTAAGTTGAAAGTTTTTATTTCAAACTAAATTTAAACACACACGGCATAATCATGGGAAGACACACGCAAAAAATTAAAATTAAATAAGATGAAAGTTTTATTTTTAAGAATAAATATTTAAAGCTTGAAAAGAAATATATATATATATATATATATATATATATATATATATATATATATACACACACACTAGTTTAGGTGTTCGCGCCTTGCGCGTGTATCTCACTTTAATGAGTTCAAACATTACACTAAATAGGATATATGTTTAAATAATCAAAATAAATAATATAATTAAATTTAATATCTTTTGAGAATGTAAAGATGGAGAATTTTTTTATTAAACCTAATGTTCAATATTTATAGAAGTATTTCCTTAATAGGATCCTATTTTAGGAGTATTTTTCTAATTGAACAGTAGAAAGGAAATATTAATTAATTCTCCTACCATATATTTTAGGAAGTCTAGTAGAAAGGAAAATATCAATTAATTCTCCTATCATATGTTATAACTTCTTACCTAAATCAAATTATCCCAAAAAATCAAACCTTTTAGCTAGTTGAAATAACGTAGATTTTGTCAAGTTGGACAAAAATAAAACTCACACTAAAAAATTCTAAATATTAGGAGTTTTGCAACAAAAACTCACGGAATTTTTTTGCACGTTTACTTTTATTAGATTTAGGACAGGAAATAAGTAAAAAAGATAATTTTGTCTATTGCACAAACTTTTAATGAAGGACAAAAAGTTCAAATTATTTTTTTAAGGGTCTTCACACTTTTAATATATAATACAATAATATATATATATATATATATATATATATATATAGACACACACACACACACATACATATATATACACAGATGTTGAATTTTATTATGTTGACAAAAATAGTGAAGAAGTTGAGGGTTAAAAAATCAAGCATCCACCAGCTACGCAATCGAATCAAATTAGATGAACATCAATCATATTCTCCCAATAAGCAAACCAGTTTGTTCTCTAGTTTAACGTACATCTCAATATTTATAGAAATATTTCCTTAATAGAGACTTATCTATTTTAGAAATATTTTTCTAATTGAACAATAGAAAGAAAAATATTAATTAATTCTCTTACCATATATTTTAGGAGTCATACATTTTAGGAAAATCTAGTAGAAAGAAAAATATTAATTAATTCTCCTATCATATACTTTAGAAGTCTCATATATTTTAGAAAGTCTAGTAGAAAGAAAAATATTAATTAATTCTCCTACCATATATTTTAGGAAGTCTAGTTAATATAATAAAAAATAATTAAATAATAAATTTTAAAAAATACTAAAATGACTAATCATTACCCATGAAGGATCAAACGATTTGTAATTTTTTTATTATATTAATCCTGTAATAGAGTATTTTTCTAATTGAACAGTAGAAAAAAATATTAATTAATTTTCCTAACATATATTTTAGGAGTCCCATATATTTTAGGAAGTCTAGTAGAAAAGAAAATATTAATTAATTTTCTTGCTGTATATTTTAGGAGTCTCATATATTTCAGAAAGTCTATTTAATATAATAAAAAATAATTAAAGAATAAATTTAAAGAAATAGTAAAAAGAAAGTTTTATCTAAAGAAAAGTTTTTTAATGAAGGGTAAAAAGTTCAAATTACTTTTCTAAGAGTCTTCACACTTTTAATATATTATTATAGATATAGAATATAGATTATAGATATAGATATATATATATAAAAGTTAAATAAGATGGAGGGTATTTTGGTAATTAATTAATTTATTCTTAAAAATTATACCATGCATATTACTTTGAATATAACAAACCAAACATTCAATAAAAAATAATCCAATATAACTAATTTCAGTATAACTTATTCCATCATAACTAATCCCAATATAACTACATTACCAATCAAAAGACCCCTAACAGAACTGCGAAAAGATTGGAGGAAGATGTGGTATATTGTTTATGACCTTATTGAATTGGATACTGGCGATGGCATGCATAGATTCAGGATTAGCCATTAATCACACTCCTAATTTTCCAGTTGTAAACTACTCTTATTTAATAAAGCTTGGAGTGTGACAGCAACATCCCGAATAGCAATATATTTGCACATGAAGATGAAGTTGAAATAGGATGTCAGATCAAATCACTGGAGCACATGTCAGAGTTTCACGCTTAACACATTTGATGATGTATAGGTTGTACTTGTTGTTCCTTCCCCTGTATGCTTGTCCCCGAAATTCTCACCCCATAAGCTAACTTTTAAAGTCAAATTAATTTAACATTTTTTCTTAAACTACTTAATCTTGGTTGAGTTTTGGGCTATAATCTCTTTATTCAATTCTCATCTAGTGAAATAATTTTTAAGGTAAAGACTAAGTAGTCGTTTGGCATAGATTTTTTTTAAAAAAAAAAAATTATTTCACTTTAGTGAAAAAAGTGAAAATTAAACTCTGTTTGACCATAAATTTTCCAACTCCAAGTCCGAAAAATTATTTGGAAAAGTGAAAACAAGTTTTACTTATTTTCACCTTTTTCACTCATACTTCTCTTACAAAATTTCAAAAACAACTTTAATTTATATTCACGGTCAAACACAACTTCAACCTCATTTTCAACTCCAACTCCAAAAAAAAAAGTAATTTTCATGGCCACGGCCTAAATTAAGTTCACTTAAATTTCAAGTCGTCATGAGCAACACGTATGTCATGCAATAGATCCAGCAGCAGAGCAAAAAAAATTGTCAAGAATTTTCAAAATCTAATCTATATTGTAATTCGTATAAAAAGTAGTATTTCACCAATATACACTGTAGTAATTTTCTAACAAAAAGTATATAACTGATTGTCCTGAACCTATGTGCCTCTCCTATTGCACATACAACTACGACGGTTTAAAATTGAATTGTATCCGATAAGCCAACCACAAAATTAACTTATTGGCTTATTGGTATTAGTTTATTAGATAAACGGTGGGTGAGCGGATTAAAATTTTATTATTAACGACTTATTGGTGCAGGGGTGGATTACTTAATTTTCTTATCGGATAAACAGTTAACCTGTTAAATCTTTAAAAAATTCTAATTGTGTCTAGAAGTTCTAATTGTGCAGAAGTCGCCCTTTTCGTTTCAGTACAACGGACTAAAGAGACACAACTTACTAGACGTAGTCACAGAGACAAAGCTAACATAAGTGTATTAAACTCGACTGTACCACTATTTCAGAACCAAGTCAAGAAACTATAGAAAAATTTCTTTATATTTTGATAGAGTCTAGATCTTTCATAGTTACCATATAAACAAAGTTAGAGCTTCAACATAGATATAAGAAGTTTTTTAGGCGAACATAATCACGGCTGGATGAGGGAAGGAGTTGTATTAAATGCACACAAATAAGGAAGTAATATGTACCTTAATGGCCGGAAGCAACACCTAAAGATATTAACAAACAGTGGCTAGTGCCTTCTTATTTATCTTCGAGATATATTTTACAAGAGGGAGGATCTAGAGAGAAGGGAGAGCGTTTTAGAGATAGAAAATAAAAAGAAAATCTTGCTCCTCTTACAACTGAACGAGGTAGCTTTAAATAGAAAAAGAAAGGAATCTTGTACAGTACTAGGTGGGTCCCTGTACGGAGCATAGTAAAAGTTTTTAATAATTTAGTTGTTGGGTCCCGCCTTATCTTTTCATTTTCTGATAAATGCTTCAGCTTTTTCAATAACTTCTTCTGTTTCGCCCATAACGACTGGAGGTTGGGACTCTGTAATATCTTCAGTGTTTTCATCACTTTTCATTGATGTATCTAAATTTTGTTCAACCGTTTGGAGTAATTTATGTCGTACTTCTGCTAAGTATTGTTCGATCATCTCCATTTTATTTTCATCGTGAGCTGATATTCTTCGAGAAACATAATTGAGACTTTTATCTTCAACTAGAATTGATTTTTGAGCAGTTTGTTCATATTCAGCAATTCTCTCGACCATATTTTCTCGTTGATCATGTCCATATGTGAGTTTTGTATTTGGATCTTCACGAGTTAGCTTGTCCCAAAAATTATAATAAAATACTCTGTATAAAGTAGGAATTTGTTGGCTAGTATAACCTATTTCAATTGACCATCTATGAATCCAAGGGAGAGAGAATTCTATAAAGAAATACATTTGGTCAATAATGTCGATTTTACAAATATGTTCAGAAAGGTATAATTCAGTCAAGAAAGGTGAGGATTTTTTCCATGTATGATAGAGAGAAGAATATTCTGGTGGTAATATTTTAACGGTAGGTCCATGATAAGTCCACCATTGCACAAACCAATTGGGAATGGTCTTAGCAAAAACCTTGGCACAAATTTTTATAACCATGTATGTTTGTGTTTAATATTATTATAATATAAAACTTGAGAAAATGCTTTAATATAATCCCAATATGTGAAATTTATCTGAGACTGTCTCATTGGTCCCATAGGCATAGATTTTTGAGTCATAGATGAAATTTCCCATTCTTCAATAGAAATAAGCCTTTTAACAATCATCTTGGAGTATCCATGTACACCTGGTGTAGTGTCTCCCATTGGACTGTGCTCAAAATCTACACTGAATGTCTGAGCCAAAATAATTTCATAAAAAGTTCGTGTTTTATATGATTCTCCTGTGAAATAAACATTAGTGGTTAAGTATTTTTGGAGTAATCGCCATGCTTCTTCAGAATTTTCTTGTTGAGGAATATGCAGATTTTCAATAAGTAGGATGAGTTCTTTAGCATCCAATTTCTCATATGTGGGATTATTTTTGGAGTTTTCTTGGACTATAGATGCAAATGAATTTGCAGTTTTTTGCTGATCGGATATATAAGATTGAAGTTGTTTGTACAAAGGATGATCTTCTGGAATATCTTCCAAATGAATTGAGGATCCAATATTCTGAGTTTTCGATGATGATCCTTCTTGGAGAATTTTTGAATTGATGAAAGTTCTATTTCCTTGTTGTAATACCGGGAAATTAGAACTTCCAGAGCTATATGCAGAATTATTTTTATTACCATAATAAGTAGGGTTTGTTCGTCCTCCGTAATATGAAGAGTTTTGACTTCGTCTGCCTCTGCCACATCCTCTGGCTGTTTGCCAAGGTGAATCCATGCTACATCAATAATCAGGAATTTGATCAGCATACCATAACATATATTCGAATAGATCTTCATAAAGTGTGTCCTCTGTGATAAGGTTGTTAATGGCCTTCCGTAATATAAGCATGTGCATATCCGCATTTAAAGGAATTGCCTTTATAAAACTGATTAAGAATTTTTGAGAGAAGAAGTGCAGAAAGAGCTTCATTATTCCTTTTAATCCTGTAAATATTAATCACTTAAGTCAATATCAAACCAATAAATATCATTATCAAGAAATTCATCGTGGTTAAGGAAAAATTCTTCTTCTATTATACCACGAACCAGATTTTCTAAAATAAGAAAATGAATATCTTTGTTTAAAGGAATGCATTTGATAATTGTAATTATAGTTTTTTCAGAGAGGAAGTACGTGTAAGAATTCATGTTAATCGATTAAATATTCTCGAGGTAGAGAATCAGACAAAGAATTTTCCCTACCCTTTTATATTGTATTTCGAAATCAAAAGGGACTAATTAAGCTTGCCATCTTGCAAATATTAATTTAGAGGTGTCATGTTTAAAGTCTTTGTCGAACATGTATTTTACGGATTGAACATCAGTCTTAACAATAAATTTTTGATCATATAAATCATCTAGAAATTTTGAAACACATTTTACAATAGTAAGCATTTAATGATCCACCATAGCAAATTTTTTCTGACTTTCAGTCCATTTGCCAGAATAAAATCTAATTAAACATTCTGTTTGTATGGGGATTAACTTGTTTAAGTATTCCGCCATACCCAATATTCGAAGCATCAGTTTCAACAATTTTTAACCGGTTAGGATTTGCAAGAGATGTACAAGGGAGAGATTGAACTCGTTTTTTAATTAATTTTACAAAGTCGATATGGACTTGAGTCCAAGGCATTTTATAATCCTTTTTAAGTCTATCATATAAAGGAGTTAGATCTCTAGATAGATTTTTATAAAAAGGAGAAATGTAATTAAGACTTTCAAGAAATCTTTGCAGCTGTTTTTTGTCAGTAATAATATCGGGAAATTTTTTAACAAATTCTAAAGCTCTTTGTATAGGCTCAATAGTACCTTGACAAATGTTGTGTCCTAGAAATCTAATATTTGTCTGGAATAAATTTATTTTTGGTTTAGAGATAACCAAATCATTTTGTATAATAATTTGTTTAAACATATTTAGGTATTTAAAATGTGATTCAAGGATTTTCGAAAATACGAAAATATCATCAATATAGACAATGATAAAATTCATATAAGGATTGAAAATGTCATTCATAATTTTTTGAAATTCAGAAGGAGCATTTTTAAAACCGAATGGCATAACATTCCATTCATACTGTCCAAAGGGGACATTAAAAGCAATTCTATAAGTATGTTCTTTATCAATTTGAATTTGCCAATAACCACATTTTAAATCAAATTTAGAAAATATGTTAGCATCATATAATCTAGAAAGTAAGTTTTTTATTCGTTATAGGATATCTAATCCATTTAAAAACTTTATTCAGAGGTTTATAATTGATAACTAGTCAAGGCATACCCCGTTCTTTTTCAACAACATTATTAGAATAAAAAGCAGTACAAGACCAAGGGAACTTCGAATGTTTTATAAGACCCTTTTCCAATAGATTTTCAATCTCTTTTTTACAGAATTCTACTAACTCTGTATTGATTTGACAGGGTCAAGATTTTGTGGGAATTTTTTCTTCACTAAAACCATCTTCATATGGAAGAGAAACAATATGCTTCTTTCGGTTCCAGAAAGCATTTGGGTGATCAGCACAAATATCAACAATCAATTGATTAGAAATTATTTTTATTTTTTCTTGGACCTTTACTGAATTTAGAGTATCAAGAATATTAATACTCATCAGTTCTAATTGTAAGAAATTGACCTGCTTTTGCTTCATACTAATAAGAGCATTTATATCTCTTGTTACAAGATCAGTAACAAAAGGGAAAGAGATTTGTTTATTTTTATAGGTAGCCTTAAAACCATTCGCATCGATATGTGTATGAGGATAAATAACATTTATAAAAGGTGTTTCTAAAATAATAGGAGGATATAACTGGTTTTTTACCAAAAAGAAGAAATGTGGAATATAGACTTTATTTCGAATATATGAGTATATAGCAATTTATAGTTGATGTCAAGACTATGACCAGATGCAGACTTAATTATGTGAGTAGTTCTTTCAAAATATCTGGTTGGAATTAAACCTTCTTGAATGCAGCTGACATTAGCACCACTATCAATCATAGCAATATTAGTTATAGAAAATTCCCTATTAATCAGAATAGTGCAATTTATATACCATTTATGAGCAGTAACTAATTGCATCATACCTAAGAAATAATCTCTTTTCAAATCATCTTTTAGACTAAGTTTATCTATTTCAGAATCATCAGAGTTTTCAAAATCCTTTTCCTTTACTTTTGAAGTAAAAGAAATAGTATTTTCAGGAATGTCATAAATTTTTTCTTCAATTTTCAAAATTCTATGATCGGAGATCATCGATTTTTGTTTTAAAGAACTAATTTCCTTCTTTAATTTTTCAACTTCTATTTTTAAATCATGAAAGGTAGTATCTCTACCTGGAGTTTGACTCAACGCAAAACGTCGATTAACCTCAGCTAAAGAATAAGACATATGATAATTATCATAAGAATTATCTTTAGAAATACTAGCAGTATTAGTAGAAGTTTTTTTAGTAGAGAAATTATTGATTTTTTCACGTAGTTTTTCATCTGTAACTTCCTTCAGCAATTCAAGGACATTATCAGCAATAAGAGTTTGAATATTTAAATCAAGATCTTCAAATTGCGCTTGAAGTTTATACATCATTTCGTCACAATTACAAGTATCATTATCACAGTCATTGCATTTATTAATCTGATCTGGTTCACTAGCAGAATTAGGTAGATCAATATCATTTTCAGATGTAAAATCATAATCAGATTAAGAACCAAAAGTATATAATAAATCATGGACTTGGACATGCGCTTCATCAGAAATAACTAAAGAGTTGAGTTCTTGTAACTTACAGTTGGAGCTATATGACCATATTGATTGCACCTATAGCACTTGATTTTTGCTAACTTTCTTTTGGATCTATTTTTCGTAAATCTGATAGATTTACGATAGGTTTTTCTTGTTTCACGTTCTTCTTTAGTTCTGTGTCTAGACCGTTTCTTTCTATAGGATTTATCAGACTTAGAATATCTTTGGGTTTTCTGACGACCGGTTTATCCATACCAAATTATTCACAAGAATCTCCTAATTGAGATTTTTCTCTGAGTTTGTCAAGCTTAATCTATCTGGCTAATTTTATCTTGTTACAGAGGGCTAAACCTTCTTGAGTACAAGCTACAATAAGCTGACCATAAGTTTTTTCTGAATATTGGATCTCGCCATAAGATCCTCCAAGTGTTTTTCTAACTCTTTCAACAAATAAAGGAGGAAGACCATCAATGAATTTTGCTTTCCAATGATCATACTTACTTTTTGGTAAATCCATAAATCTACTAAGTAAGGTGTCTTTACACCATCTAAATTCTCCTAAATGTCTGCATTTTAAACCATTAAGAAGAGTTCTAATATTTTCACACTGATTGGTAAATCTACCTCCAAAATGTTCAATAATTGTAAGCATATGGGTATAGACAGCATCTGGTCGTCCTGCCCGGAGTGGTTGACCTAAATTATCGTTACCTGATTTATCATTAGTGGCATTGAAAATAGCCTCGCGTTTATCATCGTCTAGGAAATTATCCCACCAGCCTCGAAGCTGGACAGTAAAGCCCGTGACAATCATTTTGCAAATTATTGGGTCAGTACGGTTGGCCCGATTCTGCTGATGCAATGCTGTGGCAATAGTACAGTACATAGACATACGATGGATAAGAATAGAGATTTGTCGATCTGATAGTCCATCAATATTCCATTCATAAATAGCCTCCCCACTATAAGAAGTATTTGTTCGATTTCAATCCCTTTCCTCTATCAGAACATCTTGAGGAGTTGGACGTGGATAATACGCAGTAGACATGCGGGGAATGTCAGCATATTTTTTCCCCGGTAGTTTTTTAATCAGATCAGACCTTTGAGCTTATTTATCTTGGAAGAGATGGTATCATCTACGTTTTGAGTAGTTTCTATATTATCAGCAAAATTAGACTCGAGTTTTTGCACAAAATCATCAGATACATTAAGAGGTTGTATGTTTAAACGAGAGAATTTTTTATCTAAAAGTTTTTCTAATTGATCGAATTGAGAAATTTTTTCAAATCCTTCAATTTAAGGCGGTCTTTGAATACAAGATTTAGATAAAATATATCCTTCTTCTTCTTTGGTTTCGGAAGTAGAAGGAATATTAGAGGAATCCATTTGCTCACTAAGTTTTTTAACTAACTCAATTAATTCGTCAAGTTTTTTATCATGAGAAGAAATATGTTCTCCTAAAACTTTAACATAAAGACTCAAATAATTATTTTGGGCGATAAGGTTATTTATTTCAGAAACAGTTATTTTTCCAACATCCTCATCAACAAACTTTTGAAAAGCAGAAAAAGTCTTTCCAGTATTATTAGGTAATATAAAAGAAGATTGAGGAGGATACATGACTTGAGTAATTGTACCATCAGAATTTTGATAAGATCTTTCAATAATTTTTATATAGGACGAAAAATAAGCAGACATAAACCATGGCACAAAAAAGATAATTTTATTATGTAGGACACATATTTCGTAGAATTTTTCAGAGATATTTTGTAATTCATTTTGTCTAAATTACAAACCTGTTTAGATAGGGTTAAAAATATAGTTTTTTAGTTTAAGTGATTAAAAATTTAAAATAAGTAGTTATAAATTAAGTAGATAAGTGTTTGGATAGAAGTACTTGAAACTAAAAAAAGTTGTTGATATGTTTGAAAAATAAATGATGTTAAATATTTTTTTGTTGTCAAATATGACTTAAATGTCCTCAAAGTTGTTAACACCATAAATAAGATGAATTATTTATAATTTTCAATTCTAATAATTCAAAAATAATTTCTATTTAAATATACTTTCAACATAAAGTGATTACGCTGGATCAATTAATAAATATAAGTTACTTTTATTTTTTAATGTTAAAAAATAAGAATTTCAAGATATTATATAAAAATAATATTATATTGTAATATTGTAAGCTTGTAATAATTTGACTATGTTAAAAAAAAACTTTGATGTAGTGATGGATTCCTAAAAACAAACGATAAAGATGAAGAGGAAATTGAATTATATGTAACTCATTAGGAGTTTCTGTGAAAAATGAATTACCAAATATCTCTGAAGAATTCTACAAAATATGTGTCCTACATAATAAAATTATCTTTTTTGTGCCATGGTTTATGTCTGCAAATTTGCCGGCCTATATAAAAATTATTGAAAGATCTTATCAAAGTTCTGATGGTACAATTACTCAAGCCATGTATCCTCCTCAATCTTCTTTTATATTACCTAATAATACTGGAAAGACTTTTTCTGCTTTTCAAAAGTTCGTTGATGAGGATGTTGGAAAAATAACTGTTTTTGAAATAAATAACCTTATCGCCCAAAATAATTATTTGAGTCTTTTTGTTAAAGTTTTAGGAGAACATATTTCTTCTCTTGATAAAAAACTTGACGAATTAATTGAGTTAGTTAAAAAACTTAGTGAGCAAATGAATTCCTCTAATATTCCTTCTACTTCCAAAACCAAAGAAGAAGAAGGATATATTTTATCTAAACCTTGTATTCAAAGACCACCTGAAATTGAAGGATTTGAAAAAATTTCTCAATTCGATCAATTAGAAAAACTTTTAGATAAAAAATTCTCTCGTTTAAACATACAAACTCTTAATATATTTGATGATTTTGTGCAAAATCTCGAATCTAATTTTGCTGATAATATAGAAACTACTCAAAACGTAGGTGATACCATCTCTTCCGAGCTAAATAAGCTCAAAGGTCTGATTAAAAAACTACCGGGGAAAAAATATGCTGACATTCCCCGCATGTCTACTGCGTATTATCCACGTCCAACTCCTCAAGATGTTCTGATAGAGGAAAGGGATTGGAATTGAACAAATACTTCTTATAGTGGGGAGGCTTTTTATGAATGGAATATTGATGTATTATCAGATCGATAAATCTCTATTCTTATCCACCGTATATCTATGTACTCTACTATTGCCACAGCTACTGCATCAGCAGAGAATCGGTCCAACCATACTGAACCAACAATTAGCAAAATAATTGTTGCGGGCTTTACTGGCCAGCTTCGAGGCTGGTGGGATAATTTCTTAGACGATGATAAACGTGAGGCTATTTTTAATGCCACTAATGATAAACCAAGTAAAGATATTTAGGTCGACCGCTCCGGGCAGGATGACCAGATGCTGTCTATACCCATATGCTTACAATTATTGAATATTTTATAGGTAGATTTACCAATCAGTATGAAAACATTAGAACTATTCTTAATAGTTTAAAATGCAGACATTTAGGAGAAGTTAGATAGTATAAAGACACCTTTCTTAGTAGGGTTATGGATTTACCCGAAAGTAAGTATGATCATTGGAAAGCAAAATTCATTGATGGTATTCCCCCTTTATTTGCTGAAAGAGTTAGAAAAACACTTAGAAGATCTTATGGGGAGATCCCATATACAGAAAAAACTTATGGTCAGCTTATTATAGCTTGTACTCAAAAAGGTTTAGCCCTCTGTAACGAGCTGAAATTAGCCAGACAGATTAAGCTTGACAAACTCCGAGAAAAATCTCAATTAGGAGATTTTTGTGAATAATTTGGTATGGATAAACCGGTCGCCAGAAAAACCCAAAGATATTCTAAGTCTGATAAATCCTATAGAAAGAAACGCTCTAGACACAAAACCAAAGAAGAACGTGAAATAAGAAAAACCTATCATAAGTCTACTAGATTTATGAAAAATAGTGTGGGAATTTTTTCTTCACTGAAATCATCTTCATATGGAAGAGAAACAATATGCTTCTTTCGGTTCCAGAATGCATTTGGGTGATCAACACAAATATTTACAATCAGTTGATTAGAAATTATTTTTATTTTTCTTGAACCTTTACTGAATTTAGAGTATCAAGAATATTAATACTCATCATTTCTAAAGTCTCAATTATGTTTCTCGAAGAATATCAGCTCACGATGAAAATAAAATGGAGATGATCGAACAATACTTAGCAGAAGTACGACATAAATTACTCCAAACGGTTGAACAAAATTCAGATACATCAATGAAAAGTGATGAAAACACTGAAGATATTAGAGTCCCAACCTCCAGTCGTTATGGGCGAAACAGAAAAAGTAATTGAAAAAGCTGAAGCATTTATCAGAAAATGAAAAGATAAGGCGGCACCCAACAACTAAATTATTAAAAACTTTTACTATGCTCCGTACAGGGACCCACCTAGTACGGTATAAGATTCCTTTCTTTTTTTATTTAAAGCTACCTCATTCAGTTGTAAGAGGAGCAAGTTTTTCTTTTATTTTCTATCTCTAAAATGCTCTCTCTTCTCTCCAGATCCTCCCTCTTGTAAATATATCTCGAAGATAAATAAGAAGGCACTAGCCACTGATTGTTAATATCTTTAGATCTTGATTCCGGCCATTAAGGTACATATTACTTCCTTATTTGTGTGCATTTAATACAGCTCCTTTCCTCGTCCAGCCATGACTATGTCTGGCTAAAAGACTTTTTATATCTATGTTAAAGCTCTAACTTCGATTACATGGTAACTATGAAAGATTCAGACTCTGTCAAAAGATAAACAAATTTTTCTATAGTTTCTTGACTTAGTTCCAAAATGGTGGTACAGTCGAGTTTACTACACTTATGTTATCTTTGTCTCTGTGACTACGTCTAGTAAGTTGTGCCTCTTTAGCCCGTTGTACTGATACAAAAAGGGCGACTTCTACACAATTAGAACTTCTAGACACATGGGTTTAATATAAGGATATTAAATCTCTGACAGGCCCCTTGTTTGGATAAAAAATTCCATACAGTCATTAAACTATTTGAAATTATTTTATATTTCGATTGGTGCTTTGGTTCGATTTCAGTGAAGAAAAAATTCTCACAAAATCTCGACCCTGTCAAATGAATACAGAGTTAGTAGAATTCTATAAAAAAGAGGTTTACAGTCTATTGCAAAAGGGTCTTATAAAACATTCGAAGTCCCCTTGGTCTTGTACTGCTTTTTATGTTAATAATGCTGCAGAAAAAGAACGGGGTATGCCTCGACTATTTATCAATTATAAACCTCTGAATAAAGTTTTAAAATGGATTAGATATCCTATACTAAATAAAAAAGACTTACTTTCTAGATTATATGATGCTAACATATTTTCTAAATTTGATTTAAAATCTGGTTATTGAATAATTTAAATTGATAAAGAACATACTTATAGAAATATTTTTAATGTCCCCTTTGGACAGTATGAATGGAATGTTATGTCATTTGGCTTAAAAAATGCTTCTTCTGAATTTCAAAAAATTATGAATAACATTTTCAATCCTTATGTGAATTTTATCATTGTCTATATTGATGATATTTTAGTATTTTCGAAAACCCTTTAATCACATTTTAAATATCTAAATATGTTTAGACAAATTGTTATACAAAATGGTTTGGTCATCTCTAAACCAAAAATAAGTTTATTTCAGACAAATATTAGATTTTTTGGACACAACATTTGTCAAGGTACTATGGAACCTATACAAAGAGCTTTAGAATTTGCTAAAAAATTCCCCAATATTATTACTGACAAAAAACAGCTGTAAAGATTTCTTGAAAGTCTTAATTATATTTCTCCTTTTTATAAAAATCATTCTAGAGATCTAGCTCCTTTATATGATAGACTTAAAAAGGATTATAAAATGCCTTGGGCTCAAGTCCACACTGACTTGGTAAAATTAATTAAAGAACGAGTTCAATCTCTCCCTTGTACATCTCTTGCAAATCCTAACTGGTTAAAAATTGTTGAAACTGACGCTTCGAATATTGGGTATGGCGAAATACATATACAAGTTAATCCCCATACAAAAATAGAATGTTTAATTAGATTTTATTCTGGCAAATTGACTGAAAGTCAGAAAAAATATGCTATGGTGGCTCATGAAATGCTTACTATTATAAAATGTGTTTTAAAATTTCAAGATGATTTATATGATCAAGAATTTATTGTTAAGACTGATGCTCAATCCGTAAAATTAATGTTCGACAAAGACTTTAAACATGACGCCTCTAAATTAATATTTGCAAAATGGCAAGCTCAATTAGCCCCTTTTGATTTTGAAATACAATATAAAAGGGTAGTGAAAATTCTTTGCCTGATTTTCTATCTCGAGAATATTTAATCGATTAACATGAATTTTTACACGTACTTCCTCTCTGAAAAAACTATAATTACTATTATCAAATGCATTCTTTTAAACGAAGATATTCATTTTATTATTTTAGAAAATCTGGTTCGTGGTATGATAGAGAGTTAGCAAAAATTAAGTGTTATAGGTGCAACCAATATGGTCATATAACTTCAAACTGTAAGTTACAAAAACTCAGGTCTTTAGGATTTTCTGATGAAGTGCATGACCAAGTCTATGTTTTATTATATACTTCTGGTTCTGAATTTGATTATGATTTTGCATCTGAAAATGATATTGTCCTACCTAATTCTGGTAGTGAACAAGATCAGATTAATAAACCCAATACTGTGATAATGATACTTGTAATTTTGATGAAATGATGTATAAACTTCAAGCGCAATTTGAAGATCTTGATTTAAATATTCAAACTCTTACTGCTGATAATGTCATTGAATTGCTGAAGGAAGTTACAGATGAAAAACTACGTGAAAAAATCATTAATTTTGCTACTCAAAAAATTCTACTAATACTGCTAGTATTTCTAAAGATAATTCTTATGATAATTATCATATGTCTTATTCTTTAGCTGAGGTTAACCGACGTCTTGCGTTGAGTCAAACTCCAGGTAGAGATACTACCTTTCATGATTTAAAAATAGAAGTTGAAAAATTTAAAAAGGAAATTAGTTCTCTCCGATCATAGGATTTTGAAAATTGAAGAAATTTTTTTTGACATTCCTGAAATTACTATTTCTTTTACTTCAAAAGGAAAAGAAAAGGATTTTGAAAACTCTGAAGATTCTGAAATAGATAAACTTAGTCTAAAAGATGATTTGAAAAGGGATTATTTCTTAGGTATGATGCAACTAGTTACTGCTCATAAATGGTGTATAAATTGCACTATTCTGATTAGTAGGAAATTTTCTATGACTAATATTGCTATAATTGATAGTGTTGCTGATGTCAGCTGCATTCAAGAAGGTTTAATTCCAACCAGATATTTTAAAAAAACTACTCACATAATTAAGTCCGCATCTGGTCATAGTCTTGACATCAACTATAAATTGTCGTATACTCATATATGTCGAAATAAAGTCTGCATTTCACATTTCTTCTTTTTGGTAAAATATCAGTTATATCCTCCTATTATTTTAGGAACACCTTTTATAAATGCTATTTATCATTATACACATATCGATATGAATGGTTTTAAGGCTACCTATAAAAATAAACAAATCTCTTACCCTTTTGTTACTGATCCTGTAACAAGAGATATAAATGCTCTTATTAGTATGAAGCAAAAGCAGGTCAATTTATTACAATTATTGGTTTGTTATTGACTTAAGTGATTAATATTTATAGGATTAAAAGGAATAATGAAGCTCTTTCTGCACTTCTTCTCTCAAAAATTCTTAACCACTTTTATAAAGGCAACTCCTTTAAATGCGGTTATGCACATGCTTATATTACGGAAGGTCATTAACAACCTTATCACAAAGGACACACTTTATGAAGATCTATTCAAATATATGTTATGGTATGCTGATCAAATTCTTGATAATTGATGTAGCATGGATCCACCCTGGCAAACAGCCAGAGGACGTGGCAGAGGTGGACAAAGTCAAAACTCTTCATATTACGGAGGACGAACAAACCCTACTTATTATGGTAATAGAAATAATTCTACATATAGCTCTGCAAGTTCTAATTTTCCGGTAGGATTATCATCAAAAACTCAAAATATTGGATCCCCAATTCATTTGGAAGATATTCCAGAAGATCATCCTTTGTACAAACAACTTCAATCTTATATATCCGATCAACAAATAACTGCAGATTCATTTGCATCTATAGTCCAAAAAAACTCCGAAAATAAACCCACATATGAGAAATTGGATTCTAGAGAACTCATCCTACTTATTGAAAATCTGCATATTCGTCGACAAGAAAATTCAGAAGAAGCATGACGATTACTCCAAAAATACTTAACCACTAATGTTTATTTCATAGGAGAATCATATAAAACACAAATTTTTTATGAAAATATTTTGGTTAGACATTCAGTGTAGATTTTGAGCACAGTCCAATGGGAGACACTACACCAGATGTACATGGATACTCTAAGATGATTGTTAAAAGGCTTATATTTATTGAAAAATGGAGAATTTCATCTATGACTCAAAAATCTATGCCTATGGAACTAATGGGACAGTCTCAGATAAATTTCACATATTGGGATTATATTAAAGCATTTTCTCAAGTTTTATATTATAATAATATTAAACACAAACATACATGGTTTATAAAAATTTGTGCCAAGATTTTTGATAAGACCATTCCCAATTGGTTTGTGCAATGGTGGACTTATCATGGACCTACCGTTAAAATATTACCACCAGAATATTCTTCTCTTTATCATACATGGAAAAAATCTTCACCTTTCTTGACTGAATTATACCTTTCTGGTTCGTGGTTATATTATATTATATTATATTACATTACATTATATTATATTATATTACATTATATTATATTATATTATATTATATTATATTATATTATATTATATTATATTATATTATATTATATTATATTATATTATATTATATTATATTATATTATATTATATTATATTATATTATATTATATTATATTATATTATATTATATTATA